>NC_028351.1:1743788-1938236 GCF_000741045.1 Vigna radiata var. radiata | reverse complement strand
GACCCCCGACCCACGGACCCCCAACTCTGACCCCGTGTAAAACATGTAATTATGGGTAGCATAATTGCACCTCCTTCCTTTGCTAGTTTTCTCGTAGGAAAAAATTGCGTCTTTTGCATCTTTTATGGTATTTCAACCCAAAGACAAACCTGGATCGTTGCTTAGGTCCATTCCGACCGCCAATGAAAAAGAATACGGTGAGAATACGGTGTATTCTCACAATATTCTTTTTCATTGGCGGTGGAAATGACACTATGAAAGGACCCAGGTTCTACTTTAGGTTGGAATGCAATAAGAGATTTTAAAAACACAAGTTTTTCTTACGAGGAAACTAGCAAAGGGAGAAGGTGTACTACGCTACCCAAAGACATTAGAAAAATTGCACCAAAACACAACGAAAATTCATTTTAATCGGTTCAAATGAAAGATAATACATCATAAATTACTTTAGTCGGAGTAAAAACAATTTTAATGGTTCACAAGAGATCAAACGCACCTGGAAATGCAATGCAGCCGAGACAAAAGGCGAAGGAAGACGATCAAATTGTTGGTTCGAAAATTGCTAGCTCGCATCAATAATTTAA
Source organism: Vigna radiata var. radiata (assembly GCF_000741045.1). Taxonomy (NCBI): domain Eukaryota; kingdom Viridiplantae; phylum Streptophyta; class Magnoliopsida; order Fabales; family Fabaceae; genus Vigna; species Vigna radiata. The sequence goes on along the minus strand of NC_028351.1, from coordinate 1,937,652 downwards.
CAAGAATCTAGACGTCAGTTGCCCACAAACCCAATGCTTATAATCGCATATACGTTGGGCGCCTCACTAATGTGACGTTCATTCGATTTAAAAATTAATATTTGTGTTATATATAGATGTTGGCTTGGCGGGACGAGATGTCTAGTTGGCGGAAAGGAATGACTTTTCACATACCTGGTCAGACTATAGACGTCGGTTAGGTGTGACCCTGACATGTATAATCACAATGTACGGATTTGGAGACTAATAATGGTAGTCTATTTAACCCTTGATTTGGAGACTAATAATGATAGTCTATTTAATAGAAAAAACTTGTACAGATTCATTTGGCCATAATCATAATGTAAAAATTTGACAATGAGCTTGAATGAATGATTTTCAATGCTTTAATAGTGATTAATCAGCATGTCAATTCATTGAGTTACAAATAAATATTAATTTGTTAAGAAAATATAAAAATTATATATTAGGTCCTGTTTTTTTGTGATAATTAACCAAACATTGAATTGAAATTTAGCCTAACCCAAATATAGGAGTTGCTTTTGTTTGAGAGATTGGTCAAAACTTGATAGATCAGACGCACAAAAAGTTTAGTTATATGCTATCATTTATTGAGAAAAAGTTTAACTATAACGTGTCTATGTCAATTTTAAAACCAAAATACACATTATATATTTGGAGTTGTCACTTTTAAGAGGAATTATATTTTACATACACTTAACCTATGCTTGAAAATAATAACTAGTGCTTAAGGTGTAATTTATTTTTTGTTAACTAATTTAGTCTTGTAACTTTATAATGGCTAATAATATTTAATATTTTGTATGAATAAAAAATTGAATTAAGAGGAAGGAAAAAAATTACGGGAGAAAATGCATTGTTGTTAGGTCGACAAGAGGATATTAGGATGGTCCACATACCAAGAAAGCTTTATATTTTTGGCTTTATTCTGCTTCAAGGAAAAAATATTAAAAACGAAATGTGTGAAAAGAAAAACTGATATGAAAATGAAGAAAATTGTTATTTTTAAAATAATAATAATTCTATTAAAACTAAACAACTTTATTATTACAAAGTTATCATATATTTATCATAAAAACGAAAGAGATGACTTTAAAAAATATTATTTTTCTATAATTTCAGTGTTTTTATTTATATATAATTGAAAAATAAAATAGTTAAGACCTCGTTACTTGCATATATAATTGATACGAGTAATCAAATTAATTTTTTTAAACTATTTTTTGACTGTATAGTCTTATACTTATACAAGTGTGTGTTAAATTCTTTTATTGTTTCTTTTACATGTTTTTTCCATATATTAACAAACACACGTAAAATTAATAATTATATTTTATACACAAAATTTAAAATATTCTGAATAAAACTTTTAATTATTTTTTATGGTATAAGAAGCCTTTTTTATATAATTATTTTTCAAAGATTATTTTCTCCTATTTCTTTTTAAACAATAACTTTGTCTATTTTATTTCTACTCTACTAGCTAGTTATCGTCCACTTTTTCTGCTGTACTTTTTTTTCCTCTTCTTATTGAAATAAATAATAAACAAACTCTTTTCAATTGAAATAGCTAGTGAGAAACAAATAAATAAAAATTATATTAAATTTTCTTACAGACATGACAAGGATCCTTCACTAAAAACAATCCTCACTTGAGTGAAGTGTAAGCATTTTTTTTTTCACGTCAGAACAACTTTATGTCAATTCATAAAGTTGATAACAATTCAATCTCTAACAAATTTTTTGAACACATTCACTAGAATTGTCTAAATTTACTAGAAAAATTACTTTTTTATTTGCATTCTTCTACGATATGATAACTTTCAATAGATTTTCTAATCAAAGATAACGATAAAAAGAGTTATAAATATATGACAATCACATATACATCTAAAGAGTCCTTAACGGTGCATATATACATCAACAAAGTAAAACCCATATGCTTAAGAAATTCTTCCACATGGTTAATTAAAAACATAAATATTTAATTCTTTTTTATATTTAAGTTTGAATCTAAATCTTTTATCTTATTTTGCTGATAAAAAACTTATCGATCTTTCTTATAAAAAGATGGTTAATCCCTTGTATAAATTATATTTTATTATTATTATTATTATTATTATTTTATTAATTTTCTTGAAAAATCAATCATACTTAATATTTTTATTTTAATACGATTGTACTGTATAATATTCAATCATTAAGATGGTTGACTGTTAGTAAAAAGTAAAAAAAAGTTATTACTAGACTAAATAATTAATAAACCAAGCTAATCAATATTAAACCCTTAAAAATAAAGTGTGATTTTCTGAATCATAATTAAATGGTTATTGATTAAAACACTCAAAAATCTCTTTATATAAATTTAAAATAAATAGATAGTTAATTTTATATTTATTATATCATTAATATTTAAATTATCAAATTTTTACTAACTTTAAGATCAAAATACATTAATTTTCAAATTAAAATGAACTATCCATCAAAACTTAAAATAAAAAATAATATCTAAATTTTTTCGAAATTTACCAAACATTAAACCGTTGATCTCCAACCCATAATTTTTAATAATAATAATAAAATATATTGAGTACATATATAGATATAGAAAGAAAAAATTACATATATAGCATTATGAAGCATATACATAAAGAATGTTACAGAGGCTAATAAGGTGTGTTATTTTGCAGGCATGGAAAAGGTAAGGGAAGATAAAATAGTTGTGGTTGTGTAGGAAAGTGTGTGCAACATAGGCACGTTGGCAGAGAGAATTATGCAGAATGAGATTATTATTTAATTGACTTTACAGCGGCATAGAATAGATTACTGTGTAGTAGATAGCTGATATAGGTTTCATAAATGGATCCACTCTCCACCATGTCAGAGATTGATAAAGAGAGAGAGAGAGAACAATAACATAAACATCCTTGAACCTCTTCTGCCTCTGTTTCAACGCCAGAAATCATCATGTCCCTCTGCTATCTTCTCTATCGCCATCATTGTGCCCACATCATCATCACCTTCTCCCTTCTTTTCTCCTTAGCCCTCAACCACCCCACGAACCTAAATCCACCGTCATCATTATTACTTCTTCTCCACCTTCTCATCACCACCACCACCAAACTCAAACTCATGGAACCAATAAGAAACTAAAATCTACTACTACTATACTGCTGCTGCTGCTGCTGCCACCGGTCTCTCTCTTCCTTCTTTTTCATCTCTCTCTTTCTGGGGAATCAAGCGTCGTGGTCCGATCATTATAATTAACTTGCTTCGTCAAGCAAGTTGATTTCTCTACTCTACTTTATTGTTTCCTTTTGTAAACCGTTTTCCTTCAGGTGGGTTTCTTTCCTTTCATGTTTACGTATCTAGGGTTTATCTTTTGTTGTTGTATCTGAAAAGTTGTATCTGAAAAGTGATCAAAAGTGAACAGTTTGTGAGTTTGTTATCTTTTTTGTTTAGCTGGACTACTAATATATTGTGGTTTTTATAACTTTATAACTTTCCTTCTTTGTATGAACTCTCTCGTATATCTATGTATTGTGTTTAGTGATTGGAATGATATATGATCATCATCCCTTCAATGTTTAGAGCTTATGTTAATTAAATTCGAATTTTCTGTTAGATCTATCTCATGGTGTTGGTTACAGTTTAATATCTGAGATTACTTGTCTGGAAACGATCACATGGATATGAGAAGAACGATATTGAATGTGTAGTATGTCACAAGTTCTTGAAGTTCTAGAGAAGTTTAACCCATCTGAAAGATTTCAGAAGGATTTTCACGAACAACTATTGAGTTTCTGACCCTTTTGTTTCTCGTATCGGGATGTTTTGTATGATTGGTAGAATTTTCCGTTTGATTATGCTTACGTTTTCTTTGTACTTCAAGGTTCATTTGCTGAAAATTAAATAAACTGAACTATATATTGAGATGAAGATCGATGTGGAATATTTTTTTACTGATAATGATAATAACACACAGAATATAAACCAGATCGATGGTCTTTTGTTCGGTCGTTTTGGAAGATATATCAAACCCCAGAATGTTACTATTTGTATGTGGGATTGAGAATTTTATATAATTATTAATAGTGATTCAGAGATCTATTTATTTTATGTTTCCATTATAATTAATGCATCAGAATACTTATTTAATGATCTAGAAGTACCCTTGTAGGAGCAACAGTTACTATAGTTATACCAGTGTGTCGCATGCTTCATAATGACATCTACACATTGAATGATCTTCATGATTTCTTTTGTCTCGAAATTTGTCCTATGTCATTAATGTTAAGTCTCATGCATGGGAAATTTATCATCATTATTCTTACAATTTTAGAATAATTTAATATTTCAACCTTCAGTATTTTTCATGTCTTCTTGCATTCAGCTACACTATATATTTTTAATTTTTAATTCATTTATGAAGTATTTTCTTAGTATTAATAAAGTGATAATTCTTATTAATATTTTTGCAGTATTTTGTATAAAATAAGAAAAATATATCGAATATATTACACCTGGTTGTTAGTTCAATAAATTGATTTTTCAAAATTTTGTTAAGATTAAATCCAAATTTTATAAATAATATTATATTCTATCTCAAAAATTATTCTTGTGTATATCTTTAATTACTAGTTATATATCAAATCGTTACTACGTAAATCATTATCAAGTGTATATACTACATGCATTCTGATTTTGTTTATATTTATTATCCATTTTTTTATTATATCATCTAACCTATTAATCTATTTTTTTTTCTTTTTCTAAATGTACATTAAGTTAATTGACTTTTTAGAGATAGTGTAGCCTTTTTCTTTTCCATGGTGCATGAAATTAATGGCTTCTTTCACTATTACTGTAAAAGCACAAAGAAGTCAAATTGACATGCTAATTAATTAAGCTAAAACAACTGTTAATGCAGAAAATGCTAACAGTAAATAATAACAATTTAGAATTAGTTAAGTGGTACTAGCTTTATCAAACACAGGAATAATGTTGTACAACTAATGTTTTGACTTAACACCAAATATATGACATTACAAGGTAGAATTTTAACTTTAATTTAATCTTATCAGTATACTTAGTATCAGACATTTTAAGTATAAGACTAAATGTTTTGGATGATGTGATCAAGACTTTCTGAAACCATTTCTTGGATTTTATTCAATTATATAAGAAACAATAGGGTAATGAGTTTTCATACTTTATATAATATTTTATTTTTTTTCATTTTTATTTGTTGTGAGATTTAAATTTTGAATTTTCAACAATTTAATAATAAATTATATAACATATTTTAAGAAAATAAATTTAAATTTAATTTAATTTCATAAAATCGGAAATTTACATAGTAAACTTTAACTTTGTCTGTATTTGATCTATAAAACGCGTAGCAAGAATTATGTGGCTGTTTAATAAGAAAGAAAGTCTGATTTTTTTCACTGTTCTTTATTTTCAATATTTGACTTCAGTCAAAGTCAAGCTTTCTGAATTTGAATTGCTTCTATGGCTGCAAGAATTGGAAAATAAGGTATATGATTTGAGAGCCTCTAAAGCATCCAAAGTCAAAAATCGGTGCAAATTGAAATTAGATATATAATAAAAGATATATGATTAATTAAGCTAAAATGTTATTTCTTTTTTTCTTTAATTGTTCGAAAAGATCAATATGTTTCTTTGGATAAAAATTAATATTTTAATTGAAATTATAGAACTCGTATAAAAGAAAAATAGATGCAAAACTATATATATTAACTATATTTTAAATTTTACAACATAAAACTCTAAACCTAATAAAAATAATATGAGAATTTTAAATGTGGATTAAAAGTTCTATAAAAATTTTTAAAATAAGTAATATATAAATAGTGTAAAATTTTTTATGAGAATTAGTTTCTACTTTCTTACTGGAGTTTATTCATATCTTATTTTCAATATATTTTTTTTTTCTTCGAGGAACTAAGAAGTATTATATCAATTCACTAATGATAATAGTAAAAAAGCACTAAACTAGTGTAGATTATCATCATTACTAGATAATAATATTTCCTTTTCAAGTGTTTTCGCACTTTAATTTCTATATTTTGTGAATAGAAAAATATTTATTGAGAATAATAGTTTTTTAAATAAATTTTAATTAATTTATATCTGCGATTAAGAAAAAAGTCATAATGTCAAAGGTATGAAAAATAAATAAAACATGTTAACATGAATTTCCAAGAAAGTGTGCACGAAATTTAGGCTTATGTGTTGATTTTTAATTAGACATATTTAGATTCTATAAATCAGTGATGCTTGACCTTGCTTTAACTAAAAAATAAATTTAAAATTAATGATAAAATAATATTAGATAAGTCGATTTTAAAAATTAGCATTCAGAATTTTAGAATTATAATGCAAATACCATGAAAAACCGCTAAATATGTTTTTCTTTTAATAAAATCAATGTGTCAAAAATTTGGAAACATCACATTCCTTCTAAGGAAGTGGTGATTTTTAATAATTTATATCTATATGGAATTCTTATTTTTTATTTAATTTTTATTTCCATTTTTATTCTTTAAGTTATCTTTTATTTAAATTTAATCGTTTGTAAAATTTCATCATTTTTCTAGATTAAATAATAAAAAACATCTACTAAAACCTGTATAAAAGAGATTCCATGTCTGATGTTTTTTTTTTCAGTTTCTTAACAACTAATTTTTTAAATTAAATAAATAAAAATATCAATAATTAAATTGTAAAAATAATTTGTATTTATTTTTTATAATTATAGTTTCATTATATTTTGTTATCATAATATTTTTACTAGTGTAGTTTATAAAATATGAAGTTTAAAATATTTATTTGTCATGTTTTGTTTTTTTTTTCAAAATATGGGATAAACGATATTTCTTTAATGTCTTTTGCTATATTCTTACAAAATTATTTTTGTTATTGAATTAAAAAAAATACTTGAGGCTAAAACTATTATATTAGTGATTTGGAAAGATCAATAATTAAAATTTTCAATACATATATTATGTGTTTTTTTTTAAATTATATAAATACTTTCATGAATATTATATTCATAATTAATCAAACACTTTAGTAATTTTTAAGAATTATGTTTTGGCAAAGGTTTATAATTAATCAAACACTTTAGTATATTATATATAATTGTATGTAACTTTTTCTCACTCAATGAAACACATTTACTCGCTTACAAGTGTTGTTGTTAACATATTACAAATATATTAGGTAATATGATTTTTATACATCTTCAATTTAAAACATCCTCATAAATGATACAAACTCATGAAGTGTCATTAAATATTATTATATTGTGTGTTTATCACATTATTTTACTCTTTTTTTTAAGTAATATGTAATATTATTTCATTTTTAGAACTAATTCTACTTTGTTGTTTAATATATAGGGTATACATCATAACATAATTACATTGTAATGAAAATGAAGAATAATAAATAAGAACTTAATTTGAAAAACTAATGTTTTCATACCTAATGATTTTTTTTTATTGAATTTTACCAATTAGTATTTCATATATAAAAAAAATTGAAATACATTATGCATTTGAACTTTCTCATTAGAGAATATATATATAACTCCTTAAAAAATTGATGAAGAAAACAACTCTGATAATAGCATCTAAGTTTGGAATGATGGAAATGGTGAAGGGGATTGGTGATGAGGTGGATTGTGGATAAGAAATTGAAGAGAGAAAAGAATGAATAATGGTTGGATTTAGAACTTCAAAACCTTCAACGTCATCAACCATCTAGATATTTTTACAATGAGTGGCTTCCGCTCACTTCTCCAACTTTTCTTATTCCATACTATTAATATTAATATTAATAATCTCTTATATATAAAAAATATTATCATATCCCAATTTTATATTCCTTTCATTTTAAAAAAAAAAAAGCTTGTAGGAAAGAAACTAATGACATATTAACATAATTTAAATTTGAGATCACTTACTAGCCTAATAGTGTGCATAATTGATTTTTTTTTAGACTTTAGTAAAATAAATAATCTATTTTTAATGAGTTTCTAAACATGCTATAAAACACATAAAACTGAAATAATAAAATAAATTTTTATGTGCATGGATTACAACATAAAGAAAAATAACCTAAAATAATTAAGATAAAAACATATAAAACGCAGAGCACAGGTACTGTTCGGTTTGGTTTTTCCTCCTCACACAATCTGGGAGCCACACAACAAATCTTTTCCCTTTTCTCGCTCAACAAAATCTACGCCAATGACCACCCAAGCTTCCGCCTTCTCCCTCGCCGCTCCCTCCGTCGCAACCCCGTTCCGCGGCCGCAACCGCAACCCCCTTCTTGTTCGAGCTCGAGGTAGAATTCTTTCCAATGTAGTGCACTCTCTCTCCCCTTTTCATCACCCAATTGTATTCGATTCGTTTCCCAGCATCCCAATTGTGTGTTTATGAGCCCCAATTCTTCTCGTGCATATGTGTAGTTTCATTGCTGCTTCGTCCAGAAAGTGTTTGTGGAAATGCTCACTCACTAAATCCTGAAATTCGGATTTTTCATTTCCTCTTTATGTTATTACAAGGAAATTTGTGACACTTGAATTGGGTTTTGGGGGATTGAGGTTCATTTTGTTCTAATTTGAAAGGGTATTGGATTTTGGCAGAACAGGGAACTTGTGGAAGAAATGCTTGTGAGCTGTCTGTGGACTGTGGGCTGGTTTTTATAAGGATAAATCATGTTTTTTTTTTTTCGTTTACATTTATTAAATTTGATAAACTATGATATCGTTTTTTTAGTTTTTGTTTGCTTCCATGAACTTTTTTTAATTCTGCTGCCTAATTTGGCAACTGTTTGCTTTCAATTTGATGATTTGTTAACATTGCGTTTCAGTCGGAATAATTTTCTTATTCTTTCAGTGGAACCTTCTGATAAATCCGTTGAAATTATGAGGAAGTTCTCAGAGCAGTACGCTCGTAAGTCAGGAACATACTTTTGTGTTGACAAGGGAGTAACTTCAGTTGTCATCAAGGTACAGCTTCTTTCTTTGGCATATTATTAGCTTATTAATTTGGATTCCAATTATTATAATACGTAATATACCTTTTAAATTGATTGGATGGTATTGCCAAACAACCTCTCATCCGGAGATAGTAAGTCTTTTAACATGAGGAAGTTGTGCAATTTCGTAAGAAGTGAAAGTAATTGGCGGTTTGTTATTGTTAGTATTGGTGCACTTAAAAGTAAATTCATATTCACTGTTAGGAATTTATAAAGAGACCATCTCGACTTTAATTTAAGTTTTTTTTTTTGTGGGATCTATACTTTTTTTAGTAACATATCAAGTGCAACGTACATAGATGTATACTAGGCAAGGTTGTCAATAGTAAGATTTAGAGACGATGAAAAATTACTTTAAATATATAATATTGAACAAAATTACTTGTAAATTTTGTGCATATTTCAAAGTTAATTATTTTTTCTTTTGCACTTAAGCAGAAATTCATGGACAATAAAGAGATTGGTTACTTTTGTAATTTAGAAACTCAACTTCAGCTTCCTTCTCTTAGATGTTCACGATTTTCCTGTTCTAAATCAAGATTTTCCAAGGTGGTTTTGTGTTTTTTAGGTTTACAATCTTCATTTTATCTTTTCTTAGTCATACACACCCTTAGCCCAATACTAGAATCGGAAGAAAAAACAACATGGGCTGTCTTCAACAGAGAGGAATGGGTCAAAGGGGTAGATTGAGCTGAATGTAGAGAAGGGAGGTAGATGGGGGACTGTAGGAAAAATCTGCAACAGCAGAGAAAAGACCAAGAAGAGGCTGTTGATTGGTGGGGGAATGATTCTGGTATCATCATCAAAGTGTGGGATAAATGTAAGGAAGTTGATCTGTGGAGAAGAAGGGATCAGGTCATTGTTTAGGTCACTGTTGAGTTAATTTGGAGGCTAGGAGTTTTGTCAGCATTTTGGGACCCTTCTGACTTCTGTGTTTGTTTTTTCTTGCTGTTCCATTTTAATATACAGGTCAACCTCTGAATTTCAGAGTTACACTTTAGGGAAGTTGATAATGTTAATATCTGATGAACTTTTCTAATGATTTTCGCCAAAGCACTAGTTGCTTTTTATATAAAAAGCTTTTGGCATTTAATTACTAAACTTGATATTTTGTATTAAATTATTGACCCAAAAACAGCAATTTCTCAGCTTCGCCCGAGTGACAAGGACCTTGGTTACTGTTAAGTAAGGTCTTTGATTTGAATCCTGTGAATAGAAAGTAGATACTTTTCTCCGTTATTAAGGTCCACCTACTCCAAATATTGAGTGTGTAAGACAGGAAAGGAAGCATTATCTCACCATAGCTCATTCTAAACATTATCATATTCATGCCCCTTGTCATAATCGTTCTCTGGTTTTAATGCACGTGATTAAGTCGTCTTTTTTATACAAAATGCAACTTTTGCATGTGGCGGGCAGAAAATGACACTAAAGAATTGAACTTGGAACTGAAATTCAGTAGGTTCCATGGTTTGAAATGTGGAATATTGAGAATAGACAGCCAAATAAGTTATCTAGCCTCATTTAATACTGTTGATGCATAAGATCGCATTTCTAATCTAGAATCCGCACAGTTGAAAACGTGAAAATTGAGGTGCATTCTGATGGTGATCATATAAAGGCTTTATCAAAAGGGAAAATCAGGAAAATAAAGGAAAAATAATTTCAACGACGGAGATTGACATGAAAATGAGTTTCCTAAATTATGATTCAATGGTCATATTAAGGCTTTCTGAAAAAGAGCTTGGAAAATGAAGGGAAAAATTGAACTATCACGTTGACAAGTTAGAATGAAGTTACACCATTTGAGAAATAGTTTCATAGACTGTGATTTGATGGACTATATTATATTTCAGTAATAAAACGTACTTTAATCTGGAGAATGACGTACGAGAGTCTACATACATATCACCATATTTGATTAGTTAACCTTTCTTCCTTATATTATTTCTATTTTGGAACAGGGGTTGGCTGACCATAAAGATTCATTGGGTGCACCACTGTGCCCTTGCCGGTAGATACCTGTTCTTTTAGCTTGTCAAGCAGAATTTGTCTTCGTAGTATAGTTCTGGCAGTGTGGCTGTATAGTTTGATGTCAAGCAGAATTTGTCTGCATAGTATAGTTCTGGCAGTATTGATGTCTTCTAACTTTCCCAGTCTAAGCCCAAAATCATTGTATTTTAGGCATTATGACGATAAAGCTGCTGAGGCTGCGCAAGGATTTTGGAATTGCCCTTGTGTTCCCATGAGAGAGAGGTATGTATATCTGGAAGTATTACTACATGGAAAAGAATATCCCTTCTTTGATCTCATTCTTATGAATTTGATGTAATGACCAAGTTTTATGACATGTTTCTATTAGTTTAATTTATGATTAGTAGTATTAATAGTGTTTTGAAACCCGCACAGCACAATAGCACACATACCATTCGTGGCAGAAGTTATGCATTGATTATAATACCAGAAGCTTGAGACTTGTCTGTACTCTTTAGAGAAGTATAGATAAAGCAAACTGGAAACTTGATGACTTTTTACAAATGTGGAATTTTTGTTTAACATTCTTTATTTTTTTTCTTTTACGTATAAAGAACCATATCAAAGAACATTGTAGACATGATCTTATTTATTTTGTAAATGCGTATTTGTTCTAGAGGTAGCTAGTTGAGCAAGTTGGCTAAAAACTGTTGTGAGGACATTGTTATCAGGTTTGAAACCTGATCGCCTGTTTATATTTTTTTCATGCAGTGTAAGTTTGGTTGCTGAATTATATACTAAATAATATCTCCAGTGGTCTGTTTTTGTGCCTTGAAAGCGCTTGTATATTGTATTGTTTTTGGTTATGAAATATTGATGAGAAAAAACTTAAGTCCTAAATTGTGCATCTCGGATATTGATTTTCAATTCGTGACAACTTTGTTTGATAGGAAGGAATGCCACTGCATGCTATTTCTCACTCCTGATAACGACTTTGCTGGCGACGAACAGGTAATTCTTTAATTCAGTTTGTTCAAATTGTAATTTTAAACTGTTAGCTGAAAGTGCTATCTCCATCATTTAGCAGCACGTACATAGTTTATTAAAACATGCTATTTTCTCCTCTTGAATTCGTCTTCTTGCCTTGCAGGTTATCACGTTGGAGGAAATTAAAGAATCAACAGCTAATATGTAACACACAGAATATTGTGCATTGAGTTACTTGTTAGTTGTTACGAGCTGTATGCTTTGAAAGACAAGTCAAAAGAAAGGTGTAATGATATGTAGGCATTATATTTGTATTTACCAAAAATCATATGTAATTTTTTTTATCTGCATTCCTATCAAATTTCAGTCGCATCATCATTCCTTTACTTTTTGCTGCGGATGAGAAATACGGAAATCTCACACTGACTACAGAATAATATATAAATTGAGAAATATGGAATGGAAGAGAGAGAATCATTCAATGAGGCCAGTAACCATCAATAGTATATGCATGACAAAGAAAATCTATTAGTATTTCTGTTCATAAATAAGGCTGTACATTGCAAAGGTGCTATTTATGACATTAGCTTAAATGGGAGCGTTGATGTGTGCTACCACATGGGATCTTAATAAAACAAATCCCAATATTGTAGTTTATGATGTAATTTTGAACATTCCAAAAAAAAAATAATGACATTGCCATCTAACCATTTAAAAATCATAACATAAAAGCAATATATTCAAAGGACCTTAACAGAAGGAGCTGCACTGGCTCTAGGCCTTTTCTGTTGTTCTGTTCTTGAAACAAAAGCGGCTAAGAAAATTCTTCATCCCACCATTAGCAGCTGAAGATGAAGAAGCTGAAACTCCTCTGCTACAAGGATGATCAGAAGGAAAACGGTGTTTGAGGCATACCTTCAGGTGGCAAGTTTTACATGTGCTGGTGTTGGATATTGATAAAATCTCCTTGCACCCTTGACAGGGCAAATGGGTTTCTTCTTCTTTGTGGGATCACAGTTACCAGACTTGTGGTGCTTCTCCAAGATTGCATCCTCGTCCTGTCCCACGTAGCCGGTGGTCTCAATGGACATGGAACATGTTTGGCAAACAATCACTTTTCTGCTTAGGTCAGATTTCGGACACGCATGGGATTTGTAGGATCTGTGCTCCGAACAAAACACCTACCATTGCTGTGGTGTTAGTGCTGCCCATTTCAGATTAATGTGATTATTACTAATAGCTGTTTACGAAGTATGTTGTATTTTATTGGTAATAATATTTTTGTTTATGAATTTTACACCATCTACTGATTAAATTCTTAAAATAAATTGCTTCATATTATAAATTATTTTCTTACAATTTTAATCTGACTAAAAATAATTAAACAAAATCTACCGACTTATTTTCGGTTATTTTTAAATAAAATGAACAATTTTCTATTTTTTTTAAACAAATTCTATCCTGCTTCTACAGTGACTTTTTTTTTAAACAATTATTCATTTATTTAAAGTTCCATATTAGGGCACTGATATCTTGTTTGCAGACATACATTGTTTGGTTGAGTGATAAAGAAAATAAAATTAGGTTTCGAGTGCAGAAATGATGCAGAAGGTTTTGTAATCAACTTGGATGCAATGAGAAGAGAAAGATGAATAATTACCCGTTGGCAACCGTCGCAGATGTAAGGAAGAAAATCGAGGCGGTTGCAATCGCGGTGCTGGCAGTTTTTACCCAAATCTGGAAAAGTTTCGGTTCCACCTGATGCCATGGATACTCCGATATGGTTCTCAGTTTCGTGAAAAATTGAAAACTGAGAATAGATTCGAAGAATATTCAATCATACACAATGAATAAAAAAGGAAGATTCTAGTAGCAATCGCGAATTCAGAATTTTCCAACACGACGACGACGAGCCATGGTAAATTTTTTCCCTATATATATGTTTCGGTAGAAACGTGGATGACCGAGACGCTGATGTTTTCTTTTCTGACGTATCTTGCTTCCGAATTCTGATTCAGCTGAATTGTTTGTTTAGTATGTTGAATGTGAGTAAAGTGTTAATAGAACGTAATGGTTTTTAGTCCGAACTTTTTATTTATATTTATATCTTAAATAAGAACGTATTTTATATGTATATTTATTCTGTATAGGTAGAATCTATCTATAAAATATATACTTTAAACCATCACAGTAGAAAATTTTTAAAATCAATCAAACATAAAAACAAAACCGAGTAGAAGCACCGTTTAACACGTTGCATTTTTTATTAATCTTATACACCTCAAAATTTAACATTTGGCAACGTCTAATTCTCACACGTGTAATCAAGTTTTGGAGAAGAGATTATGTTGGAAATGAAAAGTCGCGAGACAAAATACGTAAGGTGCTTTTCTGAAGGTCTACAGATACAAATCAAAAGTGAAGAGTGGGTTAATTTGCTTATATCTGGTATTACTACCTGGGAAGAAATATGCCTTCTTTGATCACAAGTTATGAAGTTTGAAGCTCCTTCTATTGTAATGACCAAGTATTATAAAACTATTATATATTAAAGAAGATTGAGAACCATCGTGAATTGTGTGAATGGCAATTGAACCTTTTAGTATTTGTTTTGATAAGCAAGGATGTACATTGAACAGATACTTATGAGCCTAGTTTAAATGGGAACAATGATGTGTGCTACCACACGACATCTGAATAAATATCGTAGTTTATGCTGTAAATATAAACATTCAAATTGCAATGGAATGGAACACAATACAACATTCCATCAAACCACTCTGAAATCATTCAAAGCAAATAGCATTCAATAGGCCTTGACAGAAGGAGTGCTAGGAGGAGAGGTAGAACGAGATGAACCAGTTTTGGCACAGTTCTGTCCAGCCCTTGAACCTAAAGCAGCCAAAAATCGATTCTTCCATCCACCATCAGCAACAGAGGAGGAAGAAGCTGAAACTCCTCTGCTGCAAGCATGATCAGCAGGGAAACGGTGCTTGAGGCACACCTTAATGTGGCAAGTTTTACAGGTGCTGGTGTTGGAGAAAGTCAAAACCTCCTTGCAGCGCTTGACAGGGCAAATGGGTTTCTTCTTCTTGGTGGGATCACAGTTCCCAGACTTTTGGTGCTTCTTCAAGATTGCATCCTCTTCCTGTCCCACATATCCTGTGGTCTCAATGGACATGGAACACGTTTCGCAGACAACCACTTTTCTGCTGTTGTGGTCGGAATTCTTGCACGCGTGGGACTTAAAGGATCTGTGCTCCAAACAAAACACCTGTCAAATTGCAGCCATGTTAGTGTTGTTGGTTTACAAACATTTCAGATTAAGAGAAATTTCATGTATCCATCTTCTGAATACAATTTATTACATGTGATTGCTATGGAAAGAGATAGATGACAAACAGTTATGTATATATTTTTTTATGAATTGTTTGTATTATACCTCTATTTTGATTATTGACAATCTTTTGGTCTAAGAATAAAAAGACTACTATTTTGGGGGAAAACCAAACAAAAAGCGCAAATGATCAAAAACACTTTGAGAACTGAAAACCCATATTTAGAACATAGAACTATTAATTTCTGAAAATCACATAAGCAAAATTGAAATTTGTATGATGAAATTAAACATATTGAATAAAGTATTGCAATTAACTTTTGATGGTAGAAGAAGAGAAAGTTGAATTACCTTTTGGCAACCTTGGCATGTGAAAGGAAGAAAATCGAGTTGGTGGCAATCGCTGTGCTGGCAGTGTTTACCCAAATCTGGAAAGGCTTCGGTTCCGCCTGATGCCATTGTTAGGGTTTTTGAGTTTTTGCGAAAGAAGGAAAAATCGATAAACGTTGAATTGAAGAGAATGAATTGGGAAAGAAGAAAAGAAAAGAGGTATTTATAGCTTTGGGATTGGCTTGGAGCTTAAGTCAGCCATTGCGATACAAAAAGAACATTCTGGACTTCCAACCTGGCGGCTACATACGTGTCATATAGTTTCTTTTTTTTACTCTTTTTGTAATATCTTTATTTGGTTTTCTTTCCAATTTCTACATGTTATATATATATATATATATATATATATATATATATATATATATATATATATATATATATATATATATATATAGATAGATAGATNATGTTATATATATATATATATATATATATATATATATATATATATATATATATATATATATATATATATATATATATATATATATATATATATATATAGATAGATAGATAGATAGATAGATAGATAGATAGATAGATAGATGAGTATTTTAGTTTGTATACTATATATACGTAACAGCTAGGGAAACACATGATATGTCTTTGATAAAAAAAGATAACAATTAAAATAAACAATTATTAAATGTATATTAAAATTATAAAGAAAAAATTTTGTGTATATATATACATAAAATGGTTATATTTTATTAGTTTTCGTACTATTTATAATTTTTATTATAATAATTAATATGAACTGTGAATAATTAAATCAATAAAATTACAGAAGCATACTTATAAACCACCATTCTCATCATTATACTTTTAAAAGTAGAGTGGATAAAAATGTCTTACGAAACATATTAGTTTTATGTATCTATATCTGTTGATAAATAGATCTATCAGTAAAGAGATTAGTTTTTATTAGTTTTATGTATATTTCTTTTAATAAAGAGATTAGTTTTTATTAGTTTTATGTATTTAATAAATAGATCTATCAGTAAAGAGATTAGTTTTTATAACTGTTGTGTATATATTTCGTTATTAAATTATTTTAATATTTATCTTTTACTTTTTATAATTAAATTTTTAAATTTAATTAGTTTTCTATAATAAAATTATAAAAATATTTGTTTTATATTTTATTTTTAAAATAATTGTGATAAAATAAAGGACTGATTTTTGTAATTCTCTTATAACTGCTTGTTTTGTGGGTATGCATTTTTCTGTCAATTTTATCCCTGTTTGTATAAATCATTTCATTATTTAATCCTTAAAATTTTTCTAATTATTTTTTAAAATTTAAATTAGTTTTTTATAATAAAATTATAAATTTATTTACTTTATGTCTTAGTTTTAAATAATTATGACAAAAAATATTTTTTTATTAAATGAATATGAAAATATGTGTTTCTACTAATGTTTAAAATGGAAAAGGTAAATGATTAAAGGAGCATAAATAGCAAGTTATTGATGTACAGATTAATAAAATTTGAATAAAAAATTATTTTCTTTTTATTAATAATTTCAAGTTGATATCAAAATTCTAGATATTAGGAGTTTTAATTTGAACTTTTTTATTTTACCCACTAAGTTATTGTTTCTTTTAAGGTTGATTAAAGTACACCTATTTTCTTTAAATGTTGAAGTGTACTCATTTTTTTAAATGTTAGAGTTGTGTTTAAGGTTATCTGACTATGGTCATATCATAACAATTGAAGTTATTGCTAAACCTTTATTAAAGTTATCATTAGACTTTTCTTAAAACTTTTTCGCCAAAGTTACCATTAGATTTTTCACCAAAACTGTCGTTAAACTTTCACTAGAGTTAGTCGTCAAAACCTTTGGGTTAGTTCTTGTATCACTTCAACTATTATATAAATAATTGTTATTTGATAAAAAAAATAGAATTGATGTTTTTTTATCTTATGTAATAAGATTTTCTTAGAAAACATTAATAATAACGTAACTTTATATATATATATATATATATATATATATATATATATATATATATATATATATATATATATATATAAATTGTTCATAAAACATTACAAATATATTTTGTACAATACTAAGAGTTTTATATTATAACATAGGACTATCTATATAATTAATATCTTTTAAGGATAATAGTATAAATTCTTAATGAGTTAATCTAAAGAAAATCTAATATAAAGAAAATCTACCAATAATTTCTCAAACAAATTTTATTTAACAAGTTTTTTTTCTATTTGTACGACAGGTACATATAAAAAGAAAATATAAAAAAAAAAAAGTATTTGTAAGTCTTAAATATCAATCTTAATAAATTCAACAAATAATACAAACATTGAAGACATAAGATTGAACCATAAGACTCAATCTCATTTTATCAAAATATGGATTCATATTCTACTTGTTTATCCACTATAAATATCAAAAATTACTTTGTAATAAATAAATAGGATTAGTATGTAATTAGAGGTAAATTAAACAAAATAAATAAACAAAACCAATGCATATAAAAATAAATTAAATTTATAGTATAAATATAAATAAATGTGATAAAAATTAAAAATAAAAATAAATAAAATAATATATAATTCAGAAAAATAAAAGCTTAATAAAATAAACATAAGACTAGATAGATATAAAAAGAGCTTAAGTGATTTGTATCGAAACTTCACTCATTTTTTCAAATAAATGAATTTTAGAAAATTAGAAAATGTTATCTATCTTATTTTCTAAATTTTAAGTAAAGCTAAATTAAAGTTATGTTTTATTTTAGGTAATAAAAGGGAAAACTAATACTCTAATAATACAATAAGAAACCGAACAAAAAAAGCTACAAGTGTCTTTGACAATTTTTTGTTTTTAATTTTAACTAGTTGGTAATATATAATGAGGACAATTAGGGTACAAACACACATCTTTAATAATCAATGGAGTTTTATATTAATTTTTCTTTTCTTTTTATTATTTTGTGTTTCATGTTTATGGATATACCTATTCTTGTTAGACACAACTAGACATTTGACTCTATTATTGGAGGACAAGTGTATTGAGTAAAATTTAAGACATTGCACCTGTAATCATTCATTTACTTCTGTCTCTCAGAAACTATAGTTATATAATGGTTGGGGCACATCTCGACCAAATAGTATGTTGGGATAAATTCTATATTTGTGAGATATGATCTCTTACCAGATTCTATATATGAACTTCTTTTGACTCTCAAAACTAAGTATCTTCCTCTATGTGAGTCCTATAGTAGCAAAATTAGGATAATCTCATTATGAACATCGTTGTCAATACACTTTATACACATCATTACATATTAGTATTCCACCCTAAGAATCATTACATTCAAATAATTCATACCCAATCACACCATATAGCACATGAGTTAAAGACTATATTTACATGCTCATAACTAATATTCTCGCTTAGCGAATGTATGTCTCACTCAGTGAGTCCCTATTAGAATAAGACTTGTCTAGTGACTACATCACTCACCTAATGAAGATATATTATTGATGCTATTAACATTCACATAAAAATCTTTGCTCAACCTCTCGCATAACTCTATCACATACTCTACCACAACAAAACAAAGATACATCTTGAGTACATAGATGACACATGTAATGACTTTACATGTAAAAGATAACACAAATATCAATTTTTCCTTATTATAGTTTATTATAGTCTATATTCTGTATTTAGTTTATTTTAGTCTAGATTTTGTTTATATTATCATAAATATCAATTTTTCCTTATTTTAGAGGTGTTCATATATAATACACATCTCACACTTGAATCTCATGCTTATTGGATCATTTTGAACTTGATAATGATGTTATCTTTTGGACCAGATAAGTAAAAGTATAATATATAATAACATAACATGCTTGTTTAAACTTAAACATATTTTTCCTTTAAAATGCACGTAAATTTTAAAATATGTAAATTTTATCAATAGAAATTAAAACATATAAGAAAAGCATTATCATCATCATTGAACAATAAAATAAAAAGATAATAATCTTGAAATTAACAATAAAAAAATGAAAACAAACAGTGTAAATAGAGATACATTATATTTAAGTTTATTAATTAATATGTCTCGATATTTATTTATGTTGCGTTCATATCCACTTATTCATTGTTGGAGAGACAAGCAATGACGTCGCCAAAGAGAAGCATTTGTTAGTGATAACAGGATTTTTACAATATTATTCCTCACATGTCATTGAATTTATATATTTATTTATTGTGCATTTATATTTGAAAATTATAAAAAGATAAAAATGCCAGACATTAATGTGAGAAACCCACCATAAGGTAGTATGTTAAAAGTTGAGACATGTGAATAAAAAACAATATTGAAAAAAGATGAACACCTTATTTTCTCCCTCCTGGGACTTTTGTTGGAACATGAATTATTAGGTTTATCACGTGCTGTGTGGATCCAGTCAATGATTAAAGTATATTGTGATAATGTCTTATAGGTTGTAAATGTTAAGTAAGACATAAGCTAGCTTGAGAATTCGGAAAACACTGATGAATTCACTTAAGGAACATTCGAACCATAATTGAAACAAGAATAATATTGTTTATAATTATTATTATTGATTATAAAATAATTTTAAATTAATTATTTAATAATACGAAAATAATATTAAAATATTGTTAAAAAAATATTACTATTCTTATAACAATGAAATGAAACCAAAGGTTCATGTTACTGTGGTCTACTGGGTCTAGGATGTCAAAATCTTGATTCCTGTCTATTTCGTATCATGTTTTAGAAAGTTATTTCGAAGACCTTTACATGAACTTTTTTTGAAATTAGGTTATATATATTAAAAAAATCGATGTAGATACATGAATGGTAAAAACACATATGTAAAAAATTTTACGTTGATTATTAGCCAGATACTTTTGTGCTGGATAAAGCTAAAGTAAAGTAGGTGACATTGACATAATAGAGATAAAATGACAAAAATATCGCAGACAATTTTAATAAATATAACATAAAAATAATCGTTATTTACATGAGTAATTAATGTACATATTAAAATAATTATGATTTATTTATATTAAAATAATAAATGTAAATATTTATTTTTATTAATAACTTAGTTAATTTTTCCCGGTAAAAAGAATTAGAATAACTAATATCACAATGGTTCAATAATGTAAGTGTTTAATTCAATTATTTTGTTATAAAATAAATTTATTCATTTTCTTCTCATTATCTATTTATTTTGTTATAAGAGTTTTTTTTTTCATTTTTTCATCACGTTGGTAAAAGAAAGAAATATCATAGTTATATTTTATTATTTACAAATAAAAAATATTTATTAATAAGTGTCAATATTAAATTTAAGTATTGTAACACTTGTTTTGATTTAATAGGTTTACATTTCTTAAAAAAAGTTAAATAGCATAGTGTTTATTGTTAATATTTTTTTTTCAAAAAAATAAGAAACAAATTGTATAAAGAAGTGGTCACTTGAGTGTCTCACTTGCATGACAATTGTTATAAAACACATCAAAGCTCAATATTTAAGGACTAAATGGATCAAGCAAGGAACCAAAAATAAGTTCAAAATATGATGATAAATCTCCTTGCTCGAGTCATCTTTAAAAACTACAATGTTGAGTTTAAATGTTTGAATATTTTTCTCACATGTTTATTATATAGTGAAGAGCATAATAATTTAATATTGAAAAAAAAATATTATTTTGGGAGGATAAAGGAAGTGGGGTAGGAAAATGGAAAAGGAATCAATCACTTTTAGCAAATAAAGGAAGATATATATACAAATAGGTTTGATAAAGGGTTCTTAGTGCGACGTAGACTTAGCTATTAAGATTGCAATAATTATAATAACAAATGGTGGCTTTGGTTGGAAAAACATTAAAACAACATTCTCCATGCAAACCAAAGCATTGCATGCTAAGATACCATTTGACGTTTTTTGTCCACAATATTATGCATAAAAAATTAGTCAAAAATTGAGACAAAACAACATCCTTTTCTTTTACCTTTTTGTGTTCATTGCCTCAAAGGAATAGTTTACACTTTCCTCTTCAACTAGCATAATGCCTATTTTGTTTTATGTTATAAGTTATTATTTGTCCAATAATCTCAAATAGTTTAAAAATCAAGATAAAGAAGGTTTAAATATTTTTTTCTTTTTTAAATATTTTTTAAAAACAAAATTGTAATAGAATTATAGTTTTCAAAGTGAAAAAACTTTAATATATAATAATTGATGTTAACAATGTTATTTGATAAACTTTAGATCGGAATAAATTTATTTTGTGTATATTTATTGATTTTTTTTTTTATCTTAGTATCACAATATATATTCTATAAATCTATTATTTCTTATTCAGTATCTAAGTGTACATTGAGTGTTGATCAAATTTTTCATATACATGAATTGTTTTTATATTCAAGAGGGAAAAATCAGAAGAAAATATTGTTTGGTGTTGATTATTATGATTGGATCAAATTTTATATCATGCATAATTTATTTTTTCTTAATTTGAAAATTATATATAGTACAAAATAGTTATAACCTACATTTTGTCACAATTAGAGTTTTTTTTAAGCTGTTCCTACATATATAGGACTTTTCAATTAGGGTTTAAGGTTGTCTAACTAAAGTGTCTAAATATATTATCTTTTCTATCTTATATATTTGACTTTTTTATATACCTTGTTTATGTCAATTTCAGAATATAATATTTCTTATATAAATTGAGAACACACCTAACTTTTTCAACTTTGGGTAAATCTATAGTTGCTAAGTTGATAAATAATGGAAGAATAAATACATTATTACTGCTTTTTAATTTATTTTTTATAAGAATTGAATGTAGAATTTGATAAAGGATAATGATATTTTGATAACTATTTTTTATAATATTTTAATATCATTTATGTGTTATTTTGTGATTGATTCAAAATTATTCTAAAATTAATAATAATAATCATAAACACTAACATGAATCAATCACACGATAACACTTAAATAATATTAATTGTTGAATATGTGTAACTTTATTAACATTTGTAACTGAGAGCAAACTAGTAATAAATTATGGAAATTGTGATCATAAAATGGAGTCTTTGACCGTTGGAATATGTGTAAAAGGGCAAAGTTGTTTCCACCAAATAACACTTTGAAACATGAAAAGAGTTTTTGTTCTATTGGCTTGGATGCATGTGTTCCAATCTCTGAACAGTAACATCAAATGCAGGATTAGTTTCAAACCCACTTTAATTGTTAGGAAAATGATATTTTAACACCAATTTTTTACACCATTTTGATACTGCACACGTGTCAAAATATGTTTGGACGATTTCAAATTAAAAAAACTGAGACAAGGACATATTTGGAAGAGAAAAACCAAAGTTTTTTTTTCTAATTTGAAATCGTCCAACCACATTTTGACACGTGTGCAGTGTTAAAATGATGTCAAAATATTGGTGTTAAAATATCATTTTCCTGATTGTTATTCTATTCTTGTACAAAATTCACAGACACTATTGTACCAACTAAACTGCAATTATTAATGAAACGTGTTTTTTTAATGGCACGAATACATGAAATATATATCAAATAAATAATAGTTTGTTCAATGTATAAAACATATTTTACATATGTATTTGCTTGCATGTGACGTAACATTTTTTTAGAGTTTGTTTATTATTTTTATTTTAAATGATTAAAAATATTTAATTTACCTCTATATGATATCTTAATATAAGGATGTATATGCTTATATAAAAAAAAATTAATAACAGCTTTTAAAAACATTAAATTTGTAAACGTATAATCTTTCTTGTCATTGATGGTATTAAATTTTCGTCCTTTCTTTCCCACTCAATTCCGCAACAATTTATAAATCTAAACACAATTTTTTGCACTTTCCTTTAATTTAGTTGAAAGAAGCAAATATTGTGGTATTAAAAGAAAGTAAAAGTTATTCTCTTTTGGAGTTAGCCCAACCAGGAACAACATGTAAGACTAAAATACATCTTTATCTAAAAATCTTTGAGTAATGACCACATGATGAATTGTAAAACCTTATATAAAATTGTATTTTAGAAGTGATGATAGTTTAAAAATAGTGAGACTCGATTATTTTAATATTAAATGGTTTAGTTATAAATAATTTTGTTATAAATGAGTTTCATTATTTTAAAACATACCATCTCTCTAAATTTTTTTTTCTAGAGCTCTCTACCTTCTCTCTAATATCTTGTTCACTTGAATTTTAGGGAGAGTAATTGAGTTAATTTGAGAGGATTTGAACATGATTTTTTTTGTTGTTTATTTGAGTGGATTTGGAGATAAGTGAAAGTGAATTTGAAAATAATTTTTTTTAATCTGTCACATAAATTAAATCATACACTAATTCTCACAAACTTTACTTCCAAATTCACTTACACTTATCTCCAAATCCACTCAAATAAACAAAAAAAAGAAATAATGTTCAAATCCTCTCAAATCCACTCAATTACTCTCCCTCAAATCTCTTCAAGTGAACAAGGCATAAGAGATCTAACTCCTAAGTAATCTCTTTGACGATCAGGAGGTATCTAATTGACCACGGCAGCTAGGTTTACATTCCCACCCGATCAGTTTCTGTAATAAAGCAAGTAATTCCGACTCCTTTTTCCCTTTCGTTCCAAATCTGTTTTAGAATAATCTGGTATTGTTGCATGTGTAATCATGCCTCTCCTTCTCGTTCTTGGTTCATCTAGAATTTTAAGGACTCTGTCTGTTTTTAATTTAGTGTTTCGTAGGTTCATTTAGGTATTCCATGCAGTTTAAGTAATCGACGAAGCGTTATTTGAGTTGGAGTTGTTTCTTGTGAGGTAAGGGAAGTTAGACCTATTCTTAGAATTTTGTTTGTGTTTTTAAAAGTTAACTTTTATGTGTATGATAACATGAATTAAGTCAAATTGTATGTTTGCATTAATATTTTTGGTGTATGGATGATGATTGAGTATTATACGACCTATTTGAATGTTTGACTGTGTGTAATTGTAATGTTTCTGATTTATAATTGTGTATGGTGAAACCGTATGATGGTTTAAATTAAATTAAGTGGTTGGAGTGAGGGTTGGTCAAATTCTTGAGTTTTAAGTCTAAAAAGGAAGGGTTTGGATGAGTCAGTTTGAGAAAGAGAAACTGAGGTAATAAAAAGTAACTGCCTAGGTGTTGTCATAAGATAATTTAAGTCTTGTTAGAGGTGTTATGATTAAAATTTGTTATGAAACAAAATGGTAGTTCTTCGGTGAGTTTTATAGTGTTTTTAGTGTAAAAGTGAGGTTTTGAATAGTGAAATTGTGAGGTAAGGGTTGTAAAGTGGTTTGGCGTATTAGGGATTTGTTATTAGTTGTATTATGACTTGTATAAGCATTGAAATGATAAAATATGGTGTATAACAGTTGGTGTCATCTTGGGGTGATTTCTTGGGTGTTTTTTTTGTCTAAATTGAGGTTTTACATAGTGAGATTCTAAATTAGAAGTTTTAAGTTATAGGTGATGATTTATAATATGTTATTAAGTTAATTAGGACTTGTTCAAGTGGTTAGGTTGCAAAAATTTTGTGTAGAAGGTGAAAATCCGAGTTTAAGTGCTTTCGGTGTGTAAAAAATGATTTGATACACTTAGTCTTGGGTTTAATGATCAAATGGATGCTTACTTCTATTTATAAATGTGTTTTTTCATCAATTCTAATGTTTAGAAAACCCCTTTGATCATTAGAACAAGTTCCACGTGCATCAAAAGCCAATTTCGTAGTTATTGTCAATTGGTATAAGTTTTGGGTGCCCCTCGTTTTTGTGCAGCTCGCACCCGAGCACCCCTGAGCAATACTGCACCTGTTTTGGGGGAGAGAGGGGGGGGGGGGTTAGGGTTCTGGTTATCCGTTATTTAGGTTATTTTGAGGAGTTTTGGACTCTTTCGGAGCTATTAGTGAGGGTTCCAAAACTATTTTCCTTGCCTAAGTATGATTTTAAAGTGGTTTTGTGTTGTTTAGTGGTTCTTCTTAGACCGTTCTTGTGTATTAACGTATATGGAATGTGTTTCGGTGGGATTGGTTCGAGGGTCGGCTGACCTTTTTTCTCTGCTCTTTCTGGGTTGTTTTAATCCTTTCTAATAACACAATCTTCCGATGGGTGGTGGACCTGCAAAAGACACTCCGACGCTCAAGTCAGGTATGTGTAAAAAGAGGTCGTGAATAATATATTATATTAGGCTTGTGGCAACGAATCACATTGATTAATCATTAAACCAGACAATCAAATTTAAATACCTGTTAATTGGACATTAATATCAGATTCTTATGCAATATGACCTGTCAATCACTCATAAATAGCGTATATTCACATTTAATATGACCATTAAACATATTAATTGGTTATCAATGATTTTTACCTTTCCTGATTGGTGTTTATCTGACCATCAGTCGGTTGCATGTATTAGCTCCAGATTCTTCTTAGCCGGTTGGTCACTGGAGTACAGTACAAAATGGTTTTAAGTGGATTCTAATGATTTATTTGGTTGTTCAATGTCTTTTAAAGTATGATAAATGTGTTCAAAGTTATGAAAGTGAGTTCCAAGATGAAATTCTTGATAGTTCCAAGTATATATATATATATATATATATATATATATATATATATATATATATAATATTTCATTTTAATAATATTTTAGTATTGAATAATATTTATTTTTTAATTAATTCGTCATAACAAAATAATGCTAAATAGTTATTTTTTTTATAATATCAAATTTATTCTTTAAATATTATATATAATTATACATAATCATGACACTTTACGTAAAGAAATTATTCATATAAATATAATAATTAATATATTAATTTTCATAAGATAAAATAAAAATATGACCAGTATTTTATTTTAATAGAATATATAATAAAAACTTTAATTATAAATTTTAATCAATGTATCAATTCTATAATTTAATACAAATAAATTTATATATAAATATTACTTTTTAAATTTTATTATTATTATTAGTATTATTGTTATTAATAGTAGTGTTATTATTTGTACTATTATTATAATTATTAACCGTATATATTATTATTAGTAGTAGTAGTAGAGTTATTATTATTATTATTTTATTATTATTATTCGTGTTATTATTTTTAACATTACTATTTACATTAGCTTTATTATTATTATTAGCAGCATTGATACTAACAAATTATTCTTAAACCATAAATTTCCGAAGATATCAATAAAAGATGAGTTAAAATATTTCATTTAATACAATATTTAGTTAAAAAATCTAATTTAAAATTTTAATAGAAACAAATTTATATAAAAATTTATTTTTTAACCTTAATATTTATTATTAAAAAATAATAATTTATTTGATTTCATATGCTAATATATTTTAATATATTTCTGTTTGTCTATATTTGTATGTGTTTCTATTTATAAATTTTAACATCAATTTTGCATTGTATTTATTTTAGACGAGATAATATTTCATAATATACTTATATTTTACTTTAACAATAATGCTTATATATTTCTTTGTTTCTTTTCATGTTATCCAAGTTTTTCTTGCTCATTTTTAACATAATTGTTTAACTATTTTATCTATGTTATTTTGTCGAGTTTATCACACTACTCAACTTTTGACTTCAAAAACATATAATTTTTAATTAGAATGAAATTTTATTATATTTAATAATTTATTTCAACATTGCAAAAGAAATGTTATATAAATTTATGAATATACATCAATTTAGTTATTATTACAAATTTTAATATTCACAAATCAATTTATAATTAAATTTTTAATATATATCACATAAAATTGTTTAATTATTTATTTAAATATAATAATAATTATATAAACTTTTAATACAAGTTTTTTTTAAAAAAAAAAAAAAAAATAGACGGGTCAGAAACTAGTTCTGATATAAAAGTAGAAAACTAAACATTATTCTTAAACATATTTATATGAATACTTAACCATCATTGATTACAGTGACAGGCTAATGCAGTGCTCATGGCATTGATGTTGAAGATGTTTCTTCATATCATCATCATCACTGCTCATACAAGTTCTTAACTTTCCCTTTAACCCCTTTTCCAATTCGGCAGATTTTCCAAAAGCAAAGGAATCCAATCTCTCTCTCCCAACACCAAATCATCATTTCACTCACAGACCCCTCTACTCTTCAACGCCTGCAAGCCCAAAAAACAGTAACCTTAAACCAAACCAAACCTTAGTAACATCATCACCTCAATGTTCTTATATCCTTGAAACTCCAATGACAACCTCCGATTAACTCTCTCACATTCAACCGTGTGAGAGAGGGCACAGCCTTAACCATCCATGGAGATTCAACAATCGCTGAAGCTCACCATCCACAAGAAATGGCCATCGTCACCAAAGAAAACACCAAAAGATTCAGAACCGATAAACACCACTGCAACTCCCAAGCTCAAATGGAAGAAAATCTTCTTTCACACTAAAACCAAACCCAAAATCCAAACCCCCCCAGATGAGTTCCTCTGCCCCGTTTCCCGTTCCCTCATGTTCGACCCCGTCATCGTCTCCTCCGGCCACTCCTTCGAACGCTCCTCCGTCGAAGCCTGTAAAAATCTCAACTTTACACCACAACTCCCCGACGGCACTACCCCCGATTTCTCCACCCTCATCCCCAACCTCGCCCTTAAATCCGCCATCCTCAAGTGGTGCCACACCACCCACACACCCCCTCCTCTACCCCACAACAACCTCGTGCAGCAAACCTCCATCTCCCCTGACACGAAACTAGTACAGCAGACCTCGATTTCCCCAGACACCCCCACCTTAAACCTCGTACAAACCTCGATCTCCCCTACCATAGAAGAAAAGCTCTCCCACAGAGATCCGATCCTGGATTCCCTGGACGAAAACCCACCCTCCAGCAACCTCCGCCGCCACGCGGAAACCGAGGTGCCCATAAGACCGACGCATCTGTACACGAGCTCGGAGGAATCCATAGCTACATCCTCGGCCTCGACGCCGCCGTTTCAACTCGCCACGCGCCCCAGTTGCTGCTACTATTCTTCCCCTTCCTCGTCAGAAATCGAACCTGCCGCAACGCCAGAAGAAGAAGAAATCACAGGGAAGCTCAAAAGCTCACAACAGAACATAATCGAGGAAGCGCTTCTCTCTCTGAGAAAACTCACCCGAGTGAGAGAAGAAACCCGGGTTCAACTCTGCACTCCGCGGATACTCTCTGCGTTACGCTCCCTCGTGTTGTCGAAACACGTGAACGTTCAGGTGAACGCTTTGGCTTCATTGGTGAACCTTTCTCTGGAGAAGAGTAACAAAGTGAAGATCGTGCGGTCGGGGATGGTGCCACCGTTGATCGAGGTTCTGAAATTCGGATCCCCTGAGGCGCAGGAACACTGTGCTGGCGCGTTGTTCAGTTTATCTCTCGAAGACGATAACAAAACCGCCATTGGTGTTCTGGGTGGTTTGGGTCCGCTGCTTCAGATGCTCCGAGTCGAGAGCGAGCGGACTCGGCACGACTCGGCCTTGGCGCTTTACCATTTGTCTTTGGTTCAGAGTAACCGGTCCAAGATGGTTAAACTCGGTTCGATTCCGGTTCTTTTAAGTATGGTTAAATTGGGTCACATGACGGGCCGGGTTTTATTGATCTTGGGGAACTTGGGTTCCGGGTCGGATGGACGGGCCGCGATGTTGGATGCGGGTGTTGTGGAGTGTCTGGTCGGGTTGCTGAGTGGACCCGACTTGGCTACCGGATCGACTCGGGAGAGTTGTGTGACGGTGATGTACGCGTTGAGTCACGGCGGTTTAAGATTTAAGGCGGTGGCAAAGGCGGCGGGGCTGGTGGAGGTGTTGCAGAAGGTGGAGAAAGTGGGGAGTGAGAGGGCTAGGCATAAGGTGAGAAAGATTTTGGAGATGATGAGGGCCAAGGAGGTGGAGGAGGAAGATGTGGATTGGGAAGAGTTGCTAGACTCGGGGCTGGGTTGTCGGACTCGGGGCCGACTCGGTGGCGGGTTGGACGAGTCGAGTGCTAACTCGGCCGAGTTTTGAGTACAGTGGAATATTTTGTCTTTTTTTATTTTATTTTTCTGTAATTATTGGTCTTTCTAAGACTAGGTTGTTTTGGATTATTGTTTTTTAAAAAAAATCCATGGTTTTATGATTTTTGAAGTTGGATGGGAGAATTGGTAAATGGGGGCATTTTTTTAACTTAATTTATATGCATTACCAATGTAATATTTTGGCTTAATTGTATTTTCATCTGAAACTTTCACAATATTATAAATTTTGCCTTTTTATGCTCTTTCCTATAACTTTAACATTTAATATTAATAAAAATCTGTCATGGTATTCTGCTAGGTCACACAAATATTTTTATTAAATATTAAAAGTTAAGTTAACATGCAAATCAATATGATTAAAATAATAAGAGATCAAATTTATATAAAGAAAAGGAGAAAATTAAAAAAAAAATCGGTGATCTATTCATTAGAAAATAATCATCTCATGATCTGATGAAAAGATTATTTTTTTTATGCATATTTTGTTTTTGGGGTTTTGAATAGGTTTGGAGTGATGAAGGGTGGTTGTAAGTGTTGATTATTAGAGGANGAGATTGAATAAAGGAAGGGAAAGAGTGATAAAGTTGATGATTTTTGAAGCAGAAAGTGGTGTATATGCTTTATTCCTTCTTCTACAGAGTGTAGTAGCTGGTTCTGTTTCCTTTTTAGGTTTTTCGCTTTTCTTTTTCTTTTCTTTTGCACTCAAACTTCAACTTGTGTTATCTCAATATATTTTAAGCTCACATCACAAATTCTTTCCAGTTGTGGAGGCTACGCGCANGATTTTTATGAAATTCTTCCATTGCANTGTCAAACAACTTCTGCATAATCTCAAGTCAAAGAACTACCAGCAATAGTATTTTTCATGTGATTGAATCAAGTCCCACCAACCATGTTCATTCCTTGTGTTGCCTTTACTTCCTACTTTTATTTGTTGGCACTAGATCTTGTTATACTTATTTCTTTTTCACTCTAATTCTTTTTCACTCTAATTCTTTTTCTTGATTGATGTATTCTCAATAATTAAGTTCATCATTCATTTTGATTTTTATATTTATTTTGTAGTCAATGAAGTTTTCATTTTTATAAAACAAACTCAATATAATTTATTATATTAAATTGGTGTTTGTAACATCCTATTTTTTATAACAATCAACATGAGATTTGTCATATTTTAATATTATAAAACAATCGATTTAAGAAATTCTATAAAATACAATTATAGATATTCATAAATAACTTATAATAATAAAAGGTATATAAGATCCTACACAACTATAAGATGTTACACTAAACAAAAAGTGTAATAGGCCTTTCAAAAATAGATAAAACTAAAACACAACGTCCTACACTATGTCTCAATTTCATCTCTTTCGAACACCTGTTAATCAGAGTCATCTTTCTAAGCTTACACCATTAAGATGATCATTGCATAAGAGAAGAAATAAAACAGACAAACAACACAAAGAAGAAAGGGTAAACTAATATACCAAAAACAATTATATATATAATCTACCAAAAACAATTATATATATATATATATATATATATATCATGTTTATAGAATTAAACATATAACAAATAAAACATTCAATCTTAAGTCATACAATTCTTTCCTATAGATTTGATAATCCAGATACATGTATTAATATTGAACTACAAGGCTCTACCTTAGAGGTGGTACAACAACAACCCATCCACAACAACTATCACACTTTAAAGTTAATCCGTCAAACATCTATGACTAAAACAATTGACCATTAGATCAAAGACCTCCTACTACTCTCCACGACATAACTATTAGTTTTTACTTGAGATTTGAAAGTTATTAAGAGTGTTAGAATAACCTATAATCATTAGCATTCTGTATTAATACATAACCATCTTAAGAATTTCTCCTTGAAATCCTTATAACATCATATACTATTTCAGACTCACAATTCATTTCATATTAATTTTAAATCCAATCTCATATATGTCACATTCATTACCATATGTTATGAACATATTTATAAGTATCAACAAATATACATCATATTAGAATAATCAATCCACTCGAACAAGCATTTACACTTTTACCATTCACAGAACATTATAATTATTAAAATTATGCATATCTTCATAACCACAATATCATGTGTGAGCACAATACATATTAATATTCAAATTTTGCATTTCATGAAGCATCATGCATATCATTGTATTCATCCACCATAAACATATACATAAATTTTCACAAAGCATAAATATCCATTTTCTTATCAGATAATCGATTATAACTAATGCCAACAATAAACCCTTTATTAAATTTCAACTAAACCTTAGATTTTGGCCTGGTCTTTAATTTTTGATTTAAATTCTTTTCATATTAATATAATTTACTAAATATAATTTATTAAGTTTATCAAGGTTGGAGATTAGCTCCTGTGTCATGAGAGTTTTTTGCAGCCTTCATCAAGTATTTTTGGCCTCTTTCAACTCCTTCATGGCATAATCATATAAGTTCTTCTCGATAAATTTGAAAGCACGACCGATATGATTCCTTGGCATGTTGATGTAGTGTTGAATTGGTTCCATATTTTAATTACTATCTTCTAAATAAATGTTTCTCTTTTTTTAATCATTAGTGTTTTCCTTAATTATGTAGTTAGTTCTCCTAATTCTTTTCACCTTTTACATATTTTAATTTTATTTACAATAAAATTTATAATAAAAATGAAAAAATAAATAAAATAAAAATGTAAAAATAGATAAATGCTTCGTTTAACGAACAAATTTTGTTGTATTCCATTTCAAATTCATACAAAATGTTCAATGAATTGATGATCATAAGTTAAATCTGATATAAAAAAATCATATATAAAATCTGTCTAAAATTAAATGATAAACTAAGGGTTTTACATATATAATATAACTTAAGCTTAAATATCTAGCTCTATAAGTGAGTAAGTAAGAGAAGATTATCATTATTCATAATTGAAAAAAAAAATATTTAAACACCCAAAGGCTTAATATATATATAGACAAATAAAAAGTTTAAATATAAAAATTAAATTATTAATTTATTTTTTAACTTATACTGATCTTGCACAATCTGGTTTGAAAAAGTAGCAGTCTCTTTTCAGAACAATGTTAAATATTACCCACAAATTGTTATAAATGTATCAAATGAAATGCAACTAACTATGAAAATCAATGTCTTGAGAACCAAACTTAAAAGGTAACTTTTTATTTTTTGTATGATACTATTTGTTAATTTAGGATAATGAATTATTTGGCTTATACCAAAAATCAGATCACCCACTTCCACCAAATTCAATTTTTGTCAAAAAATAAGACCTAATTTATTTTAGTGTGGGCTTCAAAATTTAGATTTTCCCAACTTTATTTTTCTAGGAAAAGGATATATTTATCCAACTTAGTTTCATGTCATGTAGTTTTTTCTTTATATCAATGGTTTATTTTAAAAGAACAGTGACATGCTATAAAATTTTATTAATTTAAATTAATATTTTACTCACAGTATGGTAGTTTTCTTTTGTCAACGAATATGATAACATTTTATGTTAAAGCAATTTGTTTGAAAAAAATGTTTTGGCATGTCTTTTAGTTTTCTGTTTCTTTTTGTTTGAAATTTAGTTTTATAATTTTAATCACGGCTTAATTTAAAAAAAATTATGTATTTATCAAAATCCGACCATTATTGAATAT
Source organism: Vigna radiata var. radiata (assembly GCF_000741045.1). NCBI lineage: Eukaryota > Viridiplantae > Streptophyta > Magnoliopsida > Fabales > Fabaceae > Vigna > Vigna radiata. The sequence continues at coordinate 1,904,032 of NC_028351.1, read as the reverse complement.
CCATTTCACATATTTCAGAAAAAAAAATATTTTTTAAGAAAACTAAACTGGATATTTTAAAAAAATGGATGAATTCTACATTTATTACAATAAATAGATATATCATTTTTAAAATACGACTTTATTTAACATATATTTTTCTAAAATAAACTATAGAAAGTCGTCTTTTTAATTAACACTTCTGCTTTAATTATTTATTTTCTGTCTATTTCTTTTGTCTTTTGCTTTTTTAGCATATATTTGTGTGTTTATGTCTCTTTTTTGATTTGTTGGTATTAGGTTATACTTCCAAAGTTTCAAAAGTATTTGGTTATTGTCTCAAAAGCTTGCCAAACTAAATGGAAAACTTTTGTATCACTTGATTTTAAAGTTGAACTACCTTTAACAAAATAAAAAATAAAAAAAATCATGGCTATACATTTAAAACCATTTCTATTAAATAAACTCTCTAAAAGTTATTATCAATACATTTATTTAAGGGTTAAATATGTTTTTAGTCCCTATACAGGGCGATTTTGGATTTAGTCCCTCTTTCAAACTATAGTAGAATTTTAGTCCTTCAACTTTAGAAAACTCTGGTTTTAGTCTTTTTTATCAAATTTTTTAAACTTTATTTGATGTTTCAAGCACGTTACATTATAGCATTTGGATTGTTTACACTGTTTGACACATTTTTGCTTCAATGTTAACTGAGAAACGCGTCTGAAGCAGCAAATAAAGTTAAAAGAATTTGGTAAAAAGGACTAAAACCAGAGTTTTCTAAAGTTAAAGGACTAAATTGTACTATAGTTTGAAAGAGAGACTAAAACCAAAATCAACCCAAAGTATAGGGACTAAAAACATATTTAACCCTTTATTTTTGCGTAATTAATGTTAATGTGTTCATATTTTGCCTTTTTAGGACAAGAACATTGGATCCATAGAGTAATTAAGGGGTTGTTCTTTTTACTCCTCTATAATTTATTCTCCTAATACTACATTAAAAAAATATCAATGTGTTTAAATCAATTTGAAACTACATTTTAAAATAATTCTGAATTATTTTATTTACAACAATTATATTTTTAAGTACGTAAGATATAACTAAATGTAATATTATCTTAAATAAGATAATTTAGAAGTATATTTCAGATTGTGTAATTTAGTTTTAAATTGTATAATTCATAGTTAGGTTTTGAATTATATAATATAAACTTCCCAACATGTATAATTCTAAGTATATGTGATAGTTTTTCTTATATATATTATTGGTATGAAAGAAGAAAGTATTAAAGTAGAGGAAGAAAAATGTGATTTTGTAGAAAATGAGGTTGAAGAGATTGGTTTAAGAAATTAGAGAAGGAAGAAGAAAAGGATATCGAAGCCCAATTCCAATAAGGGATTATTGGGCCAACTAGTGGGTTTCTCTAAATCCACATCAATTTTACTAAGTTCACGCCCTTTTTGTTTTTACAAAAATACTATATATTTTGTATAATGTCTCGATAGATATTGTCTTAATGTACAATAAAATGTGTTTTTGCAATATATATTGGTAAAATCTTGTCGGGATACATTATATAAATGGATCCTCGTTGTGTATCTAAATAAATTTATTGAGATACCTAAATGTATAATGAAAAATATGATTTTTGAAAAACATATTTTTAATTAAAAAAAAATGTTGAGACCCAAATGAAAAGGGTATCTTTTTTGTGATTAAAAAAAATAATTAATTTTTAAATATGTGATCAAAATCAATTTATTAAATAAAATAGTCAACTTTGTGATTATATAAATTAAAATGAAATAATTAAAACTATAAAAACCAAAATTATCGTCACACTAAATTAAAAAAGAAACTAAACTTTCTGATTTTGGTTTTGTTGAGGTAGAAAAATCTAGTTGGTAAAAAGTGATTTATTTTTGTAAGTTTTTGTATCATAAAAAAAAAAGTTATATTTTTAGGAGTGTAAACCTAATTATTGTGGAGCCAATCCAAACCGCGTGTACCGAAATGAAATAATTTTAGGATTCCGCAATAAAGCTGTCTTTTCGGCCGTAATCAATGGACAAGGATGTTTAACTTCCTACACCATTTATAATGTTTAAGAATCATTTAATGTTGTTGATAAATAAATATTCTGATTGTACATATAGGATTCTTTTTATTTACCTATTTTATAGAAAAAAAAAACAGAAATATATGGGTAGAACAAATTAATAGGAAATTAAAATTATAAACCATAAAAAATAAATAATATAATTGAAAGAGAAACATAAAATGAGAAAGCAGTAGTAACATATTCAGTTGAGTATGGAAAAGAAAGAACGATCCTAAAAGTTGAGGTCCCACATCGACGGCATTATGGGATTGGACAGGCTGGTTCCAAATTCATCATTTGACTTTACACAACGCAAAAACCTGTGTCGGTTTAGGTTTTCCTTCTTTTTACTGCTTCAACTGTCCAACAGTCAATGTATCCAAACAAAACCTTCACTAAAAACAACTAAGTTAAATAGTTGCTTTCATTTCTTCAATTTCACTATTAAAACATTACACTTTCCATTTTGAAGATAGTTTTTAGTGAGTTTATTTTTCTTTTACATGTTTGGATACATTAAAGTCGTTTAACAAAAAAAATATTTATAAATTCTTTCTGTACACTCTGTATTCTTACATTGTTTAGGAATGAATGTCAATGAGTGTTTAAGTTTTTTTTTTTCTTCTTTCATTCTTTTTTAAAAATAAAACTAACTAAATTTTAAAACAAATAATTCTTTAATGAAATGATTAATACTAATGATATTATCTTCTTTTTTTAAATTTTTTTACTTAAAGAAATTAAATCTTAAAGAGTGAAAGATAAAATCATGACAAAATTTCAAACTTCTAAATGAATTTCAGAACATGAACTTTATTTTCATAATTCATTCTCTCATATATTTAAAACAAGTTAAAGAAAACAAAAACTTCAATTAGACTAGAGTTTGATCAACAAGATGATTCAAAGTTTTCCTTTATGTCTATTTTTTTTACTTTTTGGATTCTCCTTCATCAAATTTCTTTATTTGATTCATGTCTATTATCATGTTTTGATTAATTACATGAGTTATCAACTTTAAACTCCTTAATTACTATCTCATATTTTCATAGTAACAATCCTTTTATATTAAATTAAAGATTAAATTAGTCCTGAACCTAACAATTAATCGATTTTGGACAATTAGAAACTATATCAATCTTAAGTAATTAAAGACTAAACCAATCTTGGATGTAACCCTACAAAACTTTTCACTCTATAATTTCAATTTTGAAACTAATTTTTTTTTCATTGAATTCCTTCCTTGTTTAAAGAAATCAAATCTTAAAACGAAATATTATTCGAGAATTGGTTTGTTAAACCTAAAGAAAAGTTTATGGAGGTCAAACAAAATTTTCAGTTTACTTTTGAAAATAAGATGGAAATATTAAATCAAAGTGTCATGAAAAAAAACTAAGAGGGATAATAACATCAGAGGAATTTGTGAAGCTTGGTGGCATTGAGACATGAGTATTGTTAAAAAAATAATGGATATTATATCAATTATAAATAACAACTAAACGAAAAAAGAGAGAGGATAATTTACTATATTGGTTATTATTTAATTAATAATATAAATTTCATACATTTTTTTTTATGTAATTTGAATTTTGTTATGCAAAATTAAAATAAAAGATTACTCATATCTTCTTCCTCCTTACATGGATGACACCAAAGCTAAAGATTCATGTCTTCTTCCTTCCTCAACCATAGAGTTAATGTTGTATCCACCTAATCAAAATTATCCTCAACAATGTGGGTCATAATTAGAAGTTTCGCCAACATCACTAGTGTTCCTTTGTTCTTATTTTCTTCCATTTTCTTCAATCGGGGTCTTTTCTCTTCCTCTAGATTGCCATCATCTTCACTCGCTACAGGCGCTGCCATGGTGTACCCAACTAAAATTATTGACAACACCATGACGTTACGACCGGATTTGGCGCGAGTGATGTTGTTGGGTGTCAATTCTATTCTTCCCAATTCTACAACTAAGTGTGAAGTTTGTTAAATTTAAAAGTAGAAGTTTTGGAATTTTATAGTGTTTCTTATTTGAGAAATTACCAAAGATTGTATATTGAAATTTTATTTTTTACAAACATTTAATGAATATAGAAAGATTAAAATTTGATATAGCAATTTAGGTAAGTTTGATGCTAGTGAGTGAAATTGTAGGAGATAAAGCATCTTTGTGATGCAACCGAAAGGACTAAAATGTAACACGAGAAACATAATAAAGGTAAGGCTACGCTTGACATTGTGTCTTTGACGTTGTACCTTCATCTTTTCCTTAACCTCCTTTTCCAAGTAAACTTTGTTTTTGTTCTTCTTTACCTCTCACTAAACATTCTTTTTTCCTTCTCCAATGGTTGTTGCAATCCATGCTACCAAGACCAACAAAACCAACAAGATCCAAATAAATTCTATTACCATTTTCTCTACAAATCAACACTCTTTCTCATCTTCTTCAGTATTCTTCCTATGTTTCCCTCACAAGCTCCTCACTTCATGAACCAATCACTCCTCACTAGAAACTAGGAACTCCTCTACACCACCATCATCCTCACTCGCTACAAGCATCGCCACAATGTATAAGTTGATCGAAGAGGCCACCAATGATGTTATTAGGGGTGTCAATTATCTTCTTCCCCTGTTCTTCAACGCATAATTATTATTCAAAGTCATTGAAACATTATCATAAACAACCGAAAGTGTAGATGGCAAAAATTGTTATTGACCCCAAAATCTCCCAATTTCACTCACATTTTTAATATTGTTTTGAATCCAAATTTCACTCACATCGTAAATAAGCATGTTTTAATAATACAATTGTTAACCATTTTAATGTTGTTAACAAAAAAGGACTTAAATGAAGCGTTTAAACAAATTTTTGGACGCAATATAAATAAAAAACTTAGCCGAGACCAACTTGAAACTTTTCTACAAAAGTGGAGATTATCCAAATAATTAAGTTTAATAATAACTTGAAAGTAATATAGATTTTTTATTTTTATTTACTAAAATAGTTAAAATATGGTGATTATAAATTGGATTTTTCAAAATTCATTATAAATTTAATTCATATTTAATAAAATGTAGTGAATCTAAAATCCAACATTTAAATTAGATTACATTGATTTTAAATTGAATTAAATATAAATTAAATTCATTATTAAATTTACTATGTAAACTGCATCATGAATCTAATCAACTTAATGTAATATCAACCTGACTCAACTTAATATGATCTCAAACCATTGTGGGTTCGATATATCGATTAAACACGAGTTTAATTTGACTTGATCAATCTGTCTTGATCCCACTTAAGTTTGACTCAATTTAAATGAGCTAAACTTGGCTCAATTTGGGTGTGGCATAACTCGACTTAAATGGGGTACATGCCAAATTGGTATGACCTTGACTCAAGTCGACTTACCTCTATTTAAGCATGGGCTACTCAACTCGACTTGAGTCTATAACACTCAACTTAATCTAGGCAAGGGCTAACTCTCATTGAATTAGTCAGATTAACTCGACTCAACTTGGATTTGGACTGATTCGACTCGATCTGGATTCAAACCAATTTGATTCAAGTTAGGTTTAGTGTCGAATTGATTTGACCTACACTAAAATTCAGTTAACTTGACTTTAATTTAAATTGACTTCACCTAACTTTATATGAACTCAATCAAATTTTATCATGACCTATTATTTAACTTAAAATGACATTATTATATCTTAGTTTTTAAATTTTCAAAATCTTATAAATATTCATTCCAAATCTTATTAAAGAGATTGGAGTTAAGATATGTAAATTTAGATTCTGATAAACTAATGAATTTTAAATAAAATAAGTTTATATAATTATAAATTAGAGTTGATAATTTAAATTTTTTCTCATCATTATATTACACAAATATTAGTAAAAAAAGATATTCATATATTAAAAAGTATGAAAAGTTTAGCATACAAAATAATTTCACAGGATTTAAAAATAGTAAACTAATATAAAATAGATAACACTTTGGTTTTTAATAATCTAAATGATGGAGATTATTTGAATAGAAAAGGCCATTTTCAAAGAGTTTATTTATTTATTTAATCTCTTTGTATTAACTTTTTCTTTTGTATCTGCATATCTAAAATTTATTCATTTTAATTCTTACAGGAAAATTAATCACCTTTAATTTCTTACATGTCGTTTCTAAAAATTTTCAGTCTCTGTCATCTAAATCTAAACTCAGACTAAAGAAAAAATGACACGTACAAAACTAAAAGGAATAATCTTAAATAAAAGATAAAAATTGCTTATCTGTATAAGTAATTATACCACTTAAAAGTGTATTATTAGATTTTAAAGAAAATCACCGCGTAAACTATTATATCAGATAGCGTACGCGGCGCTTATGCATTAAAAATTTTGCAACAACTTCACCAGCTGTGTCATAAAACGCGCGTTTGTGTGTATGCAAAATGCACATGCACATGCACATGCACATGCACATGTAAGGGGCAAAATCAGCTTCTTTCCATAAGGGACAAAAAAGATGCCACAGTGCAGACAAAACGTGCTTTTCAAAATCCAAAGCCAAATTCTTCCATTATTTAAGCATACATCATACCTTAATTACGCATCCATCACAAAATTATGATATCCAACTAAAAAAATGCGTATTTCCATGACAAATCTATTACTATGTTCACCAACATCAACACAGATTCTTCAAACTTGAATTTGGACCAACTCATTCATGTGTTAAAGATAAAAAAAAAAAAAAACTTAATTAGAAAATTAATTAACAGAGGAAGAAAAAGAGTGAATACTCTCAAAGTCTATAAATCTTTTATTGAATTTTCATGTAAGTAAAATTTTTATTTGCATAAGTTCCTTGAGTATATTTAACATTTAATACACAAATATAAGTTTTCTTTATAATTATATGAAAAACTTGTATTGTATCTAAATGGATGAGTATTATCAACAATTTCAACCATAGTATGCTCAATTTGGCATGTTTTTCAATCACATTCAATGTTCAGATACATAATACATCTCAACCTAACTTTCTTTCAACTCCATCTCACAAAATATGTTTGAAACCTCTATAACCACACTACTATCTACTTATAATCCAACTCTAACTTCATATGTATAAAAACTTTAATTTAAAATAAAAAAATAAAAAAACATCAAATCTCATACAATTTCAATTATATATAAAAAAGGTTTTAAATTGAAGTCTTAATGATGACGATTTAATTAAAAAAATAGAAACCGTCAAATCTCATACCACTTCAATTATATAAGAAAAAAAAGTTTTAAATTGAAGTCTTTATGATCACCTCATTAAAAATAGATCATACACATGGTTTTGGTACAAAATAAGATTTCCATAAGATAAAATATACCGTGATAACTATTACCATATCACCCTCCATCTTTCACTAAAAAAAATTATTTGATAGAACCATAATTTATAATGATATTATTTAGAGCCAATAAGATAACATGAATATGAATAGTTGTAAATTCATCTTTTATTAACAACATCTTAAGAATTTTATAAACATATTATTTATAGCCAAACATATAACATATGATATGAGTAGTTATAAATTGATTATAATGTTTGATATTTTTATTAATAAAAAATTAGTGCTAACTGTTTCATCTCTTCAACCCCTTAAGGCAAAAAGATTTAAATTACTCACCAGACAGTCGCGGTTGAAAAATGGTGAGTTTATTTGGATTATGATCCTACTCCATGTTCATCTAACTCGAAAACTTAGAATCCATATTCAATCACTCCACACCAATCTCAAAACTACATGAACTCTGAGAAAACAGATTAAAATGAGAAACTTTATTAATTAAATCTTATAATATTACATTCAAAAACCATAACTCAGATTCATCTATCCAAGATCAACAACAATTACTCCATTCCACCATTTCCTCACCTCACACAACCGAAATCTATGTATGTATAATCAACCTCAAAAACATCAAATTCATGCACAACAGAGGTTTCATTTTCATTCTCATTCTCATCTTAAATCAAAAGATCTTATCTCATCAAATCATCAACAGCTTCCAAAAAGAAGAAAGAATCAATTAATCTGATCACACCTGCGTCGGATCTCCCCCTTTCTCCCCGTCTGCACATTGAGGAGACTCAGCTTCTGCATCGCGGAGGCAAAAACCCTAAAGAACCTAGCTTGATCCTTGGCGAAGCCCTCCACGAATGGTCTCGTAACAGGGTCACTGTACAAGCCGTGATCGGATTTCAGCACGCCCAAACCCTTAGGAAGGTTCTGGAAGTACACATTGTCGAACTTGTTGGGAGTCATGATGTCATTGAAGACGGAAAGGGTAGGGTTGGTTCTGTAATCGGCGCAAGCTTTGGATAAAGCTTCAGAAAAACGAGGGTTGTAGGAAGAAGACGAGTTCGAGAGGTTGCTGACGAATTCGGAGCAGTGGGAGAATCCCACGGTGTGGGCCCCACTCAGAGCGACGAACTCCTCCACGGAGAACCCGCGCCGGGTGAAGATTTCCGTGATTTGGGACATGGGCATGGATGGAGTGGGGAGGTGGTTGGGGACGGAGGCGGCGGAGGAGAAGCGGCCGTCACGACGCCCGAGGAAAACGGGGTAGAAGGGGCCGCCGAGCATGGTCAGGAGGTCGCGGGTGGAGGCGGAGAGGATGTCGGCGCAGGAGACGGTGTTGGGGCAGGCCAGTTCGAGGGCGGTCTTGGCGCGGACGACGAGGTCGAAGGCGTCGCCGGGGAGGGAGAGGTTGATGTCGGCGTCGCGCTCCGCCTTGTTGAACGCCGTGGAGGAGAGGAGGATGGAGGCGTCGCAGCCATTTGGGAGGAGGCAGTCGTGGAGGAAGAGGCGGATTGTGGCGGGCGCCGTGGTGGGACTCGCGATCTGCTTCGCCGTCACCGTGTCGCGGATGATCTGCGCGAACTGCGGACACGTGTCCTTGTAGAAGTCCAACGTTAGACGCGCGTTAACGCAGAAACAAAAGAACGATAATAATGTGAGAAACGTAAGAGAAAACGAAGACATTGTAGAAACTGAGAAACCAAAACAAAGACAGAGAGAGTGAAGTAAAGTGTTGAGTTGAAGGGGTTTTGTTGGAAGTGACGAAGAGTGAGAAACACGCGAGAGTGTGAGAGTGGGAGTATGGTCACGGGATGTGTGCGGTGGGACACTGTGGGCTGGCATCTTGCTAGAAATAGATTGGCGACATCAACGGCTACTGTTTTTTAGTTGGCAATTGAAATTCATCTAATAATAATGATAATAATAATAGATACTTTTTTAGAGAAAATTAAATTAAAAAGCAAATGAGAAATTTATAATTGATGTTTAGTAAATGTTATTTACATTAGCGCGTTCTTAGATATAGTGGTGGATGATGATATTGCTGTTTTTAAAGCGTAATTGAGTGATTAGGTTATTAATAAATCCAAACACATACTTAATTAATTAAAATATTATTAATTCGCTTCTTTCAATATTTAATATAGTTTTACTAAAGAAGTTAGTTTTTTAATTATATTCCTTTTAAATTTTCAAGTGGTAATATATTGGTAATTTTTTATTAAATGTAAGGATATACTATAGAAAAAAAAAGTTATAAATAACTATTATTTAAGAATAAAATTAAAAAAAAAACTAAAAGGAATATTACTCCCTTTAATTATTAATGTTTTTTTATTGTAATTGTTTGGCATGGGTTAATAAAACATCGAAATCATTCGTTGATTTCACTTACAAAGTCAAAAGAGGTTTAGTTTAAAATTTGAATAGCCATGAAAGAAACAAGTTGAACCAATTATACAATTTTGTGAGCTTTAGAATTTTGTTTTATTCTTTTTTTTTTTTTAGAGTTTTGTAACAAAAATGATGAGAACTTTTAGTTAATAACAACAGTTTTCAGATATTAAACGAGATAGTAAACTTGAATTTTTGGATAGATGATAAAATATTAGTGGGTTGAAGAATCTGACATTTATTTCTGAGGATTGGAAAGCTATACTACTAAACCGAAAAAATATATGTACTAATATATTTCATAATGTAAAAAAACAAAAGAAATATTTAAAATAAATTAAATATAAAAAAATTATTCTTAATTTATTTAAATTAGATATATTCATCTTAATCTTTTATAATAAACATAAGCTAAACATAAAAAATTAATTAAATATAAAAATAAAATATCGTCAAATAAATTAATATAATAGAAATTAAATTATTTAAATATAAAAATAAAACATGTTACAAATTAAAATTAATTATAGTATAATATATTATATACTTTAAAAATAATATTAAATTATTAATTATTTGATATTATGTTATATTTTTAATTTTAATATGATTATTGTAAAAAAAATTAAAATTTAATTTTTTTTGCTTAAGTAAAATTTTAATTTATATTTTATAATTTTAATATCTAAGAAAACTTTAATTTATCATTAAAAAAGAGAGATCCAAAGTATAAAATTTGTAATTTTGTGTTCCATAGTTTAAGAGTAAAATAAATCAAAATAAAAAAGTGGTCTCAATTAAAAGTAAACACAACATAATAATAATTATATAATTATCTAATAAATCGTATATAGACTTAAATTTAAATTAAAAAAATTGGAATTAAATCTCATGTTCAAATAAAAAAAATGTTAAACTTAAGAAAAAACAGAATTTAATAAAATATTCAATCATTAATTATTAAATAAAAAATTTTATTTTTTTACTCTCTTTTCTTCTTCTTTATTTTTCCTACAACGCAATTTTTCTTTTTCTTGTAACAGCTCCGGCGAGTCCACGCCGTACCACAACTATGTCTAGAGAAGGGGTTGTATCTTTTCCATCGTGTCTGACATAACTTTAGGGTTTCCATAGAATCCAAAAAATATTATATTGGTGTTTCCGATTTCAGAATTAACAATTGTAAATTGTATCGAAGACAGTAAATTGATGATAGAAAAGTTGAATTGGATAGTAAATTGGATAGAAAGTAGCATTGAAACACAATATCGAAGCAAAATCTGAAATAGCCCTACAAAAACTCTGAAATCTGGAAACTAAGCAACATTGAATTATGCAGAGAGAATTCTACCGTCACTGCACCTGAAATTCCAAAATGTTCACTCTTCACTTTCAAAACTGATACAAAAGAAATATTACTCTCTTTAATTCTGTTTATGTTATAAATGTTTTTTTGTGGTAATGGTTTAATATAAATTTGAGTATAATAGATAGGTATGGAGAAATGGTTTTGGAAGAGAATACTAGTTTGCACTGTTAATGGTGGAATACAGGTACATTCAAAATTGTTTTGAGCTAAATAAAAAAATTAAAACATTAAATAAAACATGAAAATTTAAGTAATATTTAAATCAATTTAGATTAAGGGAGTGGTGATGGATATGGTTAATAAAACATCTAAATTTTCACTTTCCAAGTTTTCAAAAAGGTTTAGCTTTAGAATTTTGTTTTATTTTGTTAATTTTTGGAAAAAAGAAAATGTCATGTTTTTGGAGTTTTGTAGTAAAAATATGAGAACTTTTAGTTGATAAATGTTTTTATTGATACATTAAACGTAAATTTTTGTAATAAATGATAAGATCTTAATGAATTAAAAAATATAATATGAGGATGGAAAACATTGTAGATTCATAATAAAACATTTTTAAATAAAAAAAAATTGGCATAAGTGTGAGAGTGAATATTTCCTAAGAAATATCAAATATATTTATAAAATCCATCTTTAGACTAGTTCAAAATACAATGTTTTTGTAAGCTAGACATGCTTATTTATAAATACAAAGAGAGAATAAAAATGAGGATAGAATGACCAAACAAGTGGTTCTACATAAGCTTTCCATGACCAAACTTCATGTTACTTTGATTTATGAGGGAAACTTGGTAGACATAGAATTGTTAGGTCCAAGGAAACACATATACGAGACATTATGTTTTGTTTTTATGCAATTTTCGTCACCTTTTCTTTACTTTTCTTTCTCCTTTTTAGTAATTTAGAAAGCTCTGAGCAAGTTCTTCAACGTTTCTAACAAGGCAATACAAAAAGTACATAAACGCGTTTCAAATAATTGAGAATTTGTAAAGGAAAAAAATTATATTTATGCTTCTATATATTGAGTGCGTATATAAAAAGTAAAATGATTAAGTTTCACGGTAAAAGAAATAAAAAGGAAATAAAAATGATACAAGTAAAAAGAATGTAATGAAAAGAGAAAGAAGAAAAGAAAAATAAGAATGATATAAAATAAACTTAAATCTCTTACAAGTGATAGTGTAATTTTTTTCCTATGAATTTTTAATCTCGAATTCGTTCTTCTATTTCTTTCAAAGTTAAATAATTTTAATTCACCGTTAACAACATCCTATCTAATTATTGATTGAAAATTACAATGTCGGTTAGAAAAAACATGTATTAAAACTTGTTATTAAATCTTATTATTAGTACATTATGTGGATGAATAAAATTAACATTAGTTATATAAGAATTAGATGATATTTTAATGTTTACAAACAAGTGTATGTTTCTCAAATATTTTTTATTTGTCTCAAGTTTTTTAAGAATACATCGGTCTTTCAACTTTTAATTTAAACATGATTTTTAATAGTACGATATAATTAATGAACTTTACTAGATATTATAATTATTACAAAAAAAAAAATACTTTTTAATGTTACAATCTCCTAATATAATTAATTATAACAAAACATTAAATACAACTAACTACATCTAAGTTTATCTAACAAAATTCTCTCATACTCAAATGTTTCTTTGGTCTTTCGTTCTAATTATCCTTTTGTTATCTTCAAGTAATGTTTTTGACAATGGTTTCATGAACACATCGACAACTTGTGTCGACTTCCTACATGTTCTAATTCTACATTACATTTTTTCACTTGTTCTCAAATGAAGTGAAACTGAATATTAATATGTTTGCTTCTCTCATGATTAATTGGATTCTTCACCATTTTCAAGACCGACTTGTTGTCAATCATAGTCATTTTCTCTTGCTTCATCTCCAACTTGCTTAAAAGATTTCTAACTCAAACTGCATGGCATACATCCCAAGATGCTACAACATACTTGGCTTCACATATTGATAGTGTTACAATGGGTGACTTCTTCGAAAGTCTGGTGAATGTTGTATTTCCCATAAAGAATACATATTCGGATGTTCTCTTCCTATCACAAACATCTCCACACCAGTCATTGTCCGAGCTAATCGGTAGTTATCCAATTTGGTATACAACAGGCCAAGTAATAATGATCCCTTTACATACCTCAAAATTTGCTTTAGTGTCTACCAATGAGTATACCTCTGCTCCTCCATATATCGACTTGCTATTCCAACATTTAGCATTACATTTGGTCATGTATTTATGAGATAATGAAGGGTTCCGATCAAGCTTTGGTATTTTCCCGCATTAACTCGGTCTCCTTCACCATACTTTGAAAACTTTGTGCCTAGTTCCATTTGGTTGGAAACTAAGTTGCAACTTGACATTTTAAACTTCTTTAAGACCTTTTCGACATATATTTCATGGCACACAAAAATGTCTTCCTCTCCTTGAACAACTTCTAAACCAAGGAAGTATTTCATAAGACCCAATTCGGTCATCTTATCAAATTCCTTCTTCATAACTCTTTTGAACTCCTTAATCAACTCGACATTGTTCCCCATGAAAATAAGGTCATCAACATAGAGGGCAACAAACATCACTTTTTCTTCATTTTTCTTTATGTATAGGACATGGTCATTTGGACACTTCTCATAGCATTCTTCTTGAAATATGTGTCAATTCTTTTATTACATGCTCTAGGAGCTTGCTATAAGCCATGGAACACCTTTTTCAATCTCACCACTTTGTTCTCTTCACCTCTTCTTATTTTGGGTTGTCGAGGTTCATATTCCTCTTTAGAAGTCTCATCATCTCTCATAATAACTGGTATATCAATTTTCAAGCTCATACTTCCGGTAAACTTCCTATGGTTTCTCATTTAGCTTTGCATGAGGGCATCTATTTAACACATAGATAACACACTGCATAACTTCAACCCAAAAACTTCTTTGCCATGTTCTTGCTCTTTAACATTGTTGGAAGATTGTTCAGTTCTTTTTTCTCTGGAACTCTGTTTTATTGGGATGAGTATGGTGTTGCCAGGGATCTTCTTATCACTTACTCTTTGCAGTACTTCATGAGCTTGGTTGATATAAACTCACCTCCTCAATTAGACCAAACAGACTTGATAGGTTTGTCTGCCTCCTTCTCAACCATCATTTTGAATCTTTTGAACACTTCGAACACCTCAAATTTCTCTTTCAAGAAATACACCCAAGGTTTCCCTCGGGTACATAGTACACATATATGATTTCTCCAACTTGGTCATCCTTTTACAGGCATCAAATTGTACCTTGGCTTTTCATTGCTATCTTAGATGCATCTCCAAATGATACATGCACGACCTCGACCTTTGAGAGCTCCTTTAAAAGATTCTCATCTTCACACATGTGATTACTTACTCCTGTGTCAAGGTACCAAACCGAATTATCTAAACAACTCGAACTTGGTTCGCCACTCGAGCTCCTTAACATCATCAACAACCTTTCTTCCTCCTTAGCATCCTTTAAGAGAAAGTTAGTTTCTTTCTTGCACTCAGATCAGTAATCCTTTGCGGAATGCCCGACCTTGCCACAATTCAAGCACTTGTTCGATTTGTAATCTTTTGCGTAATAATCATACTTTCCATATTTAAAGTACTCAATGCCTTAGTTGCTTGATTGAACTTCTCTCATTTGACCTCGTCCTTGGTCACGTCAATTTTGTTAGTTGGATTACTTTTTTCCCTTTTCATATCCTTCTTTGCCTCTACCACCATAACTTTGAGTGTTCTAAGTATAAGATGTCCTATTCTCCTTTATGGCTGCTTTTGCTTGAAGTACTTATTCAAGAGACTTCTCTTTCTTCTTCATTCTCTGTTGTTCATACGCCTAAAATGACCCAAAAATCTATTTAATCGAGAGCATCGACAATTTCATAGACTCCTTAATAGTGCACATCATATTCTTAAAGTCCTGAGTTAACAACCTCAAGATTTTCTCCATCACTCTGCTAACGAATAATGTCTATCCATTCATTCCAAGCATATTCACCGTGATATCTACTTGAGAGATGTATTTAGCTACTTCTTTAGCATATTTCATTCTCATGCTTTCAAGCTTGGGTATAAGAGTTTGAAGTCTGATCTATTTACACGATTATCCCTTTATATGTCTTTTCTAATATGTCTCACGTTTGTTTTGAAGATGTAGCATTTGTTATCTTCTTAAGGCCTTACTCATCCACAATTCAATATAGTACGTACAAAGTTGCTTTATCCTTCACTCACGATGCTCTCAACGCGACAAGTTAGGCATTCAACTGTCCTTCAATGCTTGTTGGCCATTTTTAACTACTTCCCATACTTTTTGGGAGTTAAGGAGAGCCTTCATCTGTATATTCTATCTGTCATAGTTGATGACTTTTGTTAACTTAGACATGGATGTGACACCCGGGCACTGACGAGGGCGGGGAGTGATCGCCGGTGCAAGAGGCATGGTGCAGGGGGCACGGACAAGGAGCGGCTCCTGGCATGCTTCCAGTGGAAAGGGTACATGGATGAATCGAACATACACCGGAATGAGAGGGATCTAGAGACTGTATAGGTATGAGACTATACGGTTGAAGGATAGCTTAAAGGAATTGATTTGGCTACTCATATCAACAAATGCATTTGCTTTTCGGTAGCCTAACTCATAAGAACTCCATGGTTAAGCATGGTTAGCCTAGAGTAATTATGGGATGGGTGACCTTCCGGGAAGTTTTCTCGGAAAGTGTGTGAGTGAGGATAAAGCACACTGGAAAACCTCGTGTTGATGTGTGGGGGCAGTCAGCAGTTCCTTTAAGTTGTCAGGGCCTTACAAGGGACATATTGTTTGTAAGGTTGATCATCTCATTCAAACTCTCTAACTTTTTGACTCTTTCTCATACTCAAGCTCACTCAAGCTCTCTAACGCTAATGTCAATTTGTTGACAATAAGTCTTTCTCATATATACTCCCTCGTATTATTATTTGTTGTCACAAGCCTTTTAAGAATACATCAACTATTTATAGACCTTAAACTTAGTCCTTCAACTTCTAGTGACTTACACATAACTTCTAACTGTTATCCAGACATAATTAATGAATTCAATTACATGTCACAATTATTACAATGAATCACTTTTGATCTTTGCAATCTCCTAACACAATAATTATAACAAAACATTTAAGTTTACCCAAGAGTTAACACTCTATCAAGATTATCTAATATTGGAAAATTGAGATATAAAATCTGTAATAAGATTTTATGAAGACTAAAATTACAATTTGTGAAACTGTATACAACTAAAACGAATTTAGAGAAAAAAAAAAGATAAATATTTATTCCAACAAATCTTGGTTATGGTTAGATTTTACCTTTCACTAAACTTAATTTTATGTGATTATTTTTAAGTAGTTATTATAAAAAAAAGTGTGTTATATCTACACCTCTACAAGGAAATGTAACTAATTTTAATTAATACTTTTCTTACACCAAAGAGGAGGATGACAAAAGTGGTTATGAATTGTTAAACTAATTTTACAATGCTGTCTTAAATATTAGAAATGCCACTTTTAAATTGGAATTTAATCAAAATGCTGTCTAAGGACATTTTTTTTATATTATGATCCAATCATAAACAATCCTTTTATGTAATTATTCAAACACAAATTATCTGTCATGTGTAATAAATTTGTTGCTGTCATAAACAGTTTTACCCATCCATTACCATAAATTGTATTAAACTCTTGCTGTAAAGTTTATATCTAGGATAATGATAACAATGACAAGCCTCAAAATTAACCTAATGATCTCATCTGCTGAAAAGTCCATCTTTCACACCTAGCCTTTCAGATTACATCATCACTAACCATTTAGTAGCCTCATGCTTCCATTACACTCAAATTTTCAAGAACAATGACAGTGGAAGTTTACAAGGGAAACACAATTGCAAGAGTTTCCAATAGAACAAACACAGCACAAGGGATGGCAAAACCAGGATCCCTACCAAATCAACAAAGGAAATGTGGAATGATTAAAACATAATTTATTGTCCAACCACACTTGCATTCACTGCACTTCAGGGGAAAAAATAGGCTCCCTCAGTATACTGATCAAAATGCTGAGGACTGCTCATGAAGCTTGCTAGTCTATGATTATCTGCAGACTCTTTATACTTGTTCCACCAACTCATGTAACTGCTTCCCTTCAAGAAAATCTCTGGTGAAACTTCATACTTTTTGAGTGATTCATAAACGTAATTTTCAAATTCAACCAACTTCCCTTTTCCCTCTTCATTCCCTGTCGAATTTTCCAGCTGTCCACACAGAAGGAGAGCCTCTTCAAGCTTTGCCCAAAAGCAAGAATCAAAGGTTAAAATCGATTCCACATTCCTTCTTGTTTTGCCATTTGAATCACCCTTTTCTTTCTTATCTTCTTCCAGCCACTTCTCCAACACTATATAATGTCTTGACCTTCCTTTAGCCTCATAGTCTTTACGAAGATCTTTTGCATAGTATTCAGCAATGTATAAGGGCTCAACCATTCTCCTGTAGTTAGTTCCAGCAAAAAGCCAGCGAGTACGAAAGGCTGCAGCTTCTGTCTGAGGTTTCATCTCTGCCTCTTCAACCATGTCACTCCAGTAGTTTCTGAGCCTTTTCTGCGACGGAATAACATCTTGGTCATCTGTTGAGGTGTCCTTTTTGAAGCAGTCATAGTACCCAATACCTTGACTTTTACAAAGCTTCTTGTACAATTCAAAATTTGCCATGTCTATCTTCATCATATTCAATTTCTTGGATGGATCAAATTTCACCTTCTTCTGGGACATGAATTTCTTCTCCAGTGCTTCCAACTTTGTCGCCAAAGCGTTTATATCAATGTTTTGGTGTTGTAGCTGCTGTAAAATCAAATTTAGATGATATGATGAAGATATATACTCATTAAATTCTAGTCTAGTTACACACAAGACTGATCAGATTTAGAGAGCATACATATGCAGAATCATAGATATTGTTCTGTAATCAAATTTGGAATTTCATGTTGGTAACATGTGTGATGAAGTATTTCATTAAATGTCATCACATATTATCAAGTTGAAACTCTTGAATCGATGAGAAAACGACACTTATAGTATTACTTATAAGTTTTGTTCTTACTTTAAATGCTTAGAACTTAAAACATATTCAGCTACCTGAATATCAGATGACAATCCTAGTGCTGCAGACAACTGAAAACGGATACTTGAATTCAGTGAAGTAGAATGTGTCAAGTTCAGCCCCCGTGGGATCAAGTTCTTGCAAATCGATTTACGATATAGATTTTCAACAAGTTTTCCATAATCTGCGACCTCAAAACCTTGACTTTGACCACTGATTGAGCTCACAAGAAGTTCCAAAACAGACTCGGGGTTCTCAAAACAAGTGGCACCTGTATCAGAACAAAAGAGAAATGTCCCAAAAGGCATGTAATCAACTGGTTGGGAACTCAACTTCTTTGGAAGTGAGTCTTTGTAAGAGACAACATGTAGAAAGCAAGAATTCCATATAGAACTTCGTGATATGGCTTCCTGCAACTTTTTGTCACCAATAAGGGGAGAACCAAAGGTGATGCAGAGAGGACGTTTCTTTCCTGTGCCAATGCTTTCTAAAAGCAACACAGTAAAGAGAGAAGCTATTGCTCCTCCAACACCATGTCCAGTAACAATCAGTCGATGGGAGCTATTAATCTGCATTAATATAACAGTTTTACAAGGGCTCACATAGGAAGAACAATAAATTCCAGGAAATTAAAGAAACGAAGTGTGTTTGACTTCAACTTTCAAAATTTACTTGGTTTTCAAAAAAAGTAAATTTTTCAAATAGAAACCACAGAATAATGAAAGGGGAAGGAGGAGATGTACCTTGGACTTCAACTGATCAAGCTTCTCAAAATTGTCAATGAATAGCGAAACAGCAGACCAGTTAACAGAGAACTCTAGAATTTTCTTCGTACATAGAAACTCAAAGCGGTGGAAATTATTGTTCTCCTTGAGATAGGTAGAAGAAACCAAATTCTGTTGAAGATCAAAATCATTCTTGACGTCAAACACCACAACCGTCAAATCCGACTCCTCACAAACTTTCCAGACCAATCCCTTCCCCACGTGGTGAACCACATCTTCATCACGTGACGAGATAACACCCCATGTTTTTAGAAGAAGACGAGAGCTTGTGACAAAGGGTGCTTGCACAATTCCACTGCTAAATCTGCAATCACAAGAAGTTCACAACATAAAGTTAATCAGACACAAAGAAACAAACAAACAAACATGTTGGTTACATAGGATCAATTCAAGTGTTCCAAGTTTATGACTTTTGAAACACAAAAACAAAACCCAATAAACAAATTGAGTGTAGGAAGAGTTAAGGTGTGACATACGATTGAGTAAGGCTCATGGTGGTTGTGTGAGTGAGAAATTTGAAAGGAAGTATGAGAGGTGTAAAGAATAGGAGAATTGTTTTGTTATAAAATAGCAAAAGGAAGGAAGAAACTTGTAATGCAGTGAATTCTTGAGAATTTTATGGTTTTAATAGATCAATGATATGAAGATGAAGTCAGTAGTATGAGGTAAATCAAGTCAACTCTCGGCATTTGCATTTTTTTTCTCATAAATTGACGAAACTTACTACGTAAAGACATAGAAAGTGAAAGGAAAATTTGGGTGTAAAGACATAGAAAGTGGAAGGAAAGTTTGAGTGTTATATATATATATATATATATATATATATNATATATATATATATATATATATATATATATATATATATATATATAAAGTATTTTAATTTGTTGGATGGTTATGGTTTATGTTTTCGCAATTGCTATTAAAACATTTTAGTTTATGTTTAATTGACTTATTCTAATATTATCTTTCTATGAAATTTTGGATTTCTTTACATGTGAAATCTAATTTTGATTCATAAGATTCATTTAATTAAAGATAATGATCTGCCAAACACATAGATACTACTAAACACATGTGAAATCTATATATGTTCTGAAGATATACATATACACGGATTTGCCAAACACAAAGATACTACTAAACTGAAAAAATATAGGAGACGGATACAACAATATATGTACTAATATATTTCATAATGTAAGAAAAAAGTAAGAAACATTTAAAATAAATTAAATATAAAAAAATTAATCTTAATTTATTTAAATTAGATATATTTATCTTAATCTTTTATAATAAAAATAATCTAAACATAAAAAATTAATTAAACATAAAAATAAAATCGTGTCAAATAAATTAATGTAATAGAAATTAAATTATTTAAATATAAAAAACAAAACATGTCGCGAATTAAAATTAATTATAGTATAATATATTATATACTTTAAAAATAATATTAAATTATTAATTATTTGATATTATGTTATATTTGTAATTTTAATATGATTATTGTAAAAAATGATTTAAAATTTATTTTCTTTTCTTAAGTAAAAGTTTAAATGATATTTTATTATTTTAACAACTAATAAAACTTTAATTTATCGTTTTAGAAAGAGAGATCCAAAGTATAAAATTTGTAATTTTGTGTAAAATAAATGAAAATATAAAAGTGCCCTATAAATCATATATAGATTTAAATTTATTAAATTAAAAAAATTGGAATTAAATCTCATGTTCAAATAAAAAAATTTAAACTTCAGAAAAAACAGAATTTAATAAAATATTGAATCATTAATATAATTAAATTATTAAATTATTAAATAAAAAACCTTTTGAAAGTAGTTTTCTTTTTTTACTCTCTCTTTCCTTCTTCTTTATTCTTCCTAGAAGGCAACTCTGTTTTTTCTTTTTCTCTTTGCAAAGCTGCAAAATGTAACAGCTCCGGTCCACGGCGTACCGACAACATGCCTAGAGAAGTGGTTGTATCTTTTCCGCCGTGTCTGACAACTGAATAGTGGAGAAAGAATGAAAGAAGTAGTATTGAAACACAATATCCAAGCAAAATCTGAAACAACAATTATCTATTTACGTTAGTGATTAGTGAAGTGATTAGTAATAATGTAACTCCAAAGTAGGTTAGGGCGTTACAATGCTTCCATTACACTTAAATTTTCGAGAACAACGAGAGTGAAAGCTTACAAGGGAAAGACAATTGCAAGAGTTTCCCATAAGACATCACAAGGGATGGTAAAACTAAGATTCCTACCAAAATCAACAAAGGAAATGTAGAACGATCAAATCATAATTTATTGTACAATCAACCACACATTGCATTCACTGTACTTCAGGTGAAAGAATAATCTCCCTCAGTATACTGATCAAAATGCTGAGGATTTCTCATGAAGTTTGCTAGTCTATGATTATCTGCAAACCCTTTATACTTATTCCACCAAGTCATGTAACTGCTTCCCTTCAAGAAAATCTCTGGTGACACTTCATACTTTTTGAGTGATTCATAAACATAGTTCTCAAATTCAAGCAACTTCCCTTTTGCCTCTACATTCTCTTTCAAATTATCCAACTCTCCACACAAAAGGAGAGCCTCTTCAAGCTTTGCCCAAAAGCAAGAATCAATGGTTAAAATCAATTCCACATTCTTTTTAGTTTTGCCCTCTGAATCACTTTTTTCTTTCTTATCTTCTTCCAGCCACTTCTCCAACACTACATAATGTCTAGACCTTCCTTTAGCCTCATAGTCCTTACGAAGACCATTTGCATAGTATTCAGCAATGTCTAGAGGCTCAACCATTCTCCTGTAGTTAGTTCCAGAAAAAAGCCAGCGAGTACGAAAAGCAGCTGCTTCTGTCTGAGGTTTCATCTCTGCCTCTTCAACCATGTCACTCCAGTAGTTTCTGAGGTTTTTCTGCCACTGAACAGCATCTTGGTCAATTGTTGAGACGCCCCTTTTGAAGCAGTCATAGTACCCACTACCTTGACTTTTACAATGCTTCTTGTACCATTCAAGTTTTGCCATGTCTATCTTCATCACATTCAATTTCTTGGATGGATCAAATTTCATCTTCTGGAACATGAATTTATTCTCCAGTCTTTCCAACTTTGTTACCAAAGCATTTATATCAATGTTCTGGTGTTGTAGCTGCTGTAAAATCAAATTTAGATAAGATATTACGAAAAATTTACTCGCCAAATTCTGGTTTAGTTACACACAAGACTAACAAGATTTAGTGAGCTTACATATGCAGAATCATAGACATTGTTCTCTAATCATCTCAAGTCCATAATGAAATATTTCATTAAATGTCACCATCATATATTATCATGTTGAAAGTCTTAATTTGATAAGAAAACGGCTCTTGTTGTATTGCTTATAAGTTTTGTTCTTCTTTTAAATGTAAGCGGATTACAACTTAAAAGATATTTAGCTACCTGCATATTTGATGTCAATCCTAGTGCTGCACATAACTGCAAACGGATACTTGCATTTAGTGAAGTAGAATGTGTCAAGTTCATCCCCTGTAGGCTAAAGTCCTTGCAAATTGCTTTACAATTGAGATTTTTCACAAGTTTTCCATAATCTGCGACCTCAAAACCTTGACTTTGATCATTGATTGAGCTCACAAGAAGCTCCAAAACAGACTCGGGGTTCCCAAAACAAGTAGCACCTGTATCAGAACAAAAGAGAAATGTCCCAAAAGGCATGTAATCAACTGGTTGGGAATTCAACTTCTTTGGAAGTGAGTCTTTGTAAGAGACAACATGTAGAAAGCAAGAACTCCATATAGAACTTCGTGATATGGCTTCCTGCAACTTTTTGTCACCAATAAGGGGAGAACCAAAGGTGATGCAGAGAGGACGTTTCTTTCCTGAGCCAATGCTTTCTAAAAGCAACACAGTAAAAAGAGAAGCTATTGCTCCTCCAACACCATGTCCAGTAATAATCAATGGATGGGAGCTACTAATCTGCATCAGTATTACCATTGTTACAAGGACGAAGAACAGTAAATTCTAAGGAAATTAAAGAAACAAAGTGTGTTTGATTTCAACTTTCAAAAATTATTTTTAGTTTTCAAAAAAAGTAATGAGAACAGAAATTCACACAAAAGTCCATGCCTCACTACGTACAGCACCACTCCTAATGACTCGCTCTTGAGCTTGGACAACAGATCAGAAGAATAGGATACAGTTCACCTTCAGTTTTGTGGTTTTTAAAACACTTGCCCCAGAAACAAAATTTCAAAACTTCATACATTTTGGATGAAAATTTGTTCATTGGGAAACCAGTTTTTAAAACCAAAAAGCTAGAAGAAAAACCCCTTAAACTCCAGACACCACTTGAACTATCTTACAATCATGAATTGTCAAATTTTGTAATAATTACTTCAAAAGTTCACTGTGTTAGTACATGATTAAGTAAAACTAAACTCATCTCTATTTATAGTGATCCTACAGAATTGTATCAGGTGAAGGAGTTTACCCATGATCTCTACCAAAATGCCTCTCTAGACTTGTAGCACAATTTTTTTTTTTCACGCAGGCCACACAAGAAACCTAATATCTTAATCAATCTATTGCGTTTCAGATTGCAGGTTTTCAAACAGAAACCACAAATATAATGAAAAGGGAAGGAGAAGATGTACCTTGGACTTCAACTCATCCAGCTTCTCAAGATTGTCAATAAATAGCGAAACTACAGACCCATTAAAAGATAACTCGGGAATTTTCTTGGTACATAGAAACTCAAAGCGGCGGAAGTTATTCTTCTCCTTGAGAACGGAAGAAGAAACCAATTTCTGCTGAGGATCAAAATCATTCTTGACCTCAAACACCACAATCGTCAATTCCGATTCCTTCCAAACTTTCCAGAACAATCCCCTCCCCTCGTGGGGAACCACATCTTCATCACGTGACGCGATAACACCCCATGTTTTTAGGAGAAGAGGAGAGCTTGTGACAAAGGGTGCTTGCATAATTCCACTGTTAAATCTGCAATCACAAGAAGTTCACAACATAAAGTTAATCAGACACAAACAAAGAAACAAACATGTTGGTTACATAGGATCAATTCAAGTGTTTCAAGTTTATGACTTTTGAAACACAAAAACAAAACCCAACAAACAAATTGAGTGTAGGAAGAGTTAAGCTGTGACATACAATTGAGTACGGTTCATGGTGGTTGTGTGGGTGAGAAAGTTGAAAGGAGGTATAGAGGTGTAAAGAAGAGAAGAATTGAGTTAAAGATGAATGAAAATTGTAAAATTTAAAAGTAAGTGAATAATGGAAACTGTGTGGAAGATCCATTGGCAAGCAAAGAACTAGAATTTAGCAGGTCAACGAAGCGCGTCGACATTACCTTATACAACAAAGTCTGAGAAAGATGTTCTCGGATATGTCGTGTGTTCACATTCGATTTTAACTTTTTCTTAACAAATTTGATATTGAAATGAATTCCCATTTTTTTTTTATAGTGAAGTTGAGTTCAATAGTTGAATACTTATTACTATCAGTTTAGATAGTTTGAAAATACAATTGAACACAATATAAAGAGAAAGGATAAATTATATGTTTTTATAGAGACTGTAATTATGCAATGCTTTAAGATTTGGTAATGATTACTTTTAATACAGTCTTTGAAATATAAATTTTTATCAGTTTCATTTCTTATGTAATGAATCTCTCTTCAATTAGATATTTTTTTTTTATTCCGACGAGTTGTTTAAATCACTTGTTTTACTGTTTAAAACATTACCTAAACAAATCTAAGAAGAAAAAAACAAAATAATAGGATAAAAAAAATGTAATATTAATATATATATATATATATATATATATATATATATATTAGGAATAGAAACTAAAATGAGAAATTTGATAAGAATAAAAAACATATTTAATTCTAAATTTTAATTAATAATGTGTCTGTGTGTAATAAAAAAAATGAAAAGTAATATAAAACTAGAGTCTAGCATAGCAAAATTATCACTAAAATAAATGGAAAGAATTTTAACTAGTTGCAAAATGCAGTTTTTCATATATAATGTGATAATCAATTTTGATAGCTTAGTGTATTCATGAAAAAAATCGGATTGCCAGACTTTGATATATTGTCAAAAAAATAAAAGAGCAATATAATTGTAATTAACGTGAAAATCACAAAGTAGATGACTCATTTTAGTTTAAATGTTGCGTTAATTAAAGTTCAATATTCATCTTTTGAAGAATAGTGAGACATTACTATTTTTTTCTTGGATTTTCATAAAATTAAAGAGAATATAAAATAAATAGTGTAATAGACCTTCTAATGTCAATGTAGTTAGTCCAGTCATATTCGTTAAAACTCTTCAATAGTATTAGTTAAATTAAAAAAAAAAACAAATTAGAACATTTTAGGTGCAGAAGTCGATTTAAACACAAATTGATTTAAAATGTTGAACAACAAAGGTTATATTTGAGTTTTGAGTATTACTCTCCTTTCTTCTAAGAAAGAAAATTCAAAAGTTGAGAATTTCATTTGATGTTTAGTTTAATCTAACAAAATGGAGGCTAAAAAATAAGATAAAAAAAGAAAAAATAATAGTCCCTTAGAACACCAACATATTAAGAGAAGGAAACAAGGAAAACTATTCATGTTTGAATAAAGATATTTTGACACACATTTTTTAAAAAACATTCATTTGACATGGTGGTTTCCACTTCTTTTTAACATTTATTGAAGATAAAAGAGTAATTTTGGAAGAAAAAGGTGAAAAGTAGTGTGTCATTTGAATGTTTTTGCCACGTAGGCGTGTCAATGTACCATTGCCCTTCATGTTTTTCACAGGAGCATTCCTCCCTACACCTCATGTTCTCGTCCTGCATCTCCTCATTGACAGTTTTGTCCTTCTTTTTCATTCTCTTTTCGCATTTCATTTCTGAAATTCTATACCCCTTTCTTTCTCTCTTTATTGGCACTTCTTCCCCTTCACCCATTTTTTCTTCATTCCTTTTTTTTTCCCGTAGTCCATAACTAAAAAGCCTATACCCCTTTGTTTGTGTTGTCCTTAGATGCTCCTCCATTCCTCCCTTTCTCACTAATATCTTGTCTCGCTGACTCCTTTGTCTCACTCATATGCTTGGCTTTTTTCTGTTAAAAATCCTTGTTTTGTTTCTGTTAAAAAAATCTAAGTATGCTTGGTCTATTCCGCTAGGTTTATGCACGGTGGAAGCGAGGGGACGAAGTTGTAGGGCGTAACCGCAATGGGAACTGCGGTTAAGCACCGTCGCAGTTGGAAGTGCGGATAGGGGGTGCCGCAGTTGGGTGATGAAAGTCGCACTTAGAAGTGCAGAGAGGGGTCTGCGTTTCTTATTAGCCGCAGTTGAATTTGCGTTTGCTCTTAGCCGCAGTTCGATTTGCGTTCGCTGTTAGCCACAGTTGGATTTGGCTTTAGGTTTTGTTCTTTGTTCTATTTTTTGCTTTATTATGCTATGTTAGTATATTGAATTTATTTTTGTTAATATGCAAAGACGTTGTTGTATGTTTTTGGTACATGTATTGGAACTGCGAAATATTAAGAGGCAATTGTTGCTGCTCAGAATCTTTGGTTGGAGAGAAAGGATGAATTAGAGGTTTTTTGTTTAACAAGAAATAACAATCCATTGATGAAGTTCAAATGTGACAAGGCATCCCGTAACACTGGCGGCATAAACAAAAACATTAAAATAATACTCACATTATATAATCTCATAATGCAATCACGAAACCATCAAGAAAGAAAAATAACACTGGCGAACAACAAAAATAATACTAACAACATATAATCTTAATCTTAGAATGCAATGCAATGTGCAAATAAAGGTGTAAAGGGGAGATTGAAATAATTTCTGGAGATTTTGAGAACGATCATAACATGTCAAATGTGCAGGCGCGGGGTTAAAAATGAATCTGCACAATGAAACCTCACTTGGAAGTGCGACACTTTCTGACTACCCTAAATGGGAGGTGCAGGGAAAACAGGCGAAACCATTTGACTTTAATAAACGAAAGGGCAAATGTGTAAAATAGGAGGTGTAGGGAGAAACCAGTGAGGTGCAGGGAGGATCCCTCTTTTCACATAAATGTGAATGTCAAATCAATATGATAGATTCGTTCGTTGTTGGATCAGGTTGAAAAGTTGAACCTACATTCTTTTTTCATCCTGATTGGTTGGCTCATTAATATGATATTTGTGCAGAGATATTTAATTCACACTACAACTATGTATTTAGTTTTTCTTTATCTTCTTTGCTCTCTATTTGGAAGTTTTGTTGTTTAGTTGAGTGTTAACATATTTTGTGTAGTTGATTAACACGACAAAAAAAAGTTATTTTGTAAAGATTATTTTGCAGAAGTTATAAAAAACCTCCACAAATTCACCAAATTTAGATTGATGGTGCCAACTTGTCTAAATAACCGTAATAGTGGAAGTTTTAAACTTTTTTCAAAAATTAACTTTTTCCCATTCTTTCTCTTATTTTTTACCTTTCTTACCTTTAAAAAAATTATATGGCTTTAATATTGGACAAAGAGGCGTTTAATTCGTGCCCGCCTCTGCAGACTGCAACTTCTTCGTTTTTCTCTCTTTGCCCAAATCTCCACATTCCAACTTTGCGTCACATTTTTGGACTTGCGTCAAATGGCGTTGTGCAAACGCGCTTTTCATTTCGACCATGTTCTCCCTTCTATGACGTTGTAAAGTAGCAGGCACCTTTCACAGGCCATGAACTCCAACCTAAAGCGCGCGTTCCTCGTCCACACACTTGCGCTGGTAAGGGGTTTAAAGGCCAAAGGAGTTTCGTCCAAACAAGCCGAAAGAAAATGGTTGAACATAAGAAGAGAAAGTGTTCTTGTTCGGAGGATGAGGAGAGGGATAGAAAGAAAATCCGGATTAATTCTCCAGATTCTCCGTCAATAGAAGAGTCTCTCCGACACACGGTCAGAAGAGTCATCTCCAGTTCTTCGGGCGGGGAGACCACCACTAGTGTGGCTTCTGATGCAATGAATATTGATGAAACAGTTGCGTCAATTTCAGAGGATTTATCAAGATTGATGGATTAAATCAAGAATTTGACGCTAAAGATTGCGGATGATTATGCAAAAGTTGAAACTAATGAAGACAGGGTGAAGGTTACTTGCGTTTGTGGGAAAATTCATCAGGTTTTGTTGTCTGATGGTAAATTGACTTACCAATCCTTGAAACAATGAAGAATCAAGTATTTTTTTTCAAAAATAAAATGTAAATTTTGTGCANAACTAGGTTGACAGTATGTTGATTGGGCTAGTTAGCTCGTTGCTCTTGGAATAATAAGTAGGGAATATAATAAACAATTACTGTTTTCAGATTTAGAGCTATTTTAGAGAGACTTGTTAGAGTTTCTATTCCCTTCAGTTACCACCTTGAAGCTCGTTGCTCTTGAAATAATAAGTACTTTGTCTTGGGAATAATAAACAGTTACTGTTTTCAGAAACTCGCATTCTAATATGGTATCAGAGTCATGATTAGAGCCTATCCTAGCAACCTCTAAGTGGGCATTTCTATTTCTATTTCCATCCATTGTTGGGCCGCTATTGGACCACCCAATTTCTACTATCACGCACGAGATGTATATACCTCGGCTTGAAGGGAGTGTGTTGGAAGTTCCACATCGACTAGAGATAAGGCCAAATTATGATATATAAGTGAGGTGCAAACCTCATCTTACAAGCCGGTTTTGTGAGGGCTTAAATCCACTTTCTATTTTGAGAGGGAAGAGGAAATGTAAATTTGGGAGACGAAATATTAGGTATAAATGTTTTAGAGGTAAGAAATGTAAAAAATAAGAGAAGGAAAAAGAAAGATATATTATAATTTGACAAGATTAATAACCTCTTAAAAAAAAGTTTAAAACTCTCATTATTACTGTCATTTAGACAACCTAGCATCATCATTCTANATGTAGTGAATTTGTGGGGCGGTTTTTGTAACTTTACAAAATAACATTTTTTTAGTATGTATTAAAATTTATAAACAAACAAATGANTTTCTTAATTTTTTTCTGAAATTCTTTGTTATTAAAAAAACTTGAATATATATTTCTTACAAATAATAGTATACTTTGGAACTAATTAATACAAATATTAGAGTCATTGAAAAAAAAATTAGGAAACTTCTATAAAGAATGGTGTCTTTAATAATTAAATTTATACAAGTTGTTACTAAGTTTTATAACACTTCACTTCTATTACTTAAATGGAATGATTTAGAACTCATGAAATTTTTTTGATTTAAAAAAAAAGTTAACAAAAAGTCATTTAATTTAAATGCATCCATAGTATAAATATCATGCGTCATTTATCAAAAATTAAATGACTTTTTGTTAACTTTTTTTTAAAATCACAAAAGTTTCATGAATTCTAAATCATTCTATTTAAGTGATAAAAGTGTGAAATTTTTGTACATTGTTGGAGGAGTAAGTGATGACAATAAGAAAGTGGGAAATTTTGAGAGGGAGAAAGGAGTGGGAAATTTTGAGAAGAGGGAATGAAAATTTTGGACATGTACATTGCAAGCACGTGGGGGACCATGGGAGTTGGTCTTGGTTACTGCATTGTCGCCGTTGTTGCTTCTTCGGACCGGTTCATGGTTATTGTTGAAGGGGATTCTGGATTTAGGTTTAGTGCCTTGAAGTTGAGACATTAGTTCGGTACCAGCTTCCTGTGGTTGTATATGGCGGCGATCGTAGCTGCCCAAAAGAGATAGATGGACCTCACAAAGGTGATCCTGCCCCCACAGATTTTATCCCAAATGTAGGATACCATGCTTTTATAGAAGCTTTTGGCGAAAAAGGCTATCTTGTTGGGATGCCTAATGAACTCAAGTTTGCTTTTTCATGGAGTCTAGTGATTGATTCTCACATTTCCTTTGATGAGGAACTGTTATGTTAACAATAGAGCATGAGGACAGGGAGTAACAACACTTGTTGAAAGTTAAACCCATGGAACGAGACTAAAGTAGGGGCTATGGGGCTGTCAAGTCTTTGTGTATCTACACTTACTTTTTCTCCTCTGTAACTGAATTCGTCCTTGTAGTACAGAAGCTGGCGAATGCTAAAAGAAAGAAGAGCTTGTGTGCTTTAAAAATATTAACTCTAAAATTTAAGGGTCCCGTTATTTTGACACCCCTTTTTTAACACACATTTGACAACGCCAGTTGTCAGCTTCTCATTGGCCCAATTTTATTTTTTTTATTCATAAAATTTGGCTACGAAAATGAAGAGGGTTTGAAATATTTTTCGTTTCAATTATACCCTTGCCCTTTTTCATTACGTTCTCTCTGTCACATTTCGTTCTCCCCTGCGTTTTCATTCTCCCCTCTACGTTTTCATTTTTTTTCTCCGTTCTCACAGTTTGTTCTCGTTGTCCTTATTCGAAATGGGAAGTTCAGGACAACAGCTTCATTGGAGCAAGGTAAATGCGTTTTTCAACCATTTTGTTGTCGGTTTGGGTATTGGGTTTTTTGTTTCGTGTCGCTTTCCGTTGATGTTGTTGTTTAGGTATTGGGTTTTTGGTTTAGGTATTGGGGTTCTTGTTGGTTCTTAGACCCCTTTTGGTTTTTTGGTTATTTTCTTTGGTGTTTACATTTGTGTTGTTTTCATTCTGCAGTTGACCGTTCATCATTCTTTATCAACAATGTATGTTTGCACTTTGAACGAACGCTTGACATAGGAGCAACAGTCGTAGAGGCATAGTTGGCGGAAGAGAAGGCCAGAAGAACAACTAAAAGGACAACTAAATATGATTGTGAACAAAGTGTTGCACGTCCAAAACCATTTCGTAATAGTAACAGTGACTTTGTTTCCCTGGTGGAATGTCCAATACCGAACAGGGTGGAATGTCGAAGAACGCACCGGGTGGAATGTCCAGCAACCAATCACATTTCAAGACGTATGACAGGATTAGATCAAGAAGGCGTTATAAGAGTCAAGCACTTAGGTCACCATACACCGGAAATGTAGGACCTAGAAAGAAAAATGAGTGATTATTGTATGGGATTTTGAATAGGACAAGAACTTGATGTTGCAATTAAACCTATTTCATTCAATATATAGAAGATGCATGTTTGGTTCCATCTATTTATGTAATTGATAATTGCAATTTCATTGTTTATGTTATTGAAGTGATTTATATTTTGATTTGCAAGTGATAATGTTTGTGAGACAAGAATGAAGTAATGTTTGTGATTTGATGAATTTAGCTGAATTTGTGAAGATGATGCTGCTAAATTGTGCATTGTAATCGTTTACGATGGCCTGTAAATGATTACGCGAGTCTAACTTAGTTTATGGACAACCTATTGAACTAAAGGAGCCACCAGTGAAAACTTAGGGGACCACAACTATAGTCCTGTTATCTCTGCTGTAAAAATGTGCCTTGTAATCTTTTACGAGGAGGCTATAAACGATTACGCGAGTCTAAAGTAGATTTTGGACAACCTGTTGAACTGAAGGAGCCATCAGTGATAACGTAGGGGACCACAGCTGAATAACAGTGTCTTTTGACCCAAGTCCAATCCTTTTAATTGTAATTTGATGTTCTTGAGTGAGGAGTGGCTTGAACTTAATGTTTTGGGTCCCCCGTGATGAAGGGGGGACCACCCATGTTAAGATTATTGAGTGAGTGAAGTTCTGCTATCTCTTCTGTAAGAATGTGCCTTGCAATCGTTTACAAGGGGGCTGTAAATGATTACGTGTGTCTAAAATGGTTTTTGGACATCCTGTTGAACTGAAGGAGCCACCAGTGATAACGTAGGGGACCACAGCTGAATAACAGTGTGTTTTGACCTAAGTCCAGTGCTTTTAATTGTAATTTGATGTTCTTGAGTGAAGAGTGCCTTGAACTTAATGTTTTGGGTCCCCCATAATGGAGGAGGGGACCACCCATGGTGAGATTATTAAGTGAAGTGAAGTTCTGCTAGCTCTGGTCTAAAAATGTGCCTTGTAATCGTTTACAGGGGGGCTGTAAACGATTACGCGTGTCTAAAATGGTTTTTGGACATCCTCTTGAATGAAGGAGCCACCAGTGAAAACATAGGGGACCACAACTGAATAGCAGTGTGTTTGGACCCAAGTCCAATGGTTTTAATTATAATTTGATTTTCTTGAGTGAGGAGTGCCTTGAACTTAATGTTTTGGGTCCCCTATGATGGAGGAGGGGACCACCCATGGTGAGATTATTGAGTCAAGTGAAGTTCTGCTAGCTTTGGTGTAAAAATGTGCCTTGTAATCGTTTACAAGGGGGTTGTAAACGATTACGCGTGTCTAAAATGGTTTTTGGACATCCTGTTGAACTGAAAGAGCCACCAGTGAAAACGTAGGGAACTATAGCTAAATAACAGTGTTTTTTTACTGTTATTGAGTTCCTTAAAATGTAATTGGTTGTTTATATGTTATTATCAAGTGTTTAGTTGTCCATTAAATACACCATTATCTTACTACTTAACATTTTGTCAAATATATTACGTGAAACATTCAATCCACATTCAACGAAATGGTGTGGAAGCCATTCATTTGAACAATGGTTGATGAATCCAGAGAGATTCGAACTCGCCACTACAAAAAATTACAAAAACATTGTTGTTACTTACAAAAAAAAAAACAACTATATATAATACCAAAACTTGAACTTACCTTTGGATTTTCGGACGTCATTGCAACTGCACTAATTTCATACAAAAAAATCAATCGTGGAGAAGAGGGTTAGGGTTCACAAAACATAAAAACAAAAAATGCTCCAAACTAAAGTAGGGTTCCACATCTTTTACTTGCCAAGACAACCGAGAAGGAGGTCAATGAAGACAAACGCCAAAACGACGCCAAAATGCCAAAAGAGATGAGATGAAGCGACAGAAAACGCGAACTCAACAATGGCGATTCGAGATGAGGCGTTTGGGAGCAATCTTCGTTTCGGAGAGATAAGGCGATTCCTATTCCAAACTTTGGGAGAGACGACAGAGGAGAGAGAAGACGGAAAAGTGGAGAAGAGTGACGACGCGAAAATGAAAATGAAACCGCTAAAATCAAATTTCATATATTGGGTTTTCCAAAATTACCCTCATCAACATTTTAAAATGTGTTTTTTCTTCAGCCAGAAGAGTTAACAGACACACGTCACGTGGCAGGTGTCTAATTTGTGTCAAAAAAGGATGTTAAACAAATATTTTAGAAAAATTAAATTAAATGGTGTAGGGAGCACCATCCTTTTGTTTTTTTTTTAATAAACAATTTTTATTCTGTATAAATAAGTATAAATTAAATATTAAATCAAATACAAATAAATAAATCTAAAAAAATAAATAATTAATAAGTCAAAAATCCAAATTCAAAAAAATAATAGAAAATTCGTTTGGCGAAAGTCAAACGGTTTTGCCATATCCGTTTTGGTCTTTCCAATTTTCCTCACATACAACTGCACATATAACATATCAGCAACAAATAAAATGAAAGCAACGATGCAACAGCATAATGTAAGCAATGAAATAATGGAGGAAGAAAATGAAAATGAGAAGAGGAAATAAGAAGAAAGATAAGAGTAAGAAGAAGAAAGTCAAAAAGGAGGTTCTATATGCGGGTGTAAGATATGGTGCGGCAGCAATGAAAAGAAGGTAGAGAATAGGATTAGAGTTTTATATTAAATAAGATAAAAATAAAAAGAAAAAAGGTTATTTAAGGTCAACTTTGGAATAAAAAAATGTTGGAGAGGTGCAGATCGAAACCTATGGTGGTGGAGGGAGCAACACCTCCATTTTATTAGAAAACATCAGTAAGCCCAAAATCTAAAATGTCATATCTTTTTGCACCCCATAGCTTTCGTGTGCACTTATATGGAAGTGATTAAAAGACTAAAATTTCAAATTACAGAATTTAAAAGTCAAAAACAACCTTGAAATGGGATAGTTCAAAATATATTTTTTTATGTGAAAATCAACTCATATTTTAGAATTAAAAAAAAATAAAGATAAAGGGAAAATTTTCGTACTTTTATGTCCATAAGAAAAATACGCGGGTTCAAGAAGAAAAGGTCCATCTAAAACCGCTGTGTTTCTTCTCTCTATTTTTCGTACTGTTATGAAAAATATTTTACAACTTCACGAAAAAAAATTATTTTAAAAAATCCTCAATAATTGTATAGCATTTTGAAAAACAGACAAATTAAAATTTTAAATCAATTGTTTATTTTAAAAACTTTCTAAAAATTGTTATATTGAGTTTCTAATATACTTAAACTTTAATATCTTGTCTGTAAACATTTTTATTTCACCGATTAAATAGCACATTTTAAAAGCAGCCATGACATGACTCTCTTCACTTTTGGGGAAAAATTGTACACTTATTTTCCTTTAAATAAACAACCGTTACTTCCAAGGTAACTTGCTTCTAATCTGTTTGTTCCAATGCCACAACCAAGAAAGTTACCATTTATAGCTCAAGCTACTGCAATTGAAATCTAGAGCTTTAGCCTAAGGCTTTTTATGATATGCTTTTTTCAAAGCAAATCAATCAAAGCATTCTGAGAATGGTAGATAGGAATGATTTATTATTGGTGACCCCATGGCTGAATCCATGCCAACAAAAGGACAAGTAAAGGATGTCTCACCCACCTCATAACATCTCAAAAAGATGTGCCCAAAAAGGAATCAAAATCTTGAAAAGGGTCATCTTCAAATTAATTATGCAGTTCTTAAATCTGCATTAAAGATATCATAGCAAGAGATTATTATTATAATTCTCAAATGGGTACATCAAAATACTTCCTCATATTAATCATATCATATTTCATGGACCACATTGATCCTATAGACAACACAAAATAGTGTTGAACCAATGATCAACACTTGTATAATTTATGATGATCATCACTCGGTTATTAAGTACACCAGCAACTTGATCAAACCACATACTCATGCATTCAAACTCGATAACTTGAAAGAAAAAGAAAAAAAAACTTAGGTGCTACTAAATAGGTAGAGGGTTCTATGGGCACTTGTATTTGTTGCCATGAGTCAACATATCAGTGTAGCATTTGCCACACTTTTCTCTGTTGCCATAAGTTCCAGGAGGAACACATCTGCAACGGTAACAGCAGGTCAGGCATGCCCTCAAGCACAGCTTCTTCCTTGAGTGCAATTGGCATCTACCATCACACAGTGGAAGGCAATCTGAAAAGAAAAAATGCAGAGAAAAAGCCTTCAGTAGTTACATCAGTGTATCTCAGTTAGCATTTAAAAAGAATGTCACATTAACAAACAAAGGTTCTCTCACATGCATCATGAGATGTGAGATTGACTCACATTCAGATCAGGTTTTTCATTGACCACAACCAAATTTGATAAGTACATCTGACTAATATATAATTACAAACATAAGGTGGATTGTGTATTTATCCTTAAACATAATCAACCAATTTTAATCCATGTCATGTTGAAAGTACACTGACCAAAATACATTGAAAAAAGTGACAAAAATCATATTTATTCAATTACAATAGACAGTTCTGAGAAACATACCCGTAATTGACTTCACTATTGGTGATGGAGGAGGAGGGTAAACCACTGGGGGTGCTGGTGTTGGTGGCTTCACTAGTGGGGGTGTTGGAGCTGGTGGCTTCACTTGTGGTGGTGTTGGAGCTGGTGGCTTCACTTGCGGTGGTGTCGGAGTTGGTGGCTTCACTTGTGGTGGTGGTGTTGGAGCTGGTGGCTTCACTGTTGGGGACTGAGGAGGGGGTACCTTAACAGGGGGTGTAGTTGGACTTGGTGTGGTCACTGGCCCTGGAGGGGAAGGAGTTGGTACCTGCAATGGTGATGCAGGTGAAGGTGCAGAAACTTTAGAACTTACATACTTCATCTATACCAAATGCCATGTTCAAGTTTCTCAAACATTAAAATTCATGTATACATGCTAACGTGTACACACTGATGCATCCACCTTAAAAGTTGACACAAAGATTAAGTGTGTAATTGAATACAAGTTTGGTACTTAAGTTTGACTCACAATTATGCTTGAAACAGTTTTCAAAAACAAATCAAGACTTGCTTTTACAAAACTAGTTTTCAGTTAAAGTTATGGTGTCTCAAAACTACAGTAACTCTCTAAACTGAGTTTATGGTGTCTCAGACTGAAAATCAAACATTGTTGAAGTGTTTTTGATTGCTGTTGAGACCAACTGAATCTGGATCTAACCCTTTATTTCTTTCTCAGTTTACACGGTAAAAGCTGGAATATCTTCTTTCAGAGTTTCAAGGAGTCTCCAACCACCCATGGAATGTATCTTTTCTTGGTTAGTTTAAAATATCTTCTGCAACTATGTCAAGGCAGAGATTTTCATTGTTAACAAAGAAGTGAAAGTCATGAGAAATTGAAAAATAATGTGCTGCATTTTTAACTATTTCTCCATCTTTCTCGTTGATCTTTACAAATTGTTTTCTTGCATAAAGCGTTCTGGTATTGTGCATTCTTGGTGGTATGTGTATAAAGAGCTCTACAAATCACATTTTGCTGTCAACTCAATCTTTTAAAAAGAAAAACAAAGTCAATAAATAGGTCAAAATCTGAACTTTACGATAAGGTAGCTGGATTGGACACTCGTAATGTAAGATAATAAACAAATCATACCAATAACGACAAAAAACCATTTCAAAAAGACAACTTTTCAAAAACAAGGATGTAGAGAAACCAAACAAAACTAAAAGGAAAATTTTGAGTGAGCGAGCATACCACTGTCTTGAGATCTTCTTCATGAGAAAAAACCTGCGCAAGAACATGAAGGTGAGTTGTTCATGTTGAAGCAAAAACAGTTTATGGAAGAAAAACACTTAAAAAGTGCACTTTCTATGAAAATGATGAGTGAATGAAAAAGAGCAAGAGTGTGTGTACCTTAGAGGTAACCACGAGAAAAATAGCTAGAAGAAGAATGGAATTGGAAGCCATTTCTGAGCAGAGACCAGAAATGTGGGAAGAAGAGTGTAGAGCTTGTTGGACAGTGTTAAGAAAAAATTGCTTCTTGTTGTATTATATAGAGGTCAAGAGAAAAAGTTAGGCACGGTAGCAGAAAAACACGTTTTAGGTCTGAGGAGAGTTGTACATAAAATTTTGTATTTTGTAATATATATTTGTTGGAAGATTCAATCGCTAATTGAATTTATAAGTCCTTTTTTATTTTTTTAAAGTTAGATTTAAAATTTATTTTGATATTAAATTTATAATGTATAATATTGTACAAGTGAACAAATTCATGTATTTATCACTTTAAGATTATAGATTGGATGCTATGTTATGTTATCTTGTATTGTGAGTGATGAAATTATATGAATTTTCTTCTGTCATGAATTTCTCAGTAGAAACGTTCTCCAAACAAAATACAGTGAAAGAAATCATATCTTACATAGCTGAGAAATATTGTTAAAAATTTTGGTTAGGTTATATGATTAATACATAGCTGTCACCAAGTTACACTGACTGAAACAGCTTCGACCCACGTGCCTCTAACATTGTGTCTGTGCAAGTAGCATTATCTTAATGNAGAGTTCTTATGAGAGTGTGTTACCACTAATCAATGCAAATGATGTTTTTGAGAATTTGACTGAAATCCACAACCTATAAAGTTAATGACATAAGTTCTGACGAAATCTTTGTTTGACAAACCAACTAGTCAAACTAATGCAATTGTTTTGAATCTGTTAGAGGTCTTCATCACTCACTTCAGTTTGGTTTAGTTCTTTACCCAAGTAATTATTGTGTTGCAAATTTAAGTTTGATCAAATTTTAATATAGAAGTTGGATAGATATGTACATTTATTTATGAAAGCTAATAAATTTATCATACATAAGTAAATTATTAATGATTGATGTTGTAAAATCTCATGTTTAATCTTCCTAAAAAAATTCGAATATTAAATATAATGTTAAATTTAAATTTTTAAACTTTGATATATTTTTATTCTTAAATTTTAAAAATAGTATTGATTTTATCTATTTATATTAAATAATATTTTAAACTAATATTTAAATTTACATTATTTAATATATTTTAGTTTAAATGTTAATATGTGAAACATTACGTAATATGTAAAAGAAAATTAACGTGATTAGATGAAAAGAATTATACCTTTTTATTTTTTTAATTTTAAAAATTAAAATATATCAAAATTTGAAATAAAATCAAGTTTTTTATAAATTAAAAGCATATTTAATTTTTGTAAACAATAATATTCAGTAGTAAAGGTGGAGGTTCTTATTTCTTATCCATAAAAACTAAGTTTATGTTAGAAAATTTACCATTACTCACGTATTCTAATAAACTACTTTAGTTAGACTCGTGATTTTACTGTATGATTCAATGTGATGAAACTTGTAATAATAAAAATATGTTTATGTTTTAACTATTTAAATATGTTATAAAATGAAGTATTTGTATGGTTCATAACCTTAGAAAAAGAAGAACATGAAATCTTTGATAGAGGAGATGCATGACAAGAAAATACAAGCACAATCAAAATAAAATGATACAAAAAAAAAAAATTGACGAAAAAGTTAGAATAGTTAACCCAAATATTTTTATATGAGATGTTTTATTCAAATTTATATTCAATTTCGATTATTATAATCTTGGTAACGATTTCACTATCGTATATATTTGGCTATAATCATACTTTGCACACAAAAAATATATAATCATCCAAATTGTATAAAGCTATAAAATAAATTAAGAAAATATATTGATTGATATTTAAAAAAAAAAAAAGTGTCTGAATGAGTAATTTTTTCACTAAATGCTTCAAAACTTTATAAGGGATTTCTGATCAAAAGTTTATTTTTTGTTTTTTTGTTAAGTTAGTAGAAGTCGAATGTTTGTAATTGCTTAATTGATTATTTTCGAAACTTAAAAAAAAAATATTTTATACCAAAACTTATTTTAATAAATATAATTGATTATATAATTGACTGTATAAAAATCAATTAATTTAGAATGATGGCTAGTTTAAAATAGGGATTTAACAACAATTTAATAGTGGACAAAGATAAAAAAAAAAAAATATTACCATGAGATAATCAATTATATAGTTAAAACAAAATACTGATATTAACATATTTATTAAATAAGATACTAAACACTCTAAACAAATTAAGTTATATATTTTCTTTTCTGTTAGTTTAAATCTAATCAATTCAATCTTATCGAAAACTTCATATAGATTAGTAATATCATTATTAACTAAAATATTAAATCATTTAATTTCTTAATTACTAAATAATATATTTTATCTCACGATAATAAATTATATGATACCTAGAGTCCATTATGGTTGCATTTTTATTATTAAATAGCAATAATATTAATAAATATTTATTGTTTTAATTATTTATTTTGAGCTAAACAATTTTATATGATTTATTTATGTGGTTGGTTTGTTTTTGTGTGTTGTTTTGGAAACGAAAGTAGCTGATGTGGTGACAGCTCATACATAATAAGACGAAGGGATGTGACTGAAAAAGAAAGACAGTGTGACCCATTATTTTATAATTCCTTTCTCACCATTTTTGGAGTCAACTTTATATGAAGAGGATAACAGCTATACACATCGAGTTTCGCTTTAATTTTTTATTAAATAAAAAACTTAAATTTTTTTATATAAAAACTTTTATTTTTATATTTTTTACCTTATCGAATTTGACATTACTGCTTCTTAGTTATTTTGTTAATTTAATTTCACCTTTTATAAATATTGTCTTTTGATTTTCGTTCCTTCAGAATTCGTAATTGCTGTTTTTAGTTCGCAATTTTTGTTTTGAAATAAATTAATAACGTTTATATTACACATTTTAAGAATGTTTTTGAAATTATGTAAGTGAACGTTATATTATAACAGTAATGTGTGTTTTTGGAATGAGTTGTCTACACAATTACTTAGTATTATAAATAAAAATATATAAAAGTTGTGATCATTTCCCATTTTGCGTGAATTAAATACAATTTTTTTTACAGCAATCAAAATTATAATTTATTGATTTTAAATTAAAAATTGTTGCTTTTAATACTGTTTCTTTAGTTACTGATCATAAAAATAATTTTTTTATTAAATGCCTTGATCTTGATGAGGTGAAACATGTGGTTTTTTTCTCTTAAAGGTGTTAGTTATCTTAGTGCATATGGCTTTAGTAGATGTTTTATCATTCCTTTTTGGGATATTGTTTGTGTTGATTTTTATAAAGTTGTCCAACAATTCTATTAGCAATATTGGATTCTACTTAATATGACTTCGAATTTGTTTTCTTATTCTTGAAGTTAACGTGACAGAACCTATATCTTATTTTCATCTTATAAAAGTTGCTAATTTTTTGTTTTAAAATCATTACGAAAATTTTAGCTGATAAACTTGTGGTGATTGCTAATAGATTACTTTCCACAATTAAAATGGTTTCATTAAGGGGATGAGTGTTAAATATTATATTTTTATTACTTCTGAAGTTACTAATATCTTATCTAAAAAAGTCAAGGGTGATAATGTTGTTATCAAGATTAATATAATCAAGATTTTTTATATCATTGACATTTTTTATTTTAAGTGTTGTGCTTATTTGGTTTCCATAAAAGCTTTTTAGCATCAATTCTTCATATTTTGAAATGTGTTCTTCATTCTATTTGGTTAATAGTAGTTTGGTTGGTTCCTTTGCTTGTGATAGAGGGATTAAAGAGGGGATGCTCTCTCTCTTCTACCTTTTTGTCTTTTTAGAAAGTTTTTAGTAGGGACATTCTAAAAATTATTTCTAAGAAACTTATGTTTCCTATGATTAATCTTTAGAGGATACAATTTCCTTTACAGACTCTCGGAGTTGATGATATATTAGTTTTGTATAAAGGAAATACTAAAACATTACAACATTTGAAATCTTCTTTGTATGAATATGACACTTTCTTTGGTCAATGTGTGAGTCCTACTAAAAGTGATTTTTATATTGTTGATGTTTTTGCTTCTTTTATTATACATCTCAAGTTTCTCTATTGTAATCAAGGATATATTTCTTTTATGTATTTAGGTGTGCCGATTTTTGTGGAGGCTCCCAAGGCATGACTTTTCTTTATAACCTTTGGTTGATAAGATTCGTATAAGCTTACTTCTTGAAAAAGGAAGTTGCTTAGTATGATAGGAAGAATTCAGCCCATAAATTTGGTAATTATTAACTTATTGTCTTATAGTTTCCAAGTTTACAAATGATATATTAAGCTTCTTCTTAAAGTGGAACAATGGATTCAAAATTTTATTTGGACTAGAAACATACAAAAATAGGGACTACTCACTATTTTATAGTCATTCTTGTGTGATTCTAAGCTAAATGGTGGTTTGCATGCTATTAATACTTAGTTGGTGAATAAATCATATCTATTAGGTTTAGATTGAGAGTTTGCTTATGGAAAAATTACTTAGACGAAATTCATGCGTATTCGATTGCTTAAGCCCGAGTATCACAAATATATGTTTTTTAATTTGTCGTTAATTTGGCATGATATTAAAATTGCCTATGATGTTGTTATGAAAAATACTTTTTGAACACTAGGTAAGAGTGATTGTATTAATATTTGTAATGATAGTTGATGTTCTGACATTTGTATGTTTAAATTGGCTAGGACTCCTTATTTTGATAGAGTAAAGTTATACTTTGTTATTAGATTGTCTGGATAGGTACTCATTAGAACTTTATTTCTTTTTTTTTTTCAGTTTATATGATTTTTATTTTTTAATGGTTAATGAGGATGAGGATGTACCTAATTGGACTTTACACGATGCATATTTGCTTTCTCACAAAATTGAAAAAATGTTTTATCCTTTTGGTATGGAAAGTATGGATTGGGGAACTTGATTTGGTTAGATGAGGTGCCACCAGCTAAAACTTTGGTCTTTTAGAAATTATTATATAATTGTTTACCTATTGATTTAGAGGTTCAAAAGAAAGAAGTGGTTTTATTATGTGTTCTTTATATGGTAATAATATCAAATCTTTCTCTCATTTGTTCTTTTATTGTTATATTTTTATTCTGTTGTGGAAATGGTTGAAAGAAGTTTTTCGAGATTTATAGTTTTTTCTTTGGATTTGGTTTTTTAATTTTTGAAGTCTCCTTGTAGTCCTTTGCTTAAAATGATTAGAGTAATTACTATTACTATAGTTATTTGAATGATTTGGAAGATGAGAAATTATAGTAGACTTCAAGATTCAATTGCATTTTCTTATACTATTTTTCAAATTAAGAACTTAGTGTGATGACTGAGAATAAATTTAAGAAGCATGTGAGTAATATTATCTATAATTTTTCGTGTTGAAAATTTTCAATATTCAAACTAGGAAGATTGTGGTGGTTTCACATATAGAGTTTAATATGGCAAGCTTGATATGTTAATTGCCTTAAAGTGAATATCGAAGGCACACACTTATGGGTTGTCCTGATTTGGATTTATGTGCTGGTATTTTTAGAGAAAATCAGAGTGAATATTTGAGAAGTTTTTCAATTTATTTAGGAGTACATACTTCTATTTATATTGAGTTTATGTGAGTAATTTATGCATTAGAACATGTTTGGAGAAAGAGTTTTCAAAGGCTTTGATTGAAAAGTAATTCTTCTTTAGTCTGCTATGATATTTTCAATCAACTAATAGTTTCTTAAAATCTTATAACAATATGATGTTGATGTTTGCATTAGTTAAGAGATTTGTGAAAAAAAAAATCATAATATTGATAAACCAAGTAATTTAGCTTTCATTCATTAAAAAAAATATAAGTGGTTTAATTTTTTGTTTTCATATATTTATTTAAATTATTTTAATAATAAATAAGTTTGTTTATGTATTGTAAAATATAAATTTTATCATAAGTTTGATATAATTCATTATACATTTTATTTTATTTTTTTATTTATTTTAATAAGTTTTCATGTGATAATACTTAAAATGTCAAAATTTATAACTCGCATTTAAAATAATCTAATTTGAAAATGAAATTATAATGTGTTTATTTTTCACCATGTAAAAATTATTTCTAATATTGTCATATATTAGAAACTGAATTATAATAAATAATTAAAATTAATATTTAAGAATTTTCATAT
Source organism: Vigna radiata var. radiata (assembly GCF_000741045.1). Lineage (NCBI taxonomy): Eukaryota > Viridiplantae > Streptophyta > Magnoliopsida > Fabales > Fabaceae > Vigna > Vigna radiata. The sequence goes on along the minus strand of NC_028351.1, from coordinate 1,860,688 downwards.
AATTTTATTAACTTTTAAAAACTAACATTTTTTAAATTAAAAAATCATATTTTTCAGAGCAATTTTCACACAGGTGAAGAAAATATTTTAAAATTTAAAAATCATATTTTTAATTTAAAAATGCATTGCAGAGCAATTACTACATAGGTGAAGAAAACGCAGCGGTTCTCGACAATCGAGCTATATTTGTCAGATTGCGTTATCTCCGTCGATGTGTCAGCATCAGAATAAAATGTTGAATAAAAGTATAATCCTTTTTTCTTAAAAAATAATAATTGCATATAATGTTTCATATTGTGAAACAGCTGGAATTTATATTAGCTCTGATTTATTTACAAAGTAGTGATTATTCAAAAATAATAAATTTACTTTGTGTGGAATGACGATAGAAAATGTTACCATATCCTAATATACTTAGTTTAAAATTGATTGATACATTTAAACTGTTGGAATTAGTTGTAAACTAATATTTTAATAATTCCGTGTTTCATATAAAATTAATGTACGAGTATGTTAGACAAAAATCTTAAAATCACTTTTTAAGTTGTGTAGTTTTATGAATACATCATATTTTATTTTTGTTAAATTTTAGTTTTGATTTCATCCATTTTCTATTTGTTTTTCATATACAGATTTTTTTTATTCAATATTAATATGTTTAAAACATGTTACACAGTCCTAAATAATAACAGTGTGACCAAATCTTATATTTAGGCAGACATTTAATTTTTGTTATTCATTATTATAATTTATGATATTCTTATTTATTTATTTTTATACATGACCCTGATTTGTCGAGGGTGGGACAAGAATTCGATACTCCTAGTTTTTCATAATTAATGAAAAACAAGAGTTAATTGTTAATTAATTTATTTATTTATCATAAATCTTAAGATTTTTTATGTGCTTGAATTATAACTATTATAAATTTTAGACATAATATTATTTTTTATTATATTTCTTATAAGATTTATTAAAAACAATAATAACCAATAATACAATTACGTGGATTTTAATTAGATAATTGCTTAATGTTTATTGTATTTAACTCTCTCCATGCTATTATTACGTAGAAGTTGGAAACTTGAAGTAAAAGACACGTAAGTTGACACATTTGTCTTTTTATTATCAATGCCTACTTTTCCAGTAAAAAGAAGAATTCTTTTCATCTCTGGTTTGAGCAAATTTATTCATTCAACTAAATTTATAATATATAATATTTAATTTTTAATTTTTAATATCCATAATTTTTCATTGGAGTATGTTTATTTAATATGGTAGGAATTTTAAATTTGATTTACTGGACAAGAATATGGATCTTGAAAATGAGAAAATACTCAATTATAGTTAAAATATTTGCTGAGTTATAAAAGGTTGTAGTGAAAATAAAAGATAATAAAGTACGGATTTTATGGAGTGAAATTTTAAAGAAGATTTTAACAATTATGTAATTTGGTGAAAGTTACTTAAAATTAAATAAGATATAATGAGAGAGATTAAATGGTTTAAGGATTTGTTTAAGTTAGTTTAAAATATGATATTATTTAAATAAAGGGTTAAATATGTTTTTCGTCCTCCAACTATTGCCCGTTTTTGTGTTTAGTCCCTCTTTCAAAGTATAGTACAATTTAATCCTTCAACTTTAGAAAACTATGGTTTTAGTCTTTTTTACCAAATTTTTTAAACTTTATTTGCTGTTTCAAGCACGTTACATTATAGCATTTGGATTGTTTACACATTTTGACACATTTTTGCTTCAATGTTAACTGAGAAACGCGTTTGAAACAACAAATAAAGTTAAAAAAATCTGGTAAAAAGGACTAATACCAAAGTTTTCTAAAGTTGAAGGACTAAATTGTACTATACTTTGAAAGATGGACTAAACACAAAAACGGCTAATAGTTGGAGAACGAAAAACATATTTAACCCTTAAATAAATAACTATTATAAACAAAATCAGTTACTAATAACCAGATAATAAAAAATTAATAAATTCCAATTAAAGAAAGAGAAATAGAAGAGAAAAAGTTCACTGAAATTGCAAAGAAAAAAATAATTTCCAAACCATGAATAAGAAACTATCACACCTTTTATCATCTATGAAAAAAAAATCAACCTTTTCTCCATTTTCTCTTTCTTTTGCCATGAAAAAAAATCAACCCTTTATTTTTATTTTACCACAAAAACGAAAGTTGCTATGGAAAAGGCATGAAAGTCTTCTTTTCCATAAAAAGGCATAAAATCAGGATAGAAGAAAAAGTGAAGATGTAGAAAATGTATCAGGATTTTTTATTGATTAAAATTAATTAAAAAAAATATATAAGAGAGTCTCGTTAATTAAGTAATGAGACTCAAAATTTTATGATTTTAGAAAAATTAAATAATGAAAGATATGTATTCAACGAAACATAAACATATATTCCTAACATTTCTCTTACAAATACTATAAATCTATATTATGTTTGACTTGAGTTTTAATATATTAATTTCAGAAAAAAATAATTTATTTATTTTAGTAATTGTTAAGAAAGTGGTAAATGAATAGGAGTGAAACACATGTATCTATCACTAGATACGGTGGTTGCGAAACATGTTACTTAATGTTGTAGAGTAAGGGTGTAACATCACCAAACGTTGGAAGTAGGGCATGTAACATCACGTGCATTGTCAACAAATTCTCAATGGGAATGGTCGCCATGTTTTTGCAGTCAAATTTAGGGTTCCTGTTTCCATCTTTCTTATACATGTTATTAAAAATGGATTTTAAATCTAATTCAACTTCACAAAATTGGCTTATAAAATAATGTCTGGACCCTATTTATATATTATAAATTAATTTTATATCTAGTGGACACTTCCTATATCATACATTTTTAACTACATCTCTCTTATATCATTCTTTCATGCATTTTGTGCTATATTTTTACAAGTTAAAATAATATATTTAATTATTATTTCTAATACAATATAATTATTTTAGTATAGTTGTAAGTATAAAATAAATCTTACATTTAGAGGACTGTTTTTTTTTCTTCGTATCTTGAACTTATTAATAATTAAATTAAAATTGAAATTTTCAGTTATTTTTTTCAATATAAATAATTATATTGTCAAAAAAAATTAATCTTTCATTTTATTCTGTAATTTTGTTTTTATAATTTTTATTGAAAAAAATGTCATTTCTATTGTAAAGGCATAAACCAACTAGAATGTCTTTGATTTTCGTATTCTTGTCAAAAATTGAATTTGTTCTGTTTTCGTTTTCACGAATAATTTCTCTTTTATCAGTTTTAAATAATAAATCTATTCTTTTATTTTTTTATTAATATACCTAAGTTTGAAAAAAATTAAGTTTAAAACTAAAAAAATAACTTATCATAATATAATAACAAATTAAAAGACGTGATTATAAACAAATATATGGTAATCAAATCAAATAATAAAAGATACAATAGGCCCGTAAAATAAAAAATAATATTAATTATTAAACTAATATTTTACTATCAAGTGAGAGATAAGAGAAATGTTATTTTTTTTTCATAAATAAAAGGGAATAAATAAGAAATAAGAAGAAAAAAAATTATGTTTAACTTTATTTATTTTTTTCTAAACAAAGAAAACAAGTCAAGAGTGAAAAATAAATACAATATGTGAAAAACTAAAATGATAATACGAGAGAAAATAAAAATATCTTACTAAAATATTTTATTCTGTTATATTTGATTTTATGTTAAATTATTTATTAACATTAAATATTATACTTTATAAAAGAAATAAAAAATACTTATTGATAGCATGTAACTAGTTATATTTAAACTAATCAAGTAATGCTGTAAATAACTTTGAATGATTAATATTTCGAAGTATTTTTATTCAATATACTAGTACACCTTATTCATTTTGACTCGTGGCATGAAACAAATTTCTAAATAATCAACAAATATATAACGTTTTTTTTTTTTTTTTGTTTTGTGGAGGAGTGGTTGGCATGTGAAGAAGTTTACCATAGGATTCCTAAGGTTATGATGAAAGAATATTATTATTAACAGAGTGTAGTGCATCTATATTGTAAAACATAACACATGTCCAAAAAATGGAGGTATTTATTTATGTTCTTTTTTCAGTAAGTTCTTTTTGGAAGACCCATGCCAACCTAGCACTTAGCAAGATCATTCCATGATGGGACATCACAACCACATTACCAAATCTTCACTTTCAATTCATTGGGCCATAGTTCCCTCCACCATCTAATCATCATAATATTTTTTAAGTAACAACAATAATAATAAGAATATGTAGTTTTAATCGGTGAATCATGTAAAAGAAAAGGAAAAAGTTTTTTTAATAATACTTTTTAATAACTTTTTTACGACGTATACGTAACAGTATGTGATTAGTCTGTTTTAAATATTTTTTAAATATAAATTTAAATAGATTAATAAAATAATGACATGTGTCCCGTTGTAAAAAGAAATATTGTCAAAATGGAAAAGTTTCATATGGTCATGTAGATGTAGAATGGGTCCATGCATGGACCATGATCCAATGCAAGTTTGCAGACACAATTTTATTCATGAAAAGTTTGGTGTCTATGACTAATTAAAAGGAACATGACCCCAATTCTTAGACATGTCAAACGTACGCCCTTTATTTTAGCACAATTTGGTGTTTATGAAAGCTAATTCATTGCAAATAATGTTATTTTAACTCAATGTTTTGAAAATCTATGCCTTATCGTTTTTCATCTCATTTTTTTTAATAAAAATATTAGAATAAATGAAATTAACTACTTAATATTTATTGTAACAAATAAGGATAATTAAATGATTTAACTTCATCTACGGTAAAGAAAGAGAATTGTCTTAATTTCTTTCAATTTTGAATATCTATGATAATGTTTGAGAAATAGTAAGTGATGTATGTAATTCTAACTCATTAATCGTTACTTAAGTGATATATCATCTTTTAACCAATGCTAACTTAGAGAACATATATTTCAAACAACAACAAATAATACAATTTATCATTTAATCCTTATGACATGATTTAAAAAATATCAATTATATTGATAATAAGATTTATATACCAATAAACTAAATTAGTTTTCAATTACAAAAATCAAATAAATGGAAATCACTAAAGATTAAATAATATTTCAACAAAAATTAGTTGTCAATAGATTTGGTTACTTAAATTATAAAAGTAAGTATAAATTTTAGGTTCAATCCAATTATGAATGTCTTTAAATAGAGGGTTATGTAGAATTAAAAATTAACCCCTTAGACGGGAATAGAGAACTAACCTAAAGGGTGGAGAATCACTTTGAAGGTTGGAGACATTACTCATTACGCTTTTCTAGTGATCAAAATGTATAGGAGTAACTAATTCCTTATTCAAGGGGGTTGGACGTAATGTGCATTTAATCTTTGTGATTTCTACTATTCAATGTGTTTCTTTTCCATTACTTGTGTTCTATTCTCAATCTTAACTGCATGAATTGATTGATTACATGTTTGCGGGTATCTAATTATTAGACGTGATGTGGGAACCTATACTAGAATGGAATAATTAATTGATTGAGCATCTAGACATAGAGTTCATCCTTGGTCATTCCGGACATCTAAATTTAATGTTTAATGCGAGTTTTTAATAAGAAAAGGTCTGAGACATTAAAGTTTTTGTTAATAAGTTTAGACTTGTTTCTAAAACATTGAAACTTGTTAAAGAGTGGTGTGAATGTTATAATAAGATCTTAAAGTATATTTTTTAGTGTTTTTCAAACTAATTTGATGCATGAAATATAATCCATTTGAAGTATTTAATATACAATAATTTTATTAATATTACTGTTTTCTGAATTTTAGATTTGTTTCATACAAATAAACAACTTTATTCCTTCTAAGTTATTAGTGCTAATTAGTATTAAACATAAATTTTCTGAATGATACAAGTCTCTACATTTATCAATTTTGTAACATCTTCAAATATCAAATTTCATAACTATAGTTACAAATTACATTTCCCTTTGATAACCCTCACATACCATTCTTAAAGTTGGCTCCCTAAATTTTCTTTTCACTAGCCACTTGACTCTACTAATACAGAGCAAAAATAATGAGTTTTTGTTAAAAAGAAACCGAAAAAGGAGAAAAAACATAGAATTTCAATTTACTAAGAGCACCTCATGCCCTTACTATGTCTACCCCCATTTGTTTGGAATCTGTTTAATTCCAAATATTATTAAAAAGACACATAAGAACCAAATAATTTTTTTAATTTTAATTAATACAGATTTATCACTTGGCCAAGAGTGGTCTTTACAACACTGCAATTAATGCATTAAATGAAATTAATTGTGGATACAATTACATCAGAGCAGCATGGTTACTTTAATGACTATTGTACGATCAATTTATAAGTTAAGAATAGTCCTGATTTTGCAGTGTGGAAAATAAAATCTAGAACTAATTTATATTTTAATGCATTTATGTATTCAAAAGTATTAAAAATACTCCTTACAATTACATGCATATCTAAAAATTTAAAACGTGAAAAAGTTACTCAGCCTAAATATTTTTATTTTTTAACTCTTGCTAAAAATTAATTTTCTACTGTAATATATATATATATATATATATATATATATATATATATATATATATATATATATATATATATATATATATATATATATATATGAACAGTTGGACTTTACTAATTAAGAGTATACAGTATAATTTATATTTTAGCATTAGGATCAGGTAATAAATATTGTTCAATTCAAAATTTGGAATTCCTTTGACGAGTTTCTACACACGAATGTGTTAGCCTTTTGAAACTTAAAATTACTATTATAGTTTTATCTTTGTTTTAAAGATTATGGGATTAAAAAATATATAGTTAAATTACTCTTGATTCAAAATTTGAATTCTTCTTTATTCAAAAGTTTTATATATTTTAATCTTTAAACTTTAAAAATAAATAGAAATAATTATTTTAATATAATTAAGTTTAAATTTTTTAGTGTGTCAAGTATTTTCTCAATTAAAAAAAAAAGAATTTAAAAAAAAGAGTTATCAAGATTTAGAAACTAAAAAGATATTTAATTCATTTTAAATAATGTGTAACTATAAATATATAAAACACATTTAACTTTTTTTTCTCATATCTTAATATTAATTAATGCATTTAAACATGGGATAGTTGTGATAATAAGCATTGCATGTCCAAAAACTTTTCTCATTTCTCAATTTTAATTGGTGCTTGAGCATCTTTATGATAGTTTTGCTTTTCAAGGTTGATAATTACGAATGTTCAATTGAGAAAAATCAGGAAATATCGAATTTCAGCTGTTTGTCAATAGTTTAGTAATTATTTAATTCTTATATGTCTCACTTGTTTAAAAAGAAAAAAAAAAAAACTCTCTTAAAAGTTTAGCTTGTATCATATGATGACAATTTTAATCTTTTGAAGAATTTGAAATTGATTGATGAACTTAATTTTCAAATATTGAATTTTTATTTATAATTTGTGATAAATTATATCAATAATTGAATTCACCAAAAATTAAAATAACGCATTTATTGAAAAATAATATATTTTTTTTGCTGTATGAAGTTCTTATAAAATATAGTGCTTTCATAAATAAAGGTGTATGAAAAGTAAAACAATGCATATTAATTCTTAGAAGAGTGTTATTTGGAAAAACTAAATGATTATTTTAACTTTTTAAGTTCAATTTTGAATTGTTTCATATTGTTTACAAAAGTATTTGGTATTATTTGGACACCCAACTGGTAGTGAATAATTTAGGAATGTTTGATTTAGGTGATGTTTCCTTGGAACATTGGGATATGATACTATAAGTTATTTAGTGGAAGATTACAAATAGAATATTGATTCTTCGTCACCGTAATCTGGAACAAAACATAAGCAACACATGAAGAGAAGATGCTCATGTTCGTTTTTTTCAAGACATCAAAGTTTAATATTCATTATTAGTTTAGACTAATACAACTTTTGTCTCTTATTTTAAAATAAAAATATTTTGTTTTTTTTTTATATAAAACAAAATTCCAAAACAGACAATACAATGTAAAATTCCCTGAAACTATTGCTATTACACCAACACATTTAGTCTAGGCAACTGCAACTTCTTCATCTTCAAAACTAAGATTTAATGTCTGCAATTTAAAGCCTGAACCTTGTATGGTTTCTACCAGACCAGAAGCCACACCTGTAGCTTGAACAGTTGTCTGTTTCTTCAACTGAACCATAACACAGAAAATCATTAATGACATTGCAGAAAAACTAAACTCATTCAAGGATGTTTACTTAATAGATAGCCATATTCTACAAATAAAAAGCTTAATGGCAAGGTATTAGGGTATTCAGGAATATGATGTGCCTCAACAATTTAACTATGCCACGATTATGGTGTCAACCAAGCCGGTAAGAAAAAACTCATGTTGAACAATCATCCAAAATCAAGAGTTTGGAGTTCATCTTTTGAAAAACTAAGCTTTGTGGCAACTGGCAAATTGCATTGAAGTGTTTGCATACCTCTAAAATTGCAAGTCCCTCAGAAAGCTGAACCTTCAAATCAGTAACACCTTCTGTCTCCTAGAAAAATATATAATGAAACCATGATAACCAAGTGTTAAGGATAACAAGAAAAGTTTCCTAAAGACAATGACCATTGACAACATTGCAAAATAATGAAGAAATATAATATAACAATCAACGTGACCACCAAATTCTTACATAAGAATAGAATTAAAAGCTGTCTATTTATAAAACCTTAATGGAAAGCATATATTAGATTAAGCTATTGGTGTGGCTGGAAACAAAGAACATACTCCCCTCACATCACCTCCATTGAGAAATGCAGTATTTGTATGATAAGTTTGCTTTCTTGAAGGCCAAAATTCAGTTACATGTTGCAATAATGAGCATGTAATTTGCACACTTTAAACAAATAGAAAGGAGAGGGTACAAATGCTCCAGCATAAAAAAGGAGTTCCAAGTCTCATTACTAAACAATACTGATGTGATTTGCCCTCTTTCATCATCATCCTTTGATCATCTTCCCACATTGAAAATTATATTGACCATGATTTTGCAAGCAATTTTGTTTTAAAATAAATTTGAATCTAACACACACACAACTCTATGTCTGAATAAACATCACTAACATTTGATATCTGACTTTCAACCTCTTACATCATCCTCTAGTAAAAGGAAACCAGCCGACAATATTAACTCAGTTCTGTTTCAGAGGAGTGATTTTAAAACAAGGACATAAATCATAGCAATTGTTGCTGCTATGTTCATTAAGGAACCAAGAACGAAATAACAGCATGAGAAAACATACGAAGATACACGTCACCAAAGTTATATTTACATCAAGTTCACACTCACATTGAAGCAATTGAGAAAAGTAGAAGATTACCTCTAAAGCTTTGGTTAAAGCTGGAATAGCTGATTCACTCAATGCTCCCTCTGCCTTAATATATGCAGAAAGTAGACAGTCAGTCTCAAGAAAAGTGATACAATTACAAATAGAAAAGGCATATACCTCAAGATCCAATTGCACAATTTTTTTAGAGTTAAAAATAATTCTACAAGACTAGAAACTATGACTCAAATCCAGGATATCTAATCTGCTGTAGATTTAGACAGCTAAAACGCTGATTAGTGTGAGAAATAGTTTAGACCTTAGTTCATTGGCCCATGATGGGAGGGGACTAAGGTTAGTTATTGAATAAACCTCTATCTACCCTTTGAATGATATTGTGCCAAACATATTGGAGCAACTCTGATCCAGGTGCTTATGCTAGTTGTAAAAGTCAAGCAGCTTATCATTGCAGCAAGTGAGTTAATATTGAAACTGCTTATATAACCAAGTACAACCAAGGTTGGTTAACTATTATAAAAGCACTTTTTGAAGTCAAAACGAGGGTTCTTGTGTGAATGAAGAGATAAAATGAAACCCACTAAGAGTAAGTTATGAACTTTGTTAGGTTTATCAAGGGAAGAAGTTCACTAGGAGATACAATACCAATGAGATCTGGACCTAATGTGTCGATGGTTCTTCACTTTTATATATTCTCATTTCTATCCAATGTGGGAAATAAACTCATCCTTGGATTCCCCACAACCTTAAGTTGGATTCAACCATTGGAGTGAAAATTAGTGACTGTTTAAACCAGTTCTTGCCTTTCAATGCTCTTAGACCGTAGAACTTGGAAATTACCCTCCCTACAGGTTCATAATATATATATTTCACTTCATTGGTCAAATCTGTCCGCAGCACTGTTAACTCAGGGACTTATATGAACAACAAAATGCATACATCAACGTCTTAAGTAGTAATCTTCATTTGTTAGGACTAACATAATGATGCTATATCTTTCATAGATTAGTTTGTTTCTTTCCACGCTATATGGGATTAGTGTGGTTAATTGTTCTAACTTACACGAATTGGCCCCGTCTGGATTTGCAAAGTCACAGCTTGTCCTATCAGTGTTCAAAATTTGATGCAATCCCCTTATAATTTTAACACCCCAATTGCAGGAAAAAGACACTGATCGATTCATTGCGTTGAAAAAAGATCAAAATTTGTGACTTAGGTAGGTGAGCAAAGTTCCTGAAAACTTCAATCCAAAGCCACATTGACAAAAACACAGTATTGTACCTGAAAGAACATGGTGAGAGTGTCCGATGGGGAAACCGGAACCACAACAGGTTGCTGTTCGGAGGTTGATGGTTCTTCACTCTCATCAGCGTTGAGTTCTTCTTGCTGGGTTTCTTCTTCCACTGCCTTCACCACGCGCTTCTTAACTGTTTGTGCCTTCAAAGATGGATTGCGAGTGCGCAAGGGGAAGCTGCAAAAGACAAAAGAGGGAGAAGAAGAGGAAGAAGAAGGCAGTGTTGAAGAAGAGGGGCGAATGGAGTGCAGAGAGAAAGATGACAACAGTGTCGCCATTTTCAAACACAATCTCAGAAAAGAGAAGTTGCTGTTCTTATTTCGCACCCTATCTATCTATCTATCCAAACCAGAAAACTACCTCGTAGTATAACACATAAAAAAAACTAATAATTGTTGAATATTTTTTTAATACATTTATAAATATTTTGACATTAATAATGTTTACTCTCCTAACTTTTTTTTTCTTTACATTTTTCATTAGATTGTGTATTTTATTTAGTCATATTTTTATTCGAAGAAACAAAAAATATAATATTTAAAAAAAAATACAAGAATTAATACTTTAATTAAACAGAAATCTTAAAAACCAAATCTAAAGTACATGAATAATAAGCTGCCCAATTTTAGCAAATTAGATTGATTGGGTATAAAAAAGAAGAAAAATAACATACTACAACATGGTTGTTTGTAAATAATAATGTCGAGAATGAGAGATAAAAAATGTCTGATCAATTTAATAATTCATATGGTTATAAAACTAATAATGTTTTTACTTCCTAAAATCTGAAAATGAATCTGTTGTTTTAAAAAACATTTTAGTCTCTTAAGTTTAAAAAAAAAACATTTTAAATGGGCTGTTTGAGGACTACAATGGTTTTTAAATTTCATTTTAATCTCTCAAATTTAGTATTAACAAATTAAAACCAACATTCTTTCAAATTTAAGAAATTAAGATTATTTTAACTGGATTCGTTCCAAATATTTCAAATTTAGTATTAACAAATTAGAACCACAATTCTTTCAAATTTCCATGAAGCAACGCCACACAGTATAACAGAATAGCAAGATCACTTTTTCATTTGCAGTCATTAATCACGCTGTATATATAAAAACATATTAAAAGAAATTTTCTTTTTGGGATCATGACACAAATCAAATCAAGTCATGTTGGTCATTAGCTACTACAGTCGAAGGAAGGAAAACATAAGTCATGGATTCCAATGTCACATAAGGAACAATAAACTAACATTTTCCGATGATAGTAAACACTATGGACGTGTTATTAGTTAAAACAGGTGAATTAAGACAAAATAATCAGTCTCAACCACAAAATGCGAAAAATTTACTTACAATATGTTATTACATTATATGAGGCTAGAATGCCTCTGTACAAAAAAAGGTCAGCTACAGCTAGAATGCACCCTAGTTTTAACCAGCTGAGAGCAAACAAAGTCAAGCATTAAAGTGATTTGCAGTCTTCTTGAACTTCACCATCTGCAAAAGTTTAGGAACCAAACACAAAAATAAAATTTATGCAAGGCTAAGAGGTTAATGGTTTATTCTATTTTATATAAAAAATTTGAAGACCAGAACAAAATGAAGTCAGTGCAGCATTTCTGAAATTATAATGAAAATATAACAATCGAAACTTAAAGGGAACTCGGAAGACCCTTGAGAGTAACCTTTGAGATTTATGGCCAGGTTTGCTTGAGCATCAGCTTCAGAGTTATATTCCTAAAACATCAATTGAAGAATAAGTTTCTAACTTGTAAGTAAATACTAAATATAGAGCAAATGATAAAGTACTACCCTAGCAACATGACTGATCTTGAATGACAGAAACTTGTTCTTCAACTCCTTGGCCTCACTACACAAGGAAGCCATATTCGGGTGTTTGATTTTCCATAAACCTTGAATCTGTTGCAAAGGCAATCATATAAGATTGGTGAACTGGTCACGAAATGTATATAAACTAAAGAGCAATTGTTGGTAAATCCCAACTCAACTCAATTATCAGACCATTAGAAGGAATGACTTAAAGAATCCAAAGAAACTTTCATTAGGAACTATACTGTTACTTCAAATTTCAAATATGTGTGTAATATATCTATTTAATAAATAAAGTAATTTTCTTTCATCACAATCCAGATGTTATTTTCAGCAATGGAACACGGATAACGTGGTAGAGAACAAAAAGGGAATTGAAAGGTACTAAGAAAAGGCACACTTTCAAAATATAGCAAACCTGGTTGCAGACAAGAAGAGAGTCTCCCTGGACAACAATGTGCTTATATCCTTTCTTCAGGGCATATTTCAATCCTAGTATTAAACTTCGATATTCAGCAACATTATTTGTTTGAGTTCCCACTCCTTCGCGCAATCGATAGATCTAAGCAGAAACCAAATAGTTAGCTCATTCAGTAAAAAGTACAATAAGCACAAGAATTGTCGCAGATAGTATAGACCTTGTTCCCATCACGTAGTACAGCTCCTGCACCAGCTGGGCCAGGATTTCCTTTGGAAGCACCATCAAAATGAAGGGTGCATGACAACTACAAAAGACATGTAAGATTTCACTGTCATTGTATAGTTACAAGATCATTACTTTCAAGCATGCATCAATTAATGATAGAATAGAATGCTTGAAAGTTTAGAGTAGCATGAACAATAAATTAACAATCAACTGAATTTGCACATATCAACCCCTATGATGTAGTTAGTCTATGAATGCCTGCAAAGGAGATAAATAAAACAGCAAAAACTGAAAAGTATATTTCAATCTTATAACTACAAGAACATACATATTTATTATCACTTGCAGATAAATTACAAAAAACTAAAATCAAAGAATTGCTATGGAGCTGAAATAGTCACCAACAATAAAACACATTACCAAGTAAATTATAAATTGTGTGGACAGTTGTAAAATATAGTATGTACAGGCACTTCTATGATGATGTAGAGTGTGAATGCCAATATTAGCAATTAGCAATGCAAAACATAATCAAAGAGGCTTACACAAGTAGACAACTCTGCTTGGGATCCACCTAGTGCATGATCTGGCTGTGAATTTGTTGGGAATGAAGATGATCCAGCTAGCTTCTATAAAAGAAAGGAAAAGAAGAAAAAAGTGTAACTAATGACACACAGTCAGCATCCTAAAGGCTAAGTAGTAAGACTGTAATATCGTAGCACTAAGAGCTAAAGTTGCTAACTACTATATTGGATCACTATTAGCTTGAAAATCTTGCTTCTTATAAGACTCAACTCGAGTTTGAATCAGACCAATTCTTATTGAGCTGAGCTGTGCTAAGTCCAGTTTGATTTAACTCATTTTCAATCCTATATTCAAATATGTGCTTCACTTAAATCAATAGCATTTCTTGAGGAATTTAAGTGCGATTTCCTGTTCAAGGATGTGTTATCGTTGATAACTTACGCTAGTGTCAGGCTGAATAGCTCCTTGCAAGTTCCTTGATGAGGAACTCTCGTCAAAAGTTCTTCCTCCAGCAGAATATGGATCCTGTAAAAATAAACCATCTCCTCTTGAAGTCAAACTTTTTTCAATTGCAACCAAGGTAGTTAAAAATCAAGATTATGATTAGGACTGTGAGCTATCATAACACAAATCATAAAATTTTACTTTGAATTTCTTGAAGAGAAGAAGAGATGTACGTTAAGCCAACCAGTGCCAATTCTGAATTTATTAAGTTTACATTTAATTGGAGTTGGGTGAAAGCATGCACTTGCACACAATGTAACTTACAAGAGTCTTAATTGCATTTTATTTTAATTGAAGGCCATTAAACCAAGAATAATACAGAAAAAATACACTTAATTGCATTAAAATAAAACCCAATTAAGGCACTTGTAACTTACAAATATCCATTGGCTGCCTAATTAAATGTAAAATTATGAAATTCATAACATATAGTAATCTCTTCTTCTCCCTCCAAAATTCTTAAGCAAAATATATCTTGAGTTTAACTACCTTAAAAATGAATTCATGAAAAACCTTAAAATCTCTAAAACCTCTAAAAGTCCTTAAACTCTACAGTTACAAAAATGAATTCATGAAAAAATTACCATCCAACATAAAATGCAACGAGCTAAAAAGTTTTAACATAAAGTTCAAGTTAATAATATCAAAAAAATGGTTTTCACCCCATGCATAAGGAAAATTTTCAAGTAATAGAGAACAATGGAAATAAGATGGGTGTCTCAAACCTGATAAGGACAAGCATGAAGGCTTCCAAATAGCCTCTCATTCACATTAGCAGCACTAATAGAATAGGGGGCTCCCTTAAGCCCATGTGCAACAAGGTATTCCTCAGTTTTCTTAGGTAAAGAATACCCTTTGTAAATACTTAGAGAGTCACTAGATACCTGCATGGATAACACAAATACTCAAATGAGAATACCCTCAACTTCTATAGTAATCAAAACATGAAAAAAAAAACCTTGCTGTAACTCAAGAAATAAAAACCAACCCCAGAAATATAATGCATATTCAGCGTAAAGAATTAGGCCTGGTTTGATTCACTTCTAACTACGCTGATTTATACACTGCTCTATAAAAAAATTCCACTCAAGTCAACAATCAATTTCTCATCTAAAACGTTATGAAAATTGTTTCCAGAACTACTGTTTTCTTAAACAAAAAAACGGCAATAGAATAGAAATGTTTTCTCATCTTCTTGAACTACTTCCCTCAAGTACTCTATCCAACAACAAGATAAAACTCTTAGAAAACAAAAATGAACTCAAGAGACAAACAAATTTTAGAAAATAGATAATAGTTTTTAGAAAAAATAATCATTCAAAGCCTAAATTTCCAAACTACAAAACACAGGCTTAGAAATGCACCCTGCCCAAATGCAGAAAAATAACAAAGGCAAAAACTATGCAACATGAAAGAACGTAACAAGGTGGGAGATGACATACAGAAGACGTAAGTAACGCTTGAATGTCACTGAAAGACTTGTAGATGCCAACAACATTCCTTTTCTTTACAACATAGAAAGCATCTTTCTCCTCGGCCATTGCAACAACACAGCAACTATTCACATTCACAAAGGTATGATTTTTAGCTGAGGAAAACAAACAAACATCATGCGAACAAATAAACCAAAATTTGAAGATAGTGAACAAACAAACCCAGTTGCAGAATGAATCACTTCCAAATAACCCAAAATTTGAAAAGCCACAATTTCGATCTTCCTGTTTTATTTTATTTTGATGTGAATTTATGTTGAGTAACAGCGACAGAGTGAGAAAACATGTCAACTAAAAAGTCCTACTGATTAACCATGTACTGTACGTATTGTCATGGGTAGTAGGTGTTGGGAACACAAAATCGAAAGACCCAATTGCACATGAAGGCCCATTTAAGTGTTAAGTTTTAACTGAATCTATATGCTCATATCAAGGGCTTTCTTCCTGCAGCTACAGTTTTCCGTCCTGCACGTCCAAAAATTTTCTAAATCCCTTAAATGACCCTGAACATTTTTACCATCGTAAATATTTTTTTCTCCTTATATTTTTACCCTCATCCACCCATTTATTCTCATACTTTATTTTCTTAACCCTAGGGCCGCAGTCTTCACTTTCCCTCATATTTTTCGTAAATATTTTTTTCTCCTTAAAAGACGTATTTCTTTCACTTGTCTTTGTTTAAAAATTTGAAGTTATTATGTTTTTAGTAGAATCGCGAGAGGTGTTACACAGAAGTTGAATTAAAATAGAGCTTGAAATTGAACATTATGACGAAATATAAATTATAACATACCTGAAGTTGAAAATGGAAAACCTCCCATAAATAGGATAACTAAATGTTTAAACCATTTTTTTATAACATATCATAATTAAATATAAATTTTCTGATAAAATACCATAATTAAATACAGATTTTGTGACAACATACCACAATTAAATATAAATTTTCCGAGAATATGTTTTAAGACTGAGATAATTTATCTGGTAATCACAGTGATATTAATTGTAAGGTTTATTTATTTTTTTTCTAATTAGTTCCTAAAGAAATAAGTAAGTTTTGGTTTAGACGTTTTCTATATAAATTTTATTTTCCTTTTTGTGTCCCAAAATTGAAAATTGTTACTTTTTTTTAAGGCTATACTAATTAATATTTGTTTGAAATGAAAAGTTAAACGATCAATTGAGGGTAAGATACACTGCATATTAGTTTATTAAATTTGTAAAATATAACTGAAAAATAAACTTGTCCCGTACATATTATTTAAAAAATAACTGTACATCTCACGCGTTAACATATAAATTCTTTTTATACATAAAATAGAATTAATTAATAATATTAAAAATAATAGTTAAATATATTTTTAGTCTTTAAATTATTTTTAAAATTTTTATATCTTCATTTTTAAAATAAATGTATATTTATTTTGTCATTGTACCTTATAAAAATAATGTGAAATATCCTTCTTAACAAATAATATGTAAAATATTTTTCATGAGACAGAAAAAATTTTACACTAACTATAGTATAACCTTGATATTTTTATGTGAAAGGTATTTTTGCATGATTTTGATAAAGTTCTTGGTGAAATTAAATATTAGTTATAAGTTTTTAGTTTCAATAATTAATTTCTGTCTTATATATTCTACCTTCAATATTATGTTATGTGTATATTTTTAAAATTATTTTCATCCAAGTTTAAAATTAAGTATAAATAATATATAAGATGTTATATTTTTGTTATTTTAATTAGTGTATTGGTTACATAAATAGTTTAACGTAGAACTATTAAAAAAAATCCATTAGTATCAGTTTCTTTATGTATAACATTGAATTAGTAAAATAAATATCACAAACAAATTAATAGCTAAAGTAAATAGTATGATATAAAAAGGAGAATGATAAAAGAAAATAGATCAAATAAAAAAAAGTAAATAATTTATGTTATCTTTTAGTTTACAATGAAATTTAATAAATATTTGAAGGATAAAAAATAAACTAAAAATTAGCATTTTAAAAATACTAAAAGTTACTCGTGCCAAACCCTATTAATTAGATTAACCAAGTTTTTCAGCTAATGAAAAAACAAAACTATAAATTAATTGAAAATCCTTGTGAACATAGCCTCAAACATTAAAATCTGCTACACCATCAAATAATACCATCAGATAAAACACACACATCAGAATCACATCACCTTCTGTTTTTGTCAAGGTTGATTATGTTTTTTAGAATGACATCACCTAAAAATTGTCATTAACTTCAAAAACATGTACTTCATGCTTTTGAAGTTAATGTGTTTTATACTAATTGTGTCTGAAACTTTTACAACATGTGTCATCAACCGATAGGTATCAACTGAAGAAGAAGACAATTTGAAAAAAAGTGAGAATTTAAAGTAATCTGTTAATAGTAACAGGTGCAATGGAGAGAAAAATGTTACTCATTCCATAATCTATTCTGAAAGATAATAAATACAGTTATGTTCCAACAAGATTCTCTCAATGATCCTAAAGCTTTACATAAGTGAAAATCCACAAGAAGCCAATAAATCACCACTCCCTGACAAAGTCTTGGGAAAAGAAATAAAAAAATTAATTTTGTTTGTCTATGATATGATATGATCCTCAATGCTTATTATTGTTCTTTATATGGAACAATCAACTTTACTCTATATCTCATTTTCTTGGCAGCTGCTATGTAATCTTACGATTGTATCTTGAAGAACATCAACTGAAATCTGGATAAAACACCCAGTGAAAAAAATTTGCAATCTTTGTTTCAGCTGACTTGTTCACCGATCAAGTCCAAACCCATTACGAGAAATGACAATCCTTGGAAGAGCAAAAAGTAGAAATGAACACCATGTGCTGACAAAAGGCTTCTTGCAGATGCTGTGAGCAAAAGAAGTGCAAGTGCAAGCTCTTTCCTGTAGAGTCTGTTTCTTTTTTTCTTTGAAGGGATTTCTGATTGCTTCAGTTTGCCTAATAGTTCCAAGCCAGATTCTGAGTGTCTTCTGAGAATCTTTTCTTCATTTGCAGATTTTGATTCTCTCTCAGCCAATGCTAACAAATCTGACTCTGAGGATCTCCCTGTCTTCTTTGTCACCACCCACTCATAGGCACTTCCTAGCTGGAACAGTCCAGAAATCATGGCATTGAACTTTGTAACTGACATGGTGTTCTCAAACAGAAGATAAGGAACTAGGAAAGGGACAGATTTTGGGGCTGGAAGGATGTTCAAGAAAGACATGAAAATGGGGACATAACATATCACCCAAAGGGGTAGTTCAGACTCAGGGATGAACATAGTCAAGGGTAGTATGATGCAAAACAAGGTGAATGAGTAGAAGGGAAGTATAAGTTTCCTCAATAGGAAGAACAGAAATATCAAATTAGATTTCTTCCAGATCGATATCTGCACAGAACAAAATCAAATATGAATTCAAAGAATTATGTATACATGTCATAATATAAAGATTGAGTAAATAGTATAGGCACTTATTTTTTCACTTTCATCATCCAATTACAATCAATCATATATGAGATTTTTGTTTATTTTTCATATAGCTACTTCAAAAGTCAAGCTAATGACGATTTATGAGTGTGTTTGACAGTATATTTTTTACACTGATGTTGCATAGAAATTGAAGTCTTGAAAAAGAAGTGAAAAGTAATAATACCTTGGAAGTTAATATTGCAGGAAGACATAGCCTGAAAAGCTGCATTGGACCAGAGTGCCAACGATGTTGTTGTTTCTTATAAGCTTCATAAGACTCTGGTAATTCACATAGAACTTTGACATCATTAAGGAAGATAAACTTCCATCCATTCAGGTGAGCTCGGACAGCTATGTCCATGTCCTCAACTGTTGTCCTCTCCAACCACCCTCCTGATTCCTCCAAAGCCTTTATCCTCCAAACTCCAGCTGTTCCATTGAACCCAAAGAAATTCAAGAAATAGCCATTAACTTGTTGTTCCACCTCAAAGTGAAAGCACAGGTTAATGTTCTGGAGCCTTGTCAGTAGATTCTCATCTTTGTTCACAAAGGACCATCTAGCCTGGACCAGCCCCAAGTCAGGTTTTCCCTGAAAAATGAATCATGAAATAATTTATCAATTTTTTACACTTTAGACCATACCTAGAAAACTTTTCCTTTATCCTTAGAAGGGTTAAAGTATCAGTGCCTACCTTGAAATGTGGTATGGTTAGTTTGAGGAAATCAGGATTAGGCTGAAAATCTGCATCAAAAATTGCCACGAACTCGTAGTCTTTAACATAGTCACATGACATTGCTGACTTAAGATTCCCAGCTTTATACCCAGTTCTAATCAATCTGTGCCTGTACAGAATGTTGATCCCTTTCTCTTTCCAAGAAGCAACCTCCTCTTTGATGAGCATCTGTAAATTTCCATCATCCGAATCATCTAGCACTTGAATCAAGATTCTATCTTTTGGCCAATCAAGTTGAGCAGCAGCACCAATGGATTGGGAATAAACCTTAATCAGATAAAAAAACAACTACAATCAAGCTGAGCAGCAGCACCAATGGGCTGGGAATAAGCCTTAATCACATAAAGATAACAAAAATAGTGTTTCAGATTCTGAAGTAAAACTGGGAAATCATGAGCCTAAACTAGTTGGCTAAGTACCAATGATAAGAGTATTCTAATTTCAAATTTAAGCTAGACATAATCATAATCACAATCATAATCATAGTCTTAATAAAAATGTTTATCATATTCAGCTAGTAGAAGTATTGATTCGGTTACCTCTCTCTCATTGCACATGGGAATCTGAACAAGAACCATTGGAAAGTTTGAAGGGTCCTCAAGATCAGAAGCATCTGCATCAATGGTTGGCTTCAACTTCTTGTACTTGATCCAGAAGCATCCGATGCACAGAGCAAGGCGATCCAGAGACTGAATCAAGAAGAGCACAATGCAGAACTTCGAAACAAACAGAACAAGAGGAGCAACATACTCTTCCCTGAAAGAGAGCCAAGCCATATAGGACCATTGCAGCAGACTCTGAACCTCCCAAGGATGAATCATGTGCAAGTTCCATCTGTTGAAATGAGCAATGATCTCTACTACCAAGCCTCCAATTGAGAGAGCAAGAAACACCTTGATGAACCTGTATAACCTCCCTCTACTCTTAGGACCCTCGTCGCTCATGTCAGCCAGTGAAACGCGCTTCTTGACCAAAGCAAAAGTGGATTTGAGACCATTGGTCAACCATGACAAACATGTCATAACCCTGTGGAGTTTAAGGAGAAGAAACCACGTGAACTGCTTGCGGCTTGTGGCTTTCTGCTTCTCTGGGAACATGGGAGAGTCCAAATCATGAACTTGCAACAAGGTGAAGTTGTTGGTATTGGACTTCTCAGCTGTTGTGACAGCAGAATTTGGTGCCATTACTCTCTTTTTCTCTCAATTCTGTGGAAGTTCTCGGGAAAGAACGAATGAAAGAAAATAAAAAAATAAAAAAGAGAAGATTTTGGGAAAAGGGTTAATGCTCCCTCACCAATCAAAATTGAAGCTAATCAGATACCTTCCCTCAACATCAAGAATGTATCAAAAACAAAAAAACAAAAACACTCAAAAGGGTCATTCCCAGATGAGACTTTTCCCTCTGTTGTTTGCTTTCAAACCTGAACTTAAGCAAATCTCAGAGGTTCTGATAAATTCTGAGTTTAGAGTTTAACAGAGAAAGACACTTTGAGGAGCTTAAACTAGGTATTAATAGTATTCATATTAACAACCATAGCTTAAAAATATGATTTTTTTATCATGGGGTGAAACTTGAGCACAAGAATAAATTGTACTCTCTTTATTCTTTGGATGTGTCTAATTTGAATGGTTAAATTTGAAGAATTTGAGGTAAGGAAGGTGAAAGAACAGGCTGGCATGGTGAGCAATGTTTGGTAGACACGTAAAGAACCACACCATAAAGAGTTACACCTCAATCACACCATAAACTTTTTTCCTCTCAGTGTGACAATAAGATACAGCTAAAGTGCAGATCATACCAGAGGGAAATGCTTGTTGTCTGCTGTAAACGAATCACCACAGAAATTTCCCCCTCATTACCCTCTTTCCTTCTATTTTCCCATCTTCATCCTAATAATAATATTAATATTAATTATGATTTATTAATAAGTAATACAGATTAATGATCTCTTTTAACAAGTTCTTTGATTTCAGGAATATTAGACTTCAATCAGATTAAAATCTTATGAATCATGATCAAAAGAAGAAGATTTGATTAAAGGTAGTGAATGGGGTTTTTGCTATTTTATTATTTTAAATTCCCATAAATAAAACAATGAATACATGTCTTTTTTTGGTATGATTTTATTAAAATAGTTTTCATCCTCAATGACTAGATTAACTGAAGAATAAGGTAATTGAAGTGAGAGAGAAATTATAAAAAATAATTTGACAGTAGATTGTGAGATGACAACATTACTTATCTTAAATCGGTTTTGAAAAGTCAAAACTGGACAACACAACACAATCTCAAGATGTTTTGTAAATAATGTTTTACTATGAAAAAGTTTTACATTATCAATAAATAATGAATAAACATTACGAAGTTATTATTACAAATTCAAATTTAACATATATAGACCAAACCTGTGATTAGATGACAGCATAAAATCATTTTATTCAGTGTAGTTTACTTTTTATATTTAGACAATAATATTTTTCAAATTGTTTTTTCCATAAATTAACTACTTTAAAAAGTTGTACAAATTATCTTATATGCATAAATTAACTTTAGAAAAGAAAAAAAAAACACATACACTCAATATAGAACATATAAAGAAATAGAGAATTTCTCCACGTTTGTTTTCAATTTTATTTTTTAAATAAATATTGTAAAGAGAATTTTTTTATTTTGGTGTTCACATTTATTTTTCAATTTTATCTTTTAAATATTTTTTTTTTCAATTAAGATAATTATTTTAATCATTTTACTGCTTAAGTGATTATTTTTTTTAAAATTAATCACTTTTTAAACTTAATTATTCTATTATAAAATAAATGAAAAATATTTATAACAAAGATAAAAATTAAAAATTATTTTTTATTATCATAAAAAATATATGAAGCTTAACACATATGTTACTGTATATTAGTGGTATTTTATATCTATTATATTATTATTATTATAATTATATGATGAAAAAATTCTTCATCATTTAGTGTACATACTTGTTTTTTACATTTACCTATATTATTATTATTTTTTTAAATTAAAATAGTTCTTTTACTAATTTTATCCATTTTTTAAAATTGATATTTCAATATTTTTTATATTTAATTATTTCTTAAATTAAAATAATTATTTATAATGAAATTATAAAATCACTTATATTTACTTTATAATTATAATAATAATAATAAATTTATTTTTTTATTATTATAAAAAATTAAACACACATACACACGTTGTAAATATTTTTCACTAGCGTTATATAAAATAAGTTTATTAACTTCTAGAAAACTGATTTTAAAAGTTACATTTCTTAAATTTTATACTAATTGATAAATATAAATTAGTGCATAAAAATTTAAATTTCTGAAAAGATTATTAATCTTGTAATAACAATCTTAACAATCATAGAAAAATTATATGATTTGTTCACAGCACTGATGCCTATTAAATTCATAACTAATATAGCCGTGCACAAAATATATTTTTTATTTATTACCTTTGTTAGAAAAATTTATTAATTTTTTTAATGATTCGGTTTAGAAAATTATTTATTATGGACTTGGTGCATTGCACTATCAATTGTTTACTAAATTATAAGTTATTATACTTGTCAAGATTGTTGTTATTAAATGAATTTTACAGAGTCCTCTCCACAATTTTTTATTTTGTGTTATTTGAATTTAAATTATCACTATTTTATATGTCTTAAATAGTTGTGTGCAATGTATCTATGTCTATATTATTTTTGTTGATAAGACATAAAGTCAGCCAGATCATATCATAGTAGTCATATATGACAAATTGAAAAAAAAGAAAAGAAATAAAAATTGTGCCTTTATCTCTGCCGTGTTTAGGGGTTTAATTTGATATATAGTCAAAAACAACCAAGAACAAGTTGACAAAAATGGTGCTTCAACTCCTATTTTAATAAGATCAATTCACACCCAATAAAGATTAGTGACAACAAATGGTAATAATGTGTTCTTATCATATTATTAAAAAAATATATTTTAAATTTCATCCATAATTAATCATTATAAAAATTAGGGTTAGATATATTTTTAGTCCCTATACTTTAGGACGATTTTGGTTTTAGTCCCTCTTTCAAAATACAATTTAGTTCTTCAACTTTATAAAACTCTGGTTTTAGTCCTTTTTATCAAATTTTTTTAATTGTTTCAAACACGTTTCTAAGTTAACATTAAAACAAAAATGTGTCAAACAGTTTAAACAATCCAAATACTATAATGAAACGTGCTTAAAATAACAAATAAAGTTAAAAAAATTTGGTAAAAAGGACTAAAACCAGAGTTTTCTAAAGTTGAAGGACTAAATTGTACCTTAGTTTAAAAGAGGGACTAAAACCAAAATCGCCCCAAAGTATAGAGAATAAAAACATATCTAACCCTAAAAATTATAACAATAATAGTCAATTTTAATAAAAAGAAATATATATTTTTTCATTACTCAAAACCTTATTTAAGGAATAGAAGCATAAAAGAGCATACCTATATACAATGCTAGCAGAAGATACTTCAGTTCTACATATTAGTATAATCGAAAAGGAATATATATACCTCTATAGTTAAATATAAACAACAATAATAATATTATTATATTAATTAAAAAAATCAATACAGTATCAAGCATAAGATTAATTATTATAATTTTATTTTAATAATTTAAACTTGAAATACTTGTTTTTTTTTTCTAAAATACATCCTATATATGAAAAAAAAAAATGTTGAAAATATGTTTAAATTATATTTTAAAGCATGTGTAATATCTCACTATTAATGTAAAGTATCCATCAACTTAAATGATGGTGGACAGTTTCATTTTATGCAACTTTTAAATTTAGATATATTAACATAATCATCAAATGATATACTCATATGATAATATAAATATAGAAGTTTATATATTATACAATAATGCTAATCAGTTATCATTATTATAATGAATAAAGATAAAATATCTTTTTTGTCCCAGTTTTGGTTGCGAATATTCGAAATGGTCTTTATTTTATTTTTCTGTTCAATATAGTCCTAAAAAACGTAATTATGTTCAATTTAGTCTTTTTTCTGTTCAATGTAGTCCTAAAGAACGTAATTGATATTCAATTTATTCCTTTTTACAAACTCCGTGAACCACAAACAATGACTAAATTAAACACAAATTACGTTCTTTAGGACTACATTGAACATAAAAAAGACTAAATTGAACATAATTACGTTCTTTTGGATTATATTGAACAGAAAAATAAAATGGAAACCAGTTTAAATATTCGTAACCAAAACTGGGACAAAAAAATGTATTTAACCATGAATAAATTATTCTCACTAAGATCTTAGATCAGTCATTAATTAATTGATTTTAATGAAAGAAAATTGATTTGGCATAAAGTAACTATTTGATTGTAGAATTTTGAAGATTTAAAAGTGTTTATTTTTTTTATAAAACAGTGATATAAACGTGTTTTTGTTTCATATGTTTACAGTGAAAACATTAGACCCACAAAGATTGTGGCATGGTTTGGTTTGAAAAGGGTGTCGGTGGAATTAGTTATC
Source organism: Vigna radiata var. radiata (assembly GCF_000741045.1). Lineage (NCBI taxonomy): Eukaryota > Viridiplantae > Streptophyta > Magnoliopsida > Fabales > Fabaceae > Vigna > Vigna radiata. Next base: position 1,835,191 of record NC_028351.1, on the reverse strand, counting down.
ACGCGGTCTTGGTAATGAGTTGCTTATGTTAGGTAGGATATTCAACCAATAGTAAAATGTTGGTATTATTATTATTTATTTTTAAAAGTAAAAGTTGAATAAAAGAAAAAAAGTGATATTGAAAAGAAAGAAAGAAATTGACTATGTAAAAGTAGGGGCAGTTAGAATAGTTTAAAAGAAAAATAATGAAAGTCTAAAAAGTAGTTTGAGAAAATTTTGTTTGTCTCTAATGAAGTGTCTATCTTAAAAATGGATAAGATACTTATAATAATATTAGTAATACTGATAAATGGATAAGATAGTTCATAATAGTATTGAAAATTTTTAATGGAATATTTTACGTTCATCATGAATATAAATAACATTTAATTTTAAATTAATATAAAAGTAATCATGTATATGTACATATCATTTTGTATTTATTTAAAATTGTTACAATAATCATTATTGATTGAGTAATTTAAAAAATTATATTTATTGTTATTTTTTACTCTTAATTTTGTAATTTTTTATATAATTAATTTTCTTTTTATCTCCATTATTTTATATTTTAAAACTAATAAAGGTAAGAAAATTTTTAATGTACTTTTTTTACTTATCAAATCTTTTAAAAAATTTAAATATATTTTTTTTGTATGATGTAGTTCACGTGGTGGTGTAATGGATTTTAAGAAATACAAAATCTCAATTTCGATTAATCCAATGGTTTTTATATTACTTTTATTTCTTTTTAATATTTAAATTTATCATTTTATTTTGTTCACAACAGAATATTTGACCAAATTTGAAATGTTATAGTTTGTTTCACTTAAATAATATTTGTTTCGCTAAAAAGTTACATTTTCTCTTACTAATTTGATTTGTTTGATATTTATCAACTTCATATTTTTTAAGTTATTTTTTCCTCTCAACATAATGTTGATTATCATTTATACTTTTTTTTTCTTTGTAATTTCATTCAAATGATTATTGTTTATTTCATTAAATAAATACATTAAATTATTTTTACTATTTTCTATAATTATTTAATCATTTTTAATTATTATTTGATACTTTAATTTGATATTGATGTAATTATAGTTTTTTCATAATATTTGAGATTAAAAAAATAACTACATTTTGATGTTAAAATAATATATTATAATTTTTATTTTTAATTTTAAAATTATTTAATCAATATTTAAAGCCCATAAAAAAATCCTTTAGTAATAAGATTAAGAATATTGAAACTCAAGTTTCCTCCACCCATTTTTCATCCCTAAAAAATAAAATTAAAAAAAAAGAATATTCTTAGAAGTCAAAGGGTAGAATTCATAATAATATTTTATAATATCTCTCCACCACATTAACTAAAGATTTTATTCTTTACATATTTTTTCCAGCATATTTATAGTTTTTGTTTATATCAGTTATATAACTTATTTTCTAAAATGTTTATTCAAATACAATTTTCAACCACTTTTAATAGCATTTTAACTGACAAGTTTATTTTTCATATTTTATTAGAACTTCTAAAGAAATTAAAACAAATAAAATATAAAGTGGGAAATTTTCTTTTGTCAACATACGTTATTTATTAGATTATGGTAGTGGGGAAGTTGACTTACTATTTTCTTTTGTAAGAAAAATAAATGTTTACTACCAACCAAATTTTTACCATCAAACTTAATTTTAAATCCTATTTTCTATCTTTATCACACTTCAATCTCATAATTCTCAATTCTTTCATTTAAAAAAATATATTTTAACATCTTATATATATGCATAAATGGCAATATGCTTTTTAAAGTTTTATATAGTTAAACATTGATTACTTTAATATATTTTAAATAAATAAAAAATAAGTAGACAATATTACATGAATATGAATTAATATTTTTATATTGATAACAAATTTTATCAGTAAACGTATCATCATATTTATCTATACCGTTATATACAAAATAAAATTTTCTTAATTTTGTTTTGAATATTTTTTGTAATTTAAAAATGAATAAAAACAATTTAATTATTTAACAAAACAAGTAACTACACAACTTTTTTTATTTAAAAAGCAAGTATGTAATTTTTTTCACTGAAAATATGTTTTTTATTGAAATTATATTATTTTACAATATAATAAAAGAATACATTTACACAGTCAACGAAACGCGTGTCTTTAAACTTATTGCATAACAAAAAAATTAACTTCAAAGTAGAAAACATTAAGTCTAAAGTTTTGCTCTTTTTTTTTAACTAAATTGCTCTTCTCATCAAATAGAAAAAAGAAAATACGTGCAACAAAACGTTAAATATCAATAAAAATATTTTAAAATGTCATTAAATAATTTAAAGTAGTTAAAATTTGTTTATATTAAAAATGTGTTTTTTTATTTTATAAACGAGAACAAAGGTGGTATATTTAATTTGAAATAAAATAATATAAAAACAGGTAACATGATGCCTAACACATTTTAAATTCATTTTTTATTATTTATGTAACATAACTACTAGTAGTTTGTAATTGATAAAATAAAGTATTATAAAATTTATAAATAATATATATATATATATATATATATATATATATAATTATCTAAAAGTAAATCGTTTCAAAGTAATAGACAAACAAAACAAAAAAAAAAAATAGAGTGAGTTATATGGAAATGAATTATTCTAAAACAATTAAATCATATCAAATATAAACTAAACATGAATCAAAACAATAAATCATATTGATACATATAAACAATTGACATTATACACTCAATCATTTAAATACATGTCTTTGACATTGAGCTTCATTGTAGGTGTGCACTTGTAGAAGTATTTATGCTTTCATAATCATAAACAAAGGAACTATCACCCTACTACTCATAAGGTTAGTTCCCTTTATGCCTAGGACCAAATGGTCTAGTGGCTAGGACTTCCTATCATTCTCTCCCCTCAATCATTCTTCTCTATATGAGTTTATATGAGTTGAATGGTTATTAGAATATCAGGATATCCCCTTACTGACCTCCCATATGTAAATGGATACACTAAGATCATCACTACAAAGAATTTCTCCTTAAAATTTTTCAACACCACCATCATACACGTCCACAATCATATCATTACCTCAATTAATTATAAACATACATTAGTTTCATCATGATCTATCTTAAACAACCAAAGAAAAAACATATCCAATCATTCAAACTAATGCTCATATGTGGTGTTTAATGCCAAATCTTTTGCACAGAGTGGCATTCAGCGACAATACTAATGCTCAACGTCATTCTTCTTCCAAAAGTTCGTGCTCAATAACACTTTCTGTCGGCATCCTAAAACTAAAATGCTCCAGAATTGTAGTACAAAGATGATGCTCAACGATATCTTGCAGCCGCTAAACACCAAAACGTTCACAAAAAAGTGGCACTTAATTGTACAGTCTATGGCTCAACACCTTTGGAGTTCAAATACTCCTAGACCTGGAACACAAATTGACGCTCAAAGTCACTTTAATATCGCTTAAAGTCACTTTAATACCACTCAACGTAGTATCAATTGACACCAAATGGATTTTGTGATTTCAAGTGAGCTTTGACCTAATTAGTTACTCAAATTGATACTTTTTTCAGTAGATTGATTCAAAACAATTTTAAACATAAAAATTCATACCAATTTTTTCAATTGATTCTAAATTATCTCTTTCACAAAAATAACACTTGAATGGATATCAAAATAAAAAATAACACATTTGTATAAAGTAAAATGAAAGAATTAATATTTATAGATACTAATACAAAATTGACATATTTATGAGGACTAAAATGAAAAAAGAACATATATCTTCAAACACCAACAATATTTCTAAATATATTATTTTTAATCTCTTAAATTTATTTTTTCATTATTTCTTCAATCATCATATGTATTTTTTAATTTTTATAAATATATATTTTTCCCAAATATCATACGGTGGAGATATTAAATTCGATTTTTTTTTACTATAACAACATTTATGCGATCACAAATAATTGATAAAATTTGAAATAAAATCAAATTTAAATATAAAAATTTATAATGATATAATTTTATTAAGAAAAATATCCTAATGTTGTGACCGTTTAATGATGTCATCATTTATTAACTTGACATTTTTCATCACCATACAATTAATGGAATTCTTTTTAGCCAAACCATCCATTTTTTTTTCTTTATTTGTCACCATGATAATAAGTTGAGTAATTTAATAACTTTCTACCATAATATCCAAAACAACAATGGTACCATATCCAAATTAATAGCTAAAAACACGCAGCAGCAACAAACCAAATCCAAAAAAACATTGACAAATTGTTATTTTTCTTTCACATATAAGATTTTGATGGTCACAACTTCATCATTTAAGGAGACAAAGAAGAACAATACCTTTTTAGAAACAAGTACTCCAGAAAGGGATGTTTTTTTCCCAACAGTTTCTAAAACAATTTCACCAATTCAAGAAATCAGACTCAAATATTTTAAGGATGAATTCGATATATGTTTTAAATAGTTTGAATATAGTTTTACGTTAAATATCTTTAAAAATTATAACTTAAAACAGTTTTATATGAATGATACAACTTTCTTCGTCTATAAAATAATATTCCATACAATATTATTTATCTTTTAAAATGTATATATATTCTCATATATCTCAATTGTAGTTATATGATTTTGTAAGTTAGCGATTAATATATCATATTAACAAAACAAATTGATTCTATCTATCCCATATTTAAGGTATCTTAATTAATATAAGGATAAATTGATAAAAAAAACATATAAAAAAATATAAAATGATTTTTTTCATAAACAAAAATATATTATTAGAAGTCTTATTTCGAGATAAAATAAATTTATAATATATAAGTGAATACAAACTTCTTCTATAAGTTGGTTTTGTGAAATTGAGTTACAGATCCATTTTTTAATATCGTATCAGAATTAAGATTAAAACTTATTCTAACGATATTTGTTATTTGTTGGACACATTGTTCTATCGATATTAATATTTATTTTTTTTCCTAAGTTCGTAATTTATAAAGTTCTCAATCTCGTACTAGACAGAGACAAAGTTGTCCCAATCCTATGAACAACCTTAACAGTAGGCACCATATACTCAATGTTTTGAGTTCTTTTGCTGTGTGTGAGTGAAAGGTGATGAGAAAGAACACACATCTGGGTGAGTTTGTAGTGATTGGCATGCAAGCAGAGTTGATGAAGAAAAGGCTACAAGAAAGTGAAAATGGTGAAGAAACAGAGAATAATATGGGCACATAGAACAGGATTTGTTGTCTGGGTGGTTGAGTTCAGCACAGTCATGTGATGTTAGAATCCTTACAAAAAAACTCCCATGTGATCAGCTACCCTGGTTATGGCTGTCCACATCAATCCACTGCATAATTTAATTCTTCTCTTTCATGCTCAAAATATATTTTCTTTTATTGTAAGATAATGACTTCCCAACCAAATTCACTTAAATTCATATTAAGAAATTAGGTTTTCAGTCTTTGTTTATTGCTTTTCATTCAGTAGATTTTGATGCATGCAATTCTTTGTGTTTTTCTTTCTGGAAATCTTCTACAGTATATGCATTTCACATATTATTTATTAATATAATGATTTTTCATTAAAAGGTTCGTTTAGACAATTAAAAAATGTAACTAAATTATATATAACAATAATAGAGGTTGATTTTGGTAACTATTTTATAACTATCACATTTTATAACTATTTTTGTATATGTATTTTATTATATGTTTTAATAATTTCTTATGATAAGAATTATATCAAAATTTTTATATTAATCATGATAAAAATTACACAAAAATATATTTTTATCCATTATTTATAGAAGGAAAAATGAGTAGTTTCTTAGAAAAATCTCAATTGTAAATCTATATATAATTAATACGTTTATCGTAATTTGATTCGTTTCGGACACGACAATGATAAGAAAGATTAAATCTAAATTTTCATGTATCAATCTCAATTTCACATACATTATGCATATGTTGCAGATTTTATTCTTTAACTTTCATCATTTTTTTTCAATATTAATATTTTAAATTTATAACATAACAATAGCGTATTATTTTCCTGTTTCAATTATTGACCCCTACGTTGGCTCTCTGATTGTCAAAATCATATATATATATAAATTGAAATGAAGTTAATATTTAAGATTTTTTGAAAAGATTACTATTATAAATCATATATATGAATTTTTCATATGTGGAACACATGGTCTCGAGGGTATGAAAGTGATTGCAATTCACAATCACTTCATTTTTATTTCTGGTCCTAAGTGTTGGCCATCAAATCGTAAACGTACACTCTATTATGATGGAAACCTCAAGTCATTAAAATAGATAAAGACATGTCACCGTATATATTCATATATTATAATATCTGTTACTATTATTTTCTTTATTTTTTATTTTATTATTTTCTGCTCTTTCAATGTGAACTAAAAGGGTGTTAATAATTTTTTTCCATTTAAATTATATATATATATATATATATATATATATATATATATATATATATTTATATAATTATTTTGATTTACTAAGTTGTTTGACTATAAATGTTGTGTTAAATAATGGTAAAAATAATGTTAGTAAATTTGATTCTAGAGGGGATCGAGAAATTTTTCTTGGGTATTATTTAATAGACAAAACTTATATGTTTATAATAAATCCATATTAACATTAGAAGAATATTTTCATGTTGTTTTGATGAATGTATTTATAGTTTGACTAATGCACTCTATCCAAGAAGTAGTTTAGATGTAAATGGATCATGTGCGAATATGGCAAGAGAATTGGAAGATGTTCAAGAGGAATAAACACAAGATGAAACTGAAAAAGACAGGATATATAACCTACCTAAAGACTGGACAATACTAATTAAGAGATATGTCAGTGAAGAATGTAATAGGAGATATTTATAGAAGGTATTTACAAGGAAACAACTGGGTCAATTATGCATGAATGTAGAACCAAAAACTATAATTGAAGCTCTACATAAGAATTGATACCTAGCAATGTAAGAGGAATTAAATCAGTTCAAGAGGAATTAAATCAGTTCAAGAGGAACAATGCATGGGAACTTGTTCCAAGAAGTTGTGTTCATTAAGTAATTAGAACAAAATGGGTATTCAGGAATAAGATGGATGATCCTAGTGCCATTATAAAGAATAAGGCAAAACTAGTTGCAAAAAAGTATAATCAAGAAGAGAGAATTGATTATGATAAAACCTATGCACCAGTGACTAGACTTAAAACTATTAGAATTCTGCTTATTATTGCATTTATGCTTGATTTCAAATTGTTCCAAATGGACGTAAAAAGTGCATTCTTAAATGGATATATCGAGGAAGAGGTCTGTGTAGAACGACCTCTTAAGTTCCAAGGTTTTGAGAAATCCTGACCACTTCTTCAAGTTAAAGAAAGTGCTATATGGGTTAAAACAAACTCCTTAATCATGGTATGAAAGACTAAGTGAATTTCTGTTAAAGAGTAGCTTTCAAAGGGATAAAGTTGATTCTACACTTTTCATCAAATAATCTGGGAATCACCTATTGTTTGTGCAAATATATGTAGATGACATCAGTTAGAAATGAGAGTCCTTATATCTCAATCCAAGAGGGGTGAATTGGATTTATCCTTTTTCAAAATCTTTTTCATATCTTTATGAGTTCTTGAATCTTGAAATCAATAATCAAAGGTAAATGAATCAACTAAGTAAAGAACAATAAAAGAAAGATCAAGTCATAACAATTTATACTAGTTTGGCTAATCACAAGTCTACATCCAGTTTTCCTTCAACAACCTTAGCTGAAGGGAAATACACTAATAACAATTTGATTTACAAGAATACAATGAACCTTTGAATTGCACTCCTCACACCACTCAAATCGAAAATAACAAACACAATAGATGAATCACTCAACCTCTTACAACATGCAAGGACAATCCAAACTCTCAACCCTGACTATTCTCACACAAGTATCCAAGTACACAAATTTCTAAAGGTCCTAATCAAATCAAACTCCTAAAGTGTAGAAGAATCAAAAACAGTAAAGTCCAAATGGTCTTGAATGAAATCTTGTTATGTGATCACCAATGAAGCTTGATTTCTCCAAGAATGACTCTTGAGAGCACCTATAATCAAAATTCAACAAAGTTGTTAGTGTATGAAAATTAGAATGTTAATGAAACAGGTCTAAAGTAAGGTTTATATGGAAATTCAAATTCAGACGCAGTTTAATCGATTATATTATCAGCATAATCTATTATGTTTTTGCCTTTGTTTTAAAAAATTATTACACATGTATAACCGATTAATTCAACACTTATGCCTATAACTGCTTCTTCAAACAATCTTAACAGATTAGGCTTCCTGTATAATGGATTAGACCTTGCTTTCTGTTTTAATCGATTATTGAACTTATGTAATCGATTATATTTACTCTTAGCCTTATTAGTCATCCATTTGCCTTTCTTAACAGATTATGTTACTTATATAATATATTATGTCTATCTACCTGTTTTAATCAATTATGTAACTTATGTAATCGATTATAACAAAGTTATTTACTCTAGTTAAGCTTTCTAAGAGTTCTGGCTAAATCTAATGGATTATACCACTTATGTAATTGGTTATTTATACCAGAAACTAAATATCTAATTTGTTTTAGGCCTTATTCACTCAACATGAATGGATTTAAACATCTAGCACTAACATTTAAAGATATAAACGTTTGTTATGCCATTACTATAAAGAAAATAATCTAATTTGTTAAAATTGTTGAAGCACACCAAGAAGATTGTTCTCTGTTTTAATTGATTAAGAAAAACACCTAATCGATTAAAACAATGTGTAAATTTTAATGGATTAAGTAAATAACGTAATTGATTAAAATAATTGGTTTTGTGCCTTTGTGTGTGTGTGTGTGTTCTTGGAGGCATCAACAAATGATTGAAGAGATTATGGGTTCTAAGGTTACAACAGTGAGAAAAGGATCAACCAAGGATCTGCATATGTTTTCTTTGTAAAATTTGCACTGCTAGTGCATCAAGTTCTGTCTTTTTTGAATTCTTTGTGTATTAGTTTAGCCTTAGTTGTGTAGGTAAGACTCCTAAAGGGAGTGTGTGTAACCTATCTTTAGGGTTGTATTTTGTTGTGTTTGAGAAAGTGAGAGTACATTGAGTGGATCTTGTATTCTATAAATCTTGACATTTAGTGTTAGTGAATTTTCTTCCAACTAAGGTTCTTGGAAGAAGACTGGATGTAGACTCTTTAAAAATCAAACTAGTATAAATCTTGTATTATGTTTTTTTTTTCTTGTCTATTCTCTTATCAAATCATTGAAGTGTTAAATTTTTTTTTTTAAAAAAACAACATTATACACTTGAAAATTTTTAAGAACTTTAAAAAGTATTTTCAAACCAATTCAATCCCTAATTTAACAACATTTTCATTCTCTCTCGTCATAAAACCTAGGATGTAAACATCTTAAAATCTTTATACATTTGTTTTACAAGTTATTAGACGCCCCATTGCAAGAAGTTTTTAAACGTTGTATCTCGTTTTCTCTTCTTTAAAACCTTTTACAAAATCTTACGAAACATCATCCTATGATAGTATACTATTCACTAATCTTTTAAACACTCATATACACTCTAAAAACACTATTCACCTCCTAGTGTTTCCTTGTCTTTTTATTTACCTATACAAATTTTTTTAAGACATAAATAATACTTTGGTTCATGTTTATTTTCAGTTTTTTTAATACGATTCTAGTTTTATAATGCATATATCATTCGCAACAGACTGTTAAAAAATCTATTAAGCAGTTAAATATATAGAATAATAAAGTGGAAGACGATTTATTAAAGAATGTTGTTTTATTGTAAGTATTTATTATACTTAAATGTTTTAATATTTTTTTATTATATAAGTTATATACATATAAAATGATTTTTACTGTGGATTGAATTGTATCAAATCCTCTTAACCTTTAAAATGAATTAAAAGTGTTTTCTTTGAGATGATTAAAAAAAAAAAGAGACATTAAGGAAAGTGATTCTGAAACCTTATTATCCATGTTAAGAAACATAAACATATTGACTTGAGGGATGAAAAGGAACCACACTCTCTGTCTTGAAACATAACCCACATGTGTGATTAACCTCAATCCAGTGACATTAATTAGATATGTTGGACAAAGGTAACATGGTACGAGCCAAATGCAGGAAAGGTTAGAAAATACTATTGAACTATGAACATGAATGCACCCTCATCTCCAGACAATGTTGTCTAAGAGGTGATGCTTGACCAGCTTCACCATCTCACTCAACACTCCACCACCCACATTCTGTCTCTAATCATAAGACGCATAATGCACACAATTCTATATTTTCAATAACATTTCAATCCTGCCACTGCCTTCAAGAATTATGTTACAATTTAACTAGTTTATGTAATTCGTAAGATTTGGTCTCCATTAAATTACTTTAGAGTGAGAAAGGTCACATGTAATGGGTAGATAACAAGGAAATGTTTGGTTGAGATTATGTTAGTAATCCATCTCCTTCATGCCAAACTTAGAACTGTTTCCTGGTCTTCATAAGATTAATTTTATGTACAACTTCATGTATAATCATCATGTCCACTAATGGTTAGATATTATTTTCACCTTTGATTGTTTAATTTTGTGATATTATATTTAAGGGACTCAAAATGATTGTGATTTAATATATGGATAAAGATACTTAGATAATATTTTTTTGATAACATTTTAACATCATCATATGTATCATTGTGTGATTGGTCCATGGTAGTGTTATTGTGTCATTTGAACCAATCACATGATGATACGTATGATGATATTCAAATGTTGTCAAAAAATGTTGTCTATATATAATTACCCTCACTATATTCTACTAATGACTCTTTCATTTTCAGCAAGAAATATGAAATAATATTGGTGGTTGAGTGAGAGCAACTCACTAAATTTTTACTTGCACACAAATTGATGCAAAGGATAAAGATATCAAGGGACAGCTAACACATGTAGATTGATGGTGCATCTTTCGTTTGTTTTTTATTTTATTTTATTATCCATAGCACACATATCGATCTCAAAGAAATATAAATTAAGATCTTAAGATTTGTGTAATTAATTATCATAATTGATGTCAATGTTAAAAAAATCACACTATTAATGTCATTCAGATGGCACTTTTTGGTTTTCCCATGCAGTGCCAGAAGATGGGATCTAAGATACCGAATAGAATATGTTGGGTTTTTAGGAGGGGTAAAATGGGAAGTTTCGGCACTAAAGAATAATCCACAGTTTATATATTAAAATAAATTTATAATTTCTTTTATTTTCCTTTTAGTACTTAAGAAAAAACATATTAAACATAATCTTGTTACGAGAGATTAATTATCTTTTTTTATCTAAGTCTTTCAAGTAATGAAAGTATATAAATTGTTTTTGGTATCGGCTCTTAAACATGAAATTATTAAATATGATAGAAATATAAACAAAATTATTAAATATGATAAAAATATAAACATGAAATTATTAAATATGATAGAAATATAAGTTCTTCAGTCAAAGTTTAAAAGAATGATATCATTTGCAATAAAGAACATAAGAGACTGATATTTTTATTATTGATTTATAGTAGATGTCGATGATCCTAAATTAATCATTATTCATTTGAAGTATATTTTGAAAGGTAAAACTCTATTATAGTTTTGTTCTTAAAAATATTTTAAAAAATAAAAGAAATTTAAACCTTAACCTGTAAGAAATACGAAACTATTGGATATGATAATTATTATCTTAAAAAAAACTAAATAAGCGAAAAGAACAAAACATATCTTCCAATGTAAAAAATAAATTAGTAGAATAGTAGAATATATATTTCATGACTCATTTTAATAATAATTTTAAAGTTAATGTTGCGATGAAGATTTTATAAATAAAAATATAATTTTTTAGTGACGATTGACCCAAAATTATTATTAAAAGCCAATATATATAATTGAGGATTAATGACGATGATGATTTTTTAATGAATATATAAACTCAAGGATTGATAACTAGACAAATCTGACTCAAACAGCATCTCAATGTTATCTCTTCCCATTGGTCAATGGACATATTTGGATATAGTAGGAGTAATTTTAGAAGAAAAATGATAAAAAGTAAAGTTATGAATTTCGGAAAATAATTTTATATTTTTTATGAATGATTTTAAATTCATAGGTAAATTAGGTCTATTTTATTAAAAACTTTATTTTATTACAATTTTATATTTTTTTATGAATGATTTTAAATTTATATGTAAATTATGTCTATTTTATTACATTTTAGGGAGTATTTTAACTAATTTCTTTTAATGTTGTTTTATGTATTATTAGTGTAATAGTTAATGTGAATAATTTGCTTTAAATATTTTAATATGATAGTTAAAGATAAATTGTATATAATTGACTTAGATTGTGGATGAGATAACTTATTAAATCTGTTTATATGAAAACAAAAATTAATTATTTTTATATTGGGTGAATCTATAAAAAGATTGAGTTAAGGAGTAAAATATGCTTTTTCGTCTTTATAAATTTATTGAAGGATTTCAAATCCATTAATGACATATATAATAAAATATATTGTTCGATATTTAAAAAAAAATTGTAGTACATTTTAGGTTTTCAAAATTATAAAAGTATTATTTTTTTTGTCTTTCAAAAAATTTTAGTATTTTTAAAATTTTCAAAAGTATATATATGTTTTATCGTCGTTAATAGGAAGCCCAACAATGATTTCAGTATTTAACCTACTAGCACTATATTAAATGAAAAGTTATGTAAAGTAAATAATTGATTATGTTAAAAAGATAATAGATTATATTAAATGGATAATTAATTACAATAAGTTTATAAATATATAATCAATCAAGAAAAGTAAATAATTATGTTAAAGAAAATAATTAATTAAATATTAAAGGTTGTTTATATCAATAAAATAACACATTTAAAAATATGAAAAACTAAAATTTAAAAAGAGGACTAAAATAAAACATGTTTAAATTTATAATAATGAGTTTCAATTATAACAACAACATATTTATAATTTTAGAGAATCTAAAAGTTTTAGAAAAGAAAAACAAACACTTAGAATTTTCAAATTTACCTAAATTAATTGTATAGATATTAAATTAATGTGAGTGAATAAAAGCTTATACAAGTGTGATCCTATTTTTACACTCAAATATCCAATTTCATATATAGTTTCCATCCATGGAATTAACAATATTCTATGCTATGCAACTATTTCTTTCACTGGGATACAAAGCAATGGCTTTGATAAAAGGTTCTTGAATAACATAATCCATTCCAGTTCAAAATAGGAGTTAAGATTTACATGGTAATAAGGATAGACCTTACATAAATTACAAGCATCAGATCAAATGCTTATATATTATGGTACCATTGGCAACACCACCAGGTTATGGTTTTTTCCTAAGAGCTAGAGCCAGAAGATAGCAGAGAGCCGAATCAACAGATGATAATGCAACAATAAGCAACGCAACCAGGATAAGAGTCAGAATCGCTGTCCTCAGCTGCAAAGGATTAATATAAGCATGTAATCATTCAATACATTTCACACATTATAAAATGAAATAGAAACATATGGATGCAGTGTGGAAGCACTATGGAGAAACCTCAAATAATGCACTAATTGGCGTACCGTACTGCTAAAACTTGGCCACTCCACGTATTTCAGCTGGCTAGGTTGCTCAGCCAAAAATACAAATAAATATTTTAGCCCCCTGGAAACAATGAGATAGTTACTAGCAAATACGGTTGTATGTTTTCAATAACATTCAAAGGTGAATTCTACTTATCTTTATATTACTAAATAATTAATCATTTTTATTACAATTTGTTATGTTTTTGATATTACACATTTCTAGTTTGTTACATATAGATGATTTTCTTCGTCCTTATATCTACCGTCTTTGCCTTTCCTGTAATCATTATCATGGAATCAATGAAACATTTATTCTAAGACTTTAATTAAAGTAAAAATAGTTTCAGTTCATGCAGGTAAAGACATAATTTCATTACGTTTATGCAGTTTAATGGCAGGTTAAAGTCTATCAAATACCATATGACATCTTTGATCAATGATAGCAAAAAGGGCTCTTCAGGCAAGCCATCATCATAGCTTATATGATGATCATTCCTTGCAGCATGGATAAAAAATTTGTTGCAACTATGGTTTGCATGTTTTTCTCTCCGTTGTATGCTAAAAGTCTGAAAACAGAAAAGCATGTAACCTAAAACGATGGTTACCACTAGCAACACATGCACAAATACATACATTAAAGGAGATTTAAACTAGATGAGAGAGATAAGTAATAATAACCGTTTGGGGTGTTAGAGAAACATCTCTGTGACAAGCAACTCTCGATGGAAACTTTGATGGCAAAAAAGGAGCACTTCGGTGAAAGAAAACTGCAATATATCAAGAAATATAAAGGTAAACAGGGAATAAAAAAAAAAGCACGAGTTAGAAGAAACCGATATAGCCAGAAAAAACCTGAATAGTTTGGTGGCAACGTGGAAAGAATCACCATAATCTATGCAATAAGAAACCAAGATCTATTAATCTACCATAATCATTTCAAATATCATCATCCAAGCTCAATCAATTACACTGAATGATACAAGGAAAATCAACCAAAGCATTCTTTATCATTTAGCAGTTTCAAAGTGTAATGGAGAAAATCATCCAGAATTTCCTTCTATCACAATTTCACTTATCAACTAAAATGGAATCTTTCAGGATATTGTCAAAAAGAGTTAGTTGCAATCTAATTTTTGTATTTTGTGTTATCAAGTTTCAAGTCAGCCTCGGTAAATTACTTGGACTCACTTTTTTATTAGTAAAACAGCATAAGATTTCATCAAATACCCTATTGCTACTTATTGCCATAGATAACAATGAGCATCTGACACGAGACAATTTGACTAATTTCAGTTAATGTTCAGCAAAACACAACTATATTTAATATAAAATAATTATTATCTTGCTTGAATATTGAAAATCCTACAAGTTAGTTTCTGCTTTTTCTTACACTCTATCATGTGGTCTTAGCAACTTAGACTTAGTTCAGTTATAACATCTAATTAGCAACAACCTTTGAGCAAAAAGGTGGTTGTCATATTGTCAAATACCCAAAACTATAAGATGAATGAAGTTGAATAAACCCAGGAGAAAACAACCTTGGCGGCTTTTTGTTCAATGCACCAGCAATTGGATCCAACCTACAAGTATCTGAGCAGAAAAACAAATTCTAGAAAGGTGGTCTTCACTTTTTTTTCTGCTTTTGTTACTTACATACGGTTTCTTTTCAGCCTTACTTCCTATTAGAATGATGATTATAAGAAAGTCCCCTCTTCTCTATCTTATCTCGTTTCTTGTCAATTTTATCAACCCTTAATAGAGAGAAAGAAATAGAACAAAGATAGCAGGAGAAGAGTAAAAAATAAAAGGCTTTCTTGGCTACTTCAGTAAACTATGGTGGTCACATGATACATTTATTAGATCTGGTAGTGAATTACTTTGGTGAATCGAGCTTGTATATATAACTTATTTTAGGAAACCGAACACCCTTTGTTGGAGTAGCAGGACATGGAAATTGTGCTCTACATATCTCTTTACCGCCTTCTTTTCTTACAATATTCTTCCTGCCATTCTGGAAACTTTGATTGTAACAACCACAATTCAAAAGTTTATTATCAAACGCGGACAAAAATATACCAGGGATGTTGAGAATGGAGGCCGACAATGAGGAAAGTAGCTTAGACAACAGTAATAGTTGCCCATGATGAGATGGTCACGACACGACTCACGACAGAAACCAGAAAAAAGATCAATTATAGGCATTTATTAGAGAAGAGAAGGCTACCGACCTACTACCTTAGCCTCCCTTCTAATTACCAACTTCTACCAGCTGTCAACATTAGTTAATTTCTATTTTACTGATAAAAAAAAAATTAGTTACTTTCTACCCGAATGCACTTAAGACTCAATGGATACACAGTCAACCGAGTGGTATATGCCATTATTTTCACTGTTTAGACAGGATAGTTAACAATGGCCTTAGAATTCCTCAACCATTTTTTTTTACATTATTTATTCTTGTAAAAAGGAAAAGAGGAATTCAACCGCATGAATAATTAAATAAGTCTCCTGATAGTTTCTCTCTTTAATACCTAGAACAACAGCAACAACGGAATCTGGTTTATGGACGATGGGATTTATAAAAGTTTTAGAGAATAACCAAGCAAGTGCTGAGAAAAAAAATCTGAGTCAAATGTTGTATAAAACCGTATTCTAGTAAACACCGAAGAATACAAACATATTACAGAAGAGATTCAATCAAGATTGATAGAACCAGAAGATATTCTAATTCAATTCTTCTTTTCTCATTCAATCACCTCTTTTATAAAGAACTGTCAGCTACTGGTGTATTTAGTTACAACAATTATCATAGCAATACACTCAAGGCTTCATGTGTCACTAAAAACACGGCGTCAAACATATTTGGGAATCATCATCAAGCATTGATACTCGTAATGACTACAGTTCTACAGTTCAGACCTTTTATCAAACAAGTTATGAGCAGAAACTATTCGCAGAAGGTTGAGTCAAGGACTATCACGACATGAAATACAAATTCAATACGAAAAGAATGGTGTCGGAAAATACCTAACGGTGGCCGGGGAACGTCTTCGGTGGACGACGACGATGGTGAAACTTTGTTCTACTACTGTGTTCGGTGTTTCACTGGGTACAGTTTGGGAACAAAGAGAATGACTTGGAATTTTAAAATTTTGATGTGCTTGTTACTGAAAAAGTGATTTTCAAGGAGGGTATTTATGGGTTATATTTAAATTATAAGTTATTTTGTTTCCTAATTTTTTCATAATTTTGGACATTTTATATTTTATTCATTTAAACAAAGTTTATTGGTAAATATAACCAATAATATGTCAATCTATATTACCATGTAAACCTTAACTCCTATTTAATTGGAATCACACATGTGTTGTTGATGTTGTTAGAGTTGAAATCCATTATTATAAATTGGGTTAAATATGCTTTTAGTTTTTATTGAGACAATTTTGGTTTTAGTCCATTTTCAATGGTACAATTTAGTTCTTTAACTTTAGAAAACTCTGGTTTTAATCCTTTTTACCAATTTTTTTTAACTTTATTTGTTGTTTCAAGCACGTTTTATCATAGCATTTGGATTGTTTACATTGTTTGACACATTTTTACTTCAATGTTAACTGAGAAACGCGTTTAAATTTGGTAAAAAGAACTAAAACAAGAGTTTTTTCTAAAGTTGAAGGACTAAATTGTACCATAGTTTGAAAATTGACCAAAGTATAGGAATTAAAAACATATTCAACCCTTATAAATTTAAATATGTTTGATTTTAGTCTTTTTTTTTTTAATTTCGGTATTTTATATTTTTCTTATTTTTAAGTGTGTTATTTTATTGATAGAACCAAAATTTGTTAATGACCTTTAATATTTATTTAATTATTTGCTTTAACAAAATTATTTACTTTACTTGATTGATTATATATTTATAAACTAAAATGTAATTAACTATTCATTTAATATAATATGTTATCTTTTCAACATAATCCATTATTTACTTTACATAACTTTTCATTTAATATAATCAATTTTTTTATGCTGATAATAAGTTAAATACTGAAATCATTCTTGGGCTTCATCTCTATTAACAATGATAATAGATATATACTTTTGAAAATCTAAAAAATATTAAAAAAAATTTAAAGATAAAAAATAATACATTTATAATTAAAAAGTACTCCAAACTTTTTTAAAAAGATCGAACAATATAATTTATCATACAATGTCATTAATGAATTTGAAATCCTAAAATAACAATAACACATCTATAATTTGGAGAACTAAAAGATACTAAAAATTTTAGAGAGACGAAAAACAAAGATTTAAAAATTTATAAGGATGAAAAACATTTTTTATTCCTTAACTCATTCACACAATATGAAATTCAGTCATTTTTGTTGTCATATAAGTCAATTATATAAAATTTATCTTTAAAAATCATATTAACTGTACTGTAAGGTAAGACGGACGGCCTGATAAGGAAAAGGGTGACCGTCATATCACTCGAGGAAATAATTAGCAGTCCGGCCATAGCGGCCGGTACCGGTAAGAAGGAAGCAAGGCAAAGCGTATGACCAAAGCAGGGAACCACCTGTGGCATGGGCGCAACGGTAATGAATCATGGTCGGTCCCGACGGCCGGGTAGGGTTCCGAGTAAAGTTGCCAAGCATTCGAGATTAAGGTAAAGCAAAGATTAATCTTAACGGACCTGTGATTGGGCCGTGATTAAGTTCCCACTAATCATCGGCCCATCAGGAAAACTATAAATAGGAGTCAAAGGTAAGAGGTAAGGGGACATTCAATGCTCATTTATTTCTCTTTCTCTTTCTATCTCTACCTTTATTGCAAAGGAACTAGAACACTGACTTGAGCGTCGGAGTACTATTAGCAGGTACCCGGACGGCAAGACAAGGAAGAGTGACCAACCGAGAGACGAAGTAACGGAGGACCGGACGGTTCGGATTGGGAAATTGTGCAAGGGAGCTTGGACGACATCCCGACCGGAACATTTTTGGCGCCCACCGTGGGGATGACTTACCTTCCCCACGAGATTTCCTTTTGCGTGCCAGAGGAATCTCCGAGTCCGGAGGTGACTCAGATGAATGCACTGTGATCAGTTGATCAGGAGGAGGTTGAGAGGGTTCCGCAACCCGGCCAGTGGCAACGACTTCATGGGGGTGAACCTCTACGGTCAACTCCGTCTGAGGAATGCCGACGAGAATTTGAGCGACGGGGGCTGAGCTTGAAGCGACGGACGGGCGCTTCACCCCTTATGACGTGCTACCCCCCGGCGACGTTGCGAAGAGGCAAACCATCCAGTTTGGCGAGGACCGGGCACAGACATGTATCCTGAAAGAAAAACAAAAATTTAGACAAGTCAAATCAAGGTATTCGAAGGAAAATCCGAAACAAAGCATACCAAAAGCAATTTGGTCAAAATCCTCGTATTTTAAACAGTCGACGAAACCACGGGCGCTCAGCTGGCGGGGCAGGGTGTTTATTGTCCGCACGGCGTCTTTCTCCGCCGCAGTTAACAGCCCGACAGCATATGCGCTTATTTTTCGGGGGGCGTCGGTCCAATAAAAGGGGAACCGAGGCCTGCCTTCAGAATCGCAAAACTCCGTTCGCCCGGACTCTTTGATCACTATCTTAAAGTACCGCTTCTTGAAATTCTTGGATGAGTCCGAGAAGAG
The DNA here is from genome assembly GCF_000741045.1 of Vigna radiata var. radiata. Taxonomy (NCBI): domain Eukaryota; kingdom Viridiplantae; phylum Streptophyta; class Magnoliopsida; order Fabales; family Fabaceae; genus Vigna; species Vigna radiata. The sequence continues at coordinate 1,815,724 of NC_028351.1, read as the reverse complement.
TTTGAACAGGGTCCGATCAGACACCAACAACAACGACACCCATCCTCTTCGAGGAACGGGATGAACGTTAAAATAATGAAGGAATACCCGCACCATGGGCGTTATCCCTACGGCAGCGCATAAAGATGTAAATGCCTGAACGGCCGTCCACCCGTTGGGATGTAGCTGGCTGGGAGCAACGTTCAACTCCTTCAAAATCGATGCTTGGAAGTCGGTGAACGGAACCCTCATGTACATCTGGTCGAACATATAAGTATATACAAAGAAGAAATCTTCCACCGACGACCCTTTCCCGTGGAAGACCCGCTCGTTTGGGTGACTGACACCAAGTCGAAACAGGCGTGCGTCTTCGATGTCACACGCTATGTACGACCGTTCGGACCACCACAACAGGTCCTCGCGAGTTCCGAAATCCGAGGTAAACTCATCAACGTCGAGGGAGGCCCAACGATACCCCCGAATCCGCGGCAAAAATGTGCAAGGGAGTTGTTCCGGTCGGGATGTTGTCCAAGCTCCCTTGCACAATTTCCCAATCCGAACCGTCCGATCCTCCGTTACTTCGTCTCTCGGTTGGTCACTCTTCCTTGTCTTGTCGTCCGGGTACCTGCTAATAGTACTCCGACGCTCAAGTCAGTGTTCTAGTTCCTTTGCAATAAAGGTAGAGATAGAAAGAGAAAGAGAAATAAATGAGCATTGAATGTCCCCTTACCTCTTACCTTTGACTCCTATTTATAGTTTTCCTGATGGGCCGATGATTAGTGGGAACTTAATCACGGCCCAATCACAGGCCCGTTAAGATTAATCTTTGCTTTACCTTAATCTCGAATGCTTGGCAACTTTACTCGGAACCCTACCCGACCGTCGGGACCGACCATGATTCATTACCGTTGCGCCCATGCCACAGGTGGTTCCCTGCTTTGGTCATGCACTTTGCCTTGCTTCCTTCTTACCGGTATCGGCCGCTATGGCCAGACTGCTAATTATTTCCTCGAGTGATATGACGGTCACCCTTTTCCTTATCAGGCCGTCCGTCTTACCCTTATAGTACATTAACATATTTAAAGATCTTTAAAATTCATTTAAGATGCAAATTATAGAAATGAACTATTACACTAATTTTGAAATTCACCTCTAATTAGGGTAATCAAACTAACATTCTACTTAATCAGAGACAAAAAAAAAACATCAAAAGAAACTAGTTTTCTTTATCCATATATGTCAAAGGTGAACCACGGTAACTTCTGATTCTGTAATATCATCAGAAGAAACATTGCTATTTATGCTGATGTATTTGGATACATTTCTCCAAAAAAAAAAATACTTTCTGAATTGTAATACATTAAAGTTTTTAATAAAATAAACATAATTTACCTATGAATTTAAAATCATTCATTAAAAAAATATAAAATTGTTTCTCCAAATTCATAAGTTTACTTTTTATCCTTTTCTTTCTAAAATTACTCTCTGAGAAGTATATCAAAATATGTCCATTAACAAAATGGGAAGTGTACAAAAATTGAGGAGGATGAGATGACATTGAAACTTGATGAGATGCTGTTTGAGTCAGATTTGTCTAGTTATCCATCCCTTGAGAAGTCTTTTTCTGCACATCAACCTTGGGATTTAGCACTAATTGAAAGTGACTTTTGCTGTCAACACCACTGTTCTCTGGTCTTTGTGGTCGGTAAATGATTACAAATAAATAATGATACTTGGACAATATTTTTTTACAATATTTAAACATCATCTACGTGACATTCTGTGATTGGTTCATAATGTTGTTTATGATTATTATTATTGATTGTGGAGTAATTTTAAATCAATCACGTAATGACACGTAAATAATATTCAAATATTGTCAAAAAAATATTGTCTAAGTATTATTATCCATTACCAACATTGACACTTGAAAACCATGGTAATAATCTTACCTACCACCACTAGTTACTAGTTAGTTTCGATTCCCTTCAAAGTTTCTGAATTTCAAACCAGTATTATTTATGATTATGGAAATTCAGAAACAATGGTTTTTCTAAAATCAGTTATTTACATATGCTTTGTAACTTCTGTTATTCACATATTTTGCTCCCTTCAGATTTAACTTAAGCATGCACTAAAAGGTTCTATTAATGCAATCAAATTTTGAGAATTTTTAGTTACTAAGCAAAATCTCTGCAGAGTATCTCTTCTTTTTTTCCACCAAAAGTTTCTATTCATGTTCCACTGGTTTACTTCATTTATCAACAAGACACAGTGAACCAATTCAGGTTAAATCAAATACTGAAACACATTTTAGGAAAAAATTTACTATAAGGTGTTAGGTACTACAGTTCCATAGTGTTGCAGTTTTCAAAAAACTACATCCAAAAGTTCTGAACCTGTCAGCACTGAAAATACAGTATAAGTGAACAACAGCAGTTGCATCATCCCATGACAAAACCTGTTTTTGCATAGACTTTTGGGTTAAGTAAAAAAATTTACTACATCAGTATGTAGAGGTAGATTTATTATCACCATCAGTAATTCCAAATCAACAAAATGATCCAACTTTCCTCTATAAATATGTGATAGAAACAGACAAAAGAGAAGAAAAAAATAAGATTGATGATGTGATTGAGAACATGGAAAAAGAAGGTGTTGAATAACAAACTATTCATGAATTCCATTGTCACTTACACACTGTACAAACAATGCCTTCAAAACCTAGACAGAAACCATATGAAAATGATGCTGTGAAAATTTCTTTTCCATGTTCAATCAATTATCAACCCTCTTACATGTACATTAATATAATAATAAAGTTCAAAGACTATTTTCCATATCTTACTATTATTATAGTAAGATTGTGAAGTACCTGGAATTTGTCAAAATATCATTCCTTAGAACCACAAGACATTCAGTTTTTATCTGTTTCCTGTAAAATCTTTGAAAACAGCAAACAAGATTAAAAACAATTTCACAATTTGGTGATTAAAGCTGTATGTCTAAGACAAGGTAAATTTCATATAGCTGCTTAACCAAACACATTTAAAGTATGAGTTTAAGCTATTTATAAATTGTTCATATGTTCGTTCATCTTCATTCAATGTGATGTTTTTTAGTCACATTTTCACCTTTACTCCAACAGTTATATGCACCCACCATTAACTGGTACTTCCCTCTATTTTCACTTGCAATCAGTGTTTCACCCTTTTTATATGAGAATCAGTACATTGTGAGGTACATTTCTTTCACGTCAACAATGAAAAAGATCCGTGCAGCTCTTTTGCGTGATTCTGAGCAGGTGCCTACAAAAAACAGCATGCAGACTACTGTCCCTCTATATGATACCTGCAACTCTCTCTTTTACAAAAGTACACTGGTCACACACTGTCCTTTGTTTTTCATTTATACAGTAATATTTGAGAATCAACCCCAGATGAAAATTTTCATGCTTTTTTCCAGTTCCTGTTTGGATTATGTTCAATTTTTCCAGAACTAATTTAATTTGAAGTTTAAAGCCAAAGCAACAAATAGTTGTCACCAAATTCAAAGTAGAAAAAGGCTATGTAGTCAGACCAACAGTGCTTCATAGAAAGCTGATGGTTTCTGACTTGACTCAGTGGTCAAAGTTCATTGCAGTGTTCTTTCAGATGCACCAGAAAATACCATGCACAGTCAAACAAACTATGTACCAGGTTGATCGTGTTTGGAGGGGTTTTGAAATGCTCATAGAATAAAGTAATGTGAACATAGAGAATAAAACTTTGTTGAATGCTGACTTTATTTACAAATTGAAATTGGACTTTAAGCAAAGCTGTTAATGATTATTTGTTCGACAAATTCGATGAAGTAGACATGTGAATTTGAAAAGGTTCATGGACTTCAGAAATTAAAGTCTTGGATAGACTAATTTGCTAAATAAAACGAGAAAGAAACAAATGTGAAGTCATTTTGACGTACCCATTACAACCTTAAGTGCATATTCAATATTCAACAAAACAAAAACCTAATCTCAATAACAGCACAAAGACCGAAGAGACACAACACAGCACAACAGAATCTATCAGACTTTGGAGTGTTGGAAAACTTCTGACATTGTCTATTCAGCAGATTAAAGCTTTCAAACAACATAAATTATACACCTAACCAGTGAACCAATATAATGTAACATGGTTGAAAATTTAAGCATTTGGTGAAGAGTTATTGAATCCTCATGTCTATGTTTGTGTAATAGCATACGATAAATGAAGCCAATCTCTTGATTAGATCAAGAAAGTAGCACCAAACCAGTGCATGAATATCATTCTTCAATTCATTGTCTTGATGGATTTTACTAAAACAGAAAATTAGCAACAAAGCCAAACCTGCCAAATGAAAAACCACAGCATCTTACCTTACATAGGCCCAGAACACAAGCTGATATATAAGAACTCCTTTATCCCAGATTCGTAGAACTGTGTATCAAAGTGAACAAAACCCTATATTGCTTTACCATCAAAACCATGATGGTTAAATACCAAAACCTACCAATTTCGTGAGGAAATTAACAATTCTAAAAGCAAGAGCTGAAATGAACAACTTTTGACGATAAAAAACAGGTTTTGACAATAAAAAACGGATCTTGACACTGACCTTTGTTTGAAGAGAGTTCCTTGAAAGGTGTTTCACCCAAAGGAAAGTTTTTCACTGCTTCCTCCTTTGTTCATTACAATGATTGAACCGTAGTGGCAGTGACACACATTCGTGTATCTTATCTTATCAATTCCATCAAGATCCCCACCAAAGTGGCCATTATCAACACCATTATTACTATTATTATTATGCCATGGTTTTTGATTTTGGTTGGTTTTGAGTCACTCTCCAAGCTTTACTCTCTCACTTTTAAGACCCCACAGTGAGCATCCAATACAGAAGATGGTAAGTGGGAAGACTATAGCGTATGGGACACATTCCAAAAAGTGACAAAACCACATTATCATGATTGTGCAATATCATGTAACATATGTGCTCATAGGTCTGAGGAATGGTGAGAAAAAGGCAAAAGAAAAAGCAGAAAAAGAAAGAGGTGGAAGAAGACCATCTGGGCCTGTGGGCCATGACACAAAGAGACAAGTGGCAAATGAACTCCTTGGGTGGCCCACCAACAGGGCCCAAACCCATCAGCCACCGCTCCTGAAGGGGGGCAGCAACTGACTTTAGGAACATCCTAAAACAAAAAACAAGTTGGTGAAAGAGACATCCTTCAATATATGTATTTGGTAAAGGAATAAGGCATCAAAAGCAGAACACTGTGTACAATATTTTTTTTATCACTTCTCTCCATTCTTGTGGAAGAATTTGGGTCATCACTTTTAATATCATCTCTTCTTTTTAACTAGATTTTTTCTTTTTATCGATAAGGTTCAAATTCAAGATATTAGAATTTGAAAATATTAATTATATTATAAGTGGATTTGGTAGAATTTAGTTAAGTTGAATGTTTGACTCTTAATTCCTAAGGAAGCAATGAAGAAAGAATTTTGCAGATTACTTGAGACAGTGAGCAACAACTAAATTTTGATGTGAATTATTTGACTAATTAAGGATATAAAATTTGTGATGTTCACGTTTTTGTTTGGCACAAGATAAATTCAACGAAAAAAAAAAAATAAAAAAAAAAATTGTAAGAAGAGAGAGAAAGAGACGTGTAATTTGAAAGGAAGCATGCAGGATTTTCTCTCTCCCTTTTGTCTTATTGGATTTTTGATTAATTAATCTGATGAGAGTTTGAAATTCTGAAAATGCTGGCCATGATGCATCACATGAAACTAGCAGATTGTGACCCAAAGTTTGCATTATACCATAAGTTTATTGCAACGAAAATGACTGTTGATAATGACCAATCACATGCTTATACTTCAAAAACCTTTCAATTATTTTAACAAATATATTTTTATATTTTTAAATATCACAATAAATTAAAATAAAACATGTAACTTTTGGATGTCCAGGAATTTAAGGTTATATTCAAAGTATAAAACCAAAATATATATAGATTCATTTGGTTGAATATCGAAATCCAAATAAATTGATATATTATTTTTATTAGATTTGCAAAGAAAAAAGACACAAGTAAAGGGAAACAATTTTCTTCTTATTTTAAAAAATAAATAAAATAAGAGAGTTTCGTGTTGTGTTTGATTACATATTCTATGATGAAAATAAATTACTCATCTGCTTCCTAATGTATAATCTGAGGTAATTTATGCTATGTTCTTATGAATGGATTTGGGGAAGATGATTTAGGAGAGATAATTTGGGAGAGATAATTTGAGTGGATTTGAAAGTAATTTTGTTGTTGTTTTTTTGAGTAGATTTGTAGGTAATTGAGAGTGGATTTGAGGATAAAGTTGGTGAGAATTAGTGTAGGATTTGATTGATGTGATAAAATTAAAAAATTTNTTTAATTGGTAGAAATGAAAGATTACCAAAATGCCCCTAGTTATTTTAGTAATATAAAATGTTATTTTTTAATGTTATATTTAAATGTATAAATGTTAATAAAGAAAGGAAATTAATTAATAATAAGTCAAATTAATTTTTAAAATATTAAAAAAATATAATAAAGGTGGAACCGGATACACAGACTTGTATCCGGATAACCTTCCTTAGCAGAACCTTTAAAACCCTGGATCCGGATATGGGAAGTTGTATCCGGATAAGGGTCCCTTGCCATTCATGTTCAAAACGTGGATCCGGATACGTTAACACTGTATTCGGATAAGGGTCCCTTCCTTCACCACAAATCTTTGCACACGGCATTTAAGTATAAATCAGCTCAAATCTTTGCATATTGGAGAGATGGTGAAAACAGTGCAAAATATCGGTCATCCACTCAAATTGGCGTTTTTCCGTTCTCTCAAATTGGCAGAAACGAACACGATTTCAAATTTAATCTGCGCTCCCAAATTCGCTTGAATAGTGTTATCTGTTGAAGCGAACACAGTGTTAATCTTTAGAAAAGGTTATATATATATTTCTTATGAAATAGAATGAGATTTGATTTTTCCATGTTAAAATGAATGGACTATGATACATGAGTCAGCATCATAACAGGTAACGCACATGACATGAAGATGTGGCCATCATCCACTCTTCTTCCTAACTACCATCCAACGTTTTTTCATACTTTATATTATAAAGAATGTAAGAAAATTGTTATGATATGTGATTTAGGGTTAGTGATGGTTTAAAAGATGATTAAGAATAAAAAGATTATAATAATAATATGATGTCTTAATCAAGAGAAAGAGTAGTGGGTTTTTGATTTGAAAGTGAGTGAGTTTTGGAAAAAGATATTTAATAAAGAAAAGAAGAACATAATGAAGGAATGAGTTTGTGGGGTTTGGACGGTTTCTCTTCCTTATGGGTTTTCTCAAAAGCCTCAAAACACAAACAACTCTGTCAAACGTATCATAAACACCAAACAAGGAAAAGACAAACCATGTGACCACCAAACACTCTTCTGTCCAATTCCATTTCTAAATTACCTCCATTCTCACACATCATCCATCATAAAAAGAAATTTAATAAATAAAAAAAACACTATCATGTTTATTCTTTAATCGTACAACAATATTATTTGACACATTTAAATTTTTTACATTCATTTGACATTATCTTTTTCATTTTTTGTTCTCTTTGTTTTAGAAAAAATACAAAAAATTATCTTTTCATAACTATTTTACTCTTATGTTCTATGTCAAATTAATGTAAAAGTGTGTCATGGTATCATTACAATCAATCATATTGACATCACTTCCATTTTCTCATTCTCTACGTACAAAAACTATTACATGAGATAACAAACTTCATCCACTTATCCAAAAGAGTTAATTATGTCACTTTTCTCACATTTTTCTTACTAAAGAATATGAGGTGAAAGATTTAATTTTTCAAATTTTTTTATCTTAAATTATGTAAAATTATTTAAATTTTGAATTAGTACTTTTCTTTCTTGTGTTTTTTTTACATTTAGATTGTATTTTTTCTTCTTCTTTGGTATATGATAATAAGGTGATTTGTAGACTTGTTTGAAGTTATTTTCTGTGATTTATTGGAGGTGGTAGACGTTTATGATTGTTCGGATTGAAGTATTTGCATTTGGAGTTGAACATTTTCTTTTTTGAAATTGAAATAGTGGTTGTTTTTGCGATTTCAATCATCTCTCTATTGTATTGTTGTTGGTGAGGGTTGATATTGAATTGTTTTAATTTTTAAATGTGTTATTTAGATGTTTAAATTTGAAATATTAAAAATAGTTATTAAAATCAATTTAATACAAATAACTAATGTTGTTATAGATGTTTAGAATTTAGGAATAGTAAACATTATACAGACTAATTAATTATTTTAGATTCTAAAAGTGACTTTAGTCATGGTTTGTTTAAAATTGTAAAGACTAAATTATAGAAAATTTGTAAAATATAACGTATGGAGATTAAAGAAAATTTGTTTAACAATAATATATCGTCCCAATAAATATGTTAAGTAACATGTTCAGCAAGATCTATCACGTAAATATTCATTTAATATATAATATATTTAACCAAATTTTGTTAGTGTAATTATTTTATGATATTTTTTAATATCATATATTTACATAATTTAGTTAATCAAGTAATGTATTACATTGATTACTCCATTGATTATCCTATATTTGGTAAGTTATTATTTTTATTGATATCATTTGTTTTTAAAAAACACTCTTTCATATTTTCTTTTTTATTCATAAAGATTTAAACTATCTCACTTAAGTGTCAAATAGTATTTTGTAAGTGAATTTTTTTCTCATGTTCCAATTCAGATTTTGCCATATATTTGAAAGTCTATGCTTCATATCCCATAAAAACAAGATATATTGTAAAATGTTTGCATGATATTATTTGTTTTTATTGAACTAATTTTATTTTAAATTAAGTATTTTATTCATGAACACATTGAACAATCTATAGTTTTCATTTGAGATTTAATATAAATAGTTAAACACTAATCATTTGTATTAAATCTTAATTTATCCCATTTGAAAAAATTATTTGTCACTTGTTAACATCCACTTATCGTAAGTCTATTCTAAATTTTCTCAAATTTTAATTGAAACAATTTTTCTTTATTCTTTAAGAGCATACTTGACTATGATGCTTTGTTCCCACCTTTATTTTGTGTATTTCAAATACCAATGTGAAATGTGAGAGAACATTTATCAAATTTAAGATAATAGACTTGATTAATACATATTATCAAATTATGAAAAATATTTTCTTAAATGGATAAGATCTTACTAGCACTTGTAAAATTGAGACTCGAAATATTGCATGATTAATGATGTGAAGTTGGTAACTTACGTTATTATCAATTGAAGTTAATGAATGCACGTCATGTTAATTAAGATAATAGACTTGGTTAATACATATTATTTGTTAGAATTGTCAAAATGGGTCACAACCCGTGAACCAACTCCCACCATGGGTTTGGGCCAGGTTGGGTTCGAAAAAACTGTATTTTTTTATTCGGCCAGACCTCAACCCAACTCATTTAAACCCAGTTCATGCGGGTTGAATCCGTGGTGGGTCGGGTTAGCCCACGAACCCACCTATCTAATTTTATTTTATTAAAATTTAATTTTAATTTTATAAAAAAATATTTTTTTTTGCTTAAAATAATTATTTAAATTTCCTATTTTCAAAATTAATTAAACACTCATGTTAGAAGTGAAATTTATTTAGGTTTAAATTATAGAAAGTTTATAATTTTTTTATTTAAAAAAAATTGTATTTAAATGAGCCAGTGAGCCAACCCGTTTATCCATCAACCCGTGGTAGGTCAGAACGGGTTCAAATTTTTCTGACTCGCTAATAAATGAGTCAGGTTAAGTTAGTTCACTAAGTTACCAACCCGTGGTAGGCCGGGTCGGATTGGACCGAATTACCCGTTTTGACAGCTCTATTATTTGTGAAAAATGTTTTATCAAACGGATAGGGTATCACATTCATTTATAAAATTGAAACTCATGTTGCATGAATAATGATGTAGAGTTTGTAATTTAAGTAATTATCAATCAAATTAAATGCATTTCATCTCAATGAAAAGAAAGTTAATGAGTATTTATCTTAATATTACTAACATTATTTGAAAAACTTATTGTTGCATAGTTAATTGAAACCCAAAAGGAATATTTATTTATATGAAACATTAATTTCTTAATGAATTTTGTATTATTAGTAGTATCTGATTCTATCAACAACATATATAAGGTTAATGGTTAAGAAAGATTATGGATTGAACTTTCTCTCACTATTAGAAGACATCATATTAGTTTGATAAATTTAAAAACGAAGATATGTCTCACTAAACACATTCCAGTAAATATTTAGATGAGAAAGACAAAGAATATTTATATAAATTTCTAAATTCTAATTAACGTATTTGATAAATTGTCATACTTCAAGCATGATTTAACTAAATTTTGAGTGACCAAAAAATTTAGAATTTTTCAATTAAAATTGTATTAAAAATAAATTATTACATTTACTGCTAAAATATTTTTTTATTTTTTATTTTTTATTTTTATGTATTAAAAACCTAAATTTACAAAACATTTAAAACCTTATTAAGGTTTTCATTATAGAATTTATCTTGTGGAAGTATCCTAGGGAAGTTAAATTTGAAAAAGGAAATGACAGAATTACCCAGGTGGGTGCATGGTGTGTGTGAGTTATCACTATCATGATCAGTAGCTTGCAATGCATGATGATGCATGGGGCATATTTCAAATGTTGTGTGTGGACCTACTCTTCTTGTGACATTTATTGGATTTTCATTGTACTACAATATGGTTGTTTTGGTTTGTCTGTTAAAAGGCATCTTCCTAACCATAAACTGCTTGCCATTGCACTCTTACAATACATTACAAAATTTAATCATTGTTCCTTTCTAGCTTTTTTCTTTCATACTCAACAAAATTTTATACACATTTTATATCTTCAATCTTTCTCTTTTTTGGACAAAAATAAAAAAATCTATTAACATAAATAGTTATTGGCTTTATTATATATTTGATTTGTATTTTTAATATGGTCTATAAAAAAAATTGGTTGTTATCTAATTTTCATTTCCATTATCTAGAATAAGTAATTGAGACTATAAGTAATAAAATAGCTCATTTTAAAATTCATGTATCAAAATCAAATAATTATTAGCATATGCATGTATGTAAAGATAAGATTCTCTCCAATTTTCATTTAATCTTTTCCGTTTAAGTTCAATGTTTAAAACTGGACTAAAATCACAACATCTAATTTCATAATTTAAAAATTTGAAATGCATTTAAAATCATAAATCAATATTTCTGCAATCTATTTGGTTTTTCCAACATTGCACCTTCCACAAAATGTCAAAAATATGTTCTTACATTCAAATCAAAGATCGTTGAATCATGAATGTAACTAAAAAAGAATTAATCAAATTAGATAATTGTATTGTCAAAAGTTATGCATCAAACAATTAGCAAAAGTTATAGTCGTTCTTTATAATTTATATTATCGAAATTAAACTACATCTTTCGTAGAACTCAAAAAAAATATGTTATTACATTTAAATTGAAGATTATTGAATAAAATAATTAACTCAATTGAATAACTATGGAGACATTTGTACATCAAACAAGTAGCAAATGTCATAGTTGTCAAATTTTAATTAAAGATAATATTTTTTTTTGTAGATTTTTCCTTTCAACACCAAAAAATACACAAATGTTCAAAACAATAACACAAATATATATCTTTTAAACTTAGCCCTTATTTCATATTTATTTGAGAGTAAAACAGAAAATGAAAAAAATTGTGTGAAAGCAAAACCGAAAATGAAAACTAAACCTATACAAAAGTGAAAAAAATGAAACTTTACAATTTTAAAGACCCAATATTTACAAGATATCTACATATTTACAAAATGAATTGTCAAATACCAAATACTTGAACTAAATCCTCAATAACAACAAAAACTTGATAAGGGTAAACTTGGGTTGTAATTTTTATGTTCATTAGGCAAAATCTCCAACATTATACAATAGTTTTAAAATATTTATCTAGTCGTGTAACCTACTCACAAGTGCATAAATCATTTGTATTATAGTCAAATGGAGGTTATCATATCCACAAAGATTTAACAAACATATTGGTAGTTTGTTTTGGTTTTTGTAATTAGAAAATATTGATAATATATATATATATATATATATATATATATATATATTAATATATATTGAGTGAAGTAGATGTTGTGAATGAATTTCATCTTATCCTCTTCCACTACATCACTATTGATCTTGTCTATGTATTTTTGAAAATCATTCATTGTTCTGGGATTGTTCTTTAAATGCAACTATAGATTCATTCCTGACACCTAAATCTTAAGATCATCAAACTTCAGTATGATTCCTCAATGACGATTGGAATGAATAACTTGCATTAAGATCAAAATTCTATACCTAGTTAGAGTCTTAGATCTATTCCTAACAAATAAAAACAGAAGGAGAATTAATTGGACCACAACTTGATATCAATTCTTACTTAATCCTAAGCTAGTGAAATGAGAGGAGTGATCAATTTATCCAACAACAAGCACAAACTAATTCACAAACAAATTGAATGAAAACATAAATAAATATCCAAGAAATAGAAGTACAAAGAGTTGAAATTGATCACATCCAACCTCGATACGAGAGATTTTAACTACTCATAAAATACTGCAGTGCAATCTCAACAGCATCTAGACACAAAATTTACAATGAAAGCATCTCTCTCTCCTCATAAACCCATTCCTACTTTATTACTACATATTTTATCCTCCACTTAATGACTAAAATGTGGACATGAGGTATGTGTTTATAAAATGTCTAGGGTAGTGCTTAGCTTCAGCTTTGGCGTTTCAGGCATAGAGATTTTATTCCATATTTTTTTGAAATAGTCTTTCTTAGGGCTTAAGTTGCACATTTTGAAAAGTCACATTTTAGATCTTTTCAAAGATAGGTGCTTGAGGCCTAAGCCTTATGCTCTAGTGTTTTAGCTCCTGAGGTAACTTCTTTCAAAAAGAATCTTCATAGCTTAGTTTTGGGTTTGATGCTTGAGGTTTCTCTTTGCAATGAATTTGTTTATGTGGCTTAATCTTCAACTCTGCTCCTCATCTACACTAGTGTCAGTTTTATCCATAATTACTTGAATTTCGTTCATTTTATTTGTTATTCCACTTTGACTTTTTATTAATATAAAAAACTACACAACAAACTAAACGGTGAATTAAGCATAATATAAAAGAAAGTGTAAAAATAATTTAAAATTTACTTTGACATTTATAAGGATTATGGTCCATTAACATTATCTATAAAAAGTAAAGTGTGGGAAGTTACATGAAATTTGAATAATGGGAAATTACCATATTATCTATAAATTGTATTTTTCATGAATAAAAATTCCATCAAAATTTACCGATGTCAGTGTTACATACAGATTTTAAGTCATTAGTAATTTGTAAGTAGTTTTTAATTTCCATAAATTTTTATGATTACCTACGAATTTTTATTTTTATTTTTATTCTAAGTAAATTCAAATTTGTGTAGTGAGTTTTAAATTATTATTAGAAAGTCAAATCGTAATATATTTTGATATTAGCTAAGTTTGGTTTGTTAATGACTATTTTCTAAGTTATATGATTGAAGTGGGGAATTACGAAGATAATTACCTAAATCATCTAGCAAGAAAATAAAATATTTAAACTTTTAAAATTATAATTTTTATAAAAATGAAAAGTAATACAACTTTTTTAACTTAAAATACAACTATCATTCTTTATTAACTTTAAATTCTATTTTCTAATATTTATAAGAAAAAATTACTGTTTTTCATTAAATTTTAGTCAAGATATGTTTAATAACATGAACAAATCTCTTTTAATACGTAATAGTAAACTGTGCACCAATCCACATTTAACAATATTTCTAGCAAGACTACACTTTCTTTTCACTAAGAAAAGTACAATGTACCACTTGCTAAGAATTTAAAAGAAGTACGTCACATCTTACATATATCTTATATATAAGAACTAGAATAGAAATAACCAACTAAAACAATTACAAACTTTAAATAACATATGACATTAAAAACCATTAACTAAAATCAATATAAATAACAAGTGAATATGTTTTTCATTATTTGAAAATTAGAACTAGTTTTTTTTTTAAATTTTAGATTAATTTTATCTTTCATTTTCATTGTATAAATTTATTTATTTTAAGTAAATTTTATTAAATTTATTTGAAATTTCAGATGTGTTTCTCAATTAAAAAAATATCAGTGTAAATAACTCAAATAAATTTAACAAACTTTGTTAAAAAAACTAAATATATTAATTTTTAAAATTCAAAAATTAAATCTGATCAAAGTTTTAAAAAGAATAATTTTAATTTTGACTAAAAATTAAGAAACCAAAATTATATTCAACCATAAATATAATAATTATTTTAGTTGAGTTTGATTTGATTATTTAGAAAAAAAATCGAAAACCATCTTAACCATACGTGATTTTTTAATTTTTGATTTTGTCAAATTTTGGTTTGATCAACTTTTATATATTTGTTGCAATTGGTCTGACCACTCACATCTATTAGGTTTGATTTAACTCTTCATAACTTTGTACATTGGTTTTGAACAGCCTTGTTATTAGGAAGTATAATATATATCTATAAACATTTATTATCCTTTAAATTATAATTATTTTAAACTAAAATAACTATATTGTTATTTTACCTTTTAAAAATGGTTAATTTAAATTTAATTATTTTTTAAATTAATATAATCCTTTTACTGTTTTATCCACACACACATATAAGCAGTTCAAAATTAATACACCAATTTTATTGAGGAGTAAGAATATAAAGCTCTGAACTTTATAATTTTTAAATTTACTATTAATTAACTTTTATTACTGGTTTTATCGTTAAAGTAGTTAACACTATGCATAAATTATTTAAATTGTAAATGTTTTTCTTCTATTTACTTAAGTTAAACATTTTATTAGAAAACGTTTAGAAACCTCAATCTATAGAATTTTAATTAATAACATTTAATAGTAAACGACTTGAAATAATTAGGATAGTTGACCTAAAATTAGATGGGTTAGTTATAACACACACTCAACCAAAAATTTCAAACATATCCAAATTAAAGGTTATAATGCTTAGAATTTTTCAAATTATATATAATATATATATATAATCAAAACACAACATTAATTTTCTTTCATAGCTTAAGCTATGCTTATATAAATACATATTCCAATTTATGTACAATAAAAAGAAAAATGTAAGTTATCGAAAGCAATAATGACAGTATGTAAACATATAACAATAAATATAAATGAAAAAAGTATGTTGATAGTGTATTAAATATGACTTATATTATTACCACATAATTTATTTAAGTTATAGAGGTTTGTACTCTACATTTCATAGGTTAGAGTAAATTTAAGGTACTCTAGTGTCTCCATTTTTGTATGTTTTAGATTTCCAAATAGCTCATTTTCAGTTTTTTATTCGTCAAATGTTTTAATACTACGTGATCTAAATAAATACTTAATGAATATATTTTAATTGTTTCTGTTTGTTTCTTACAATTTTTATTTTAATACCGTAGATAATATTTGTTTCTTACAAGCCAATCCTAAATTGAAGTGTTTACACAAATATCTACTAAAACACACTCCTACATATAATTTATGTAAATAATTTAAAAAAAAAGGAAGAATGTCAATTTTGTAAAGAAACCAATTTTGTCATGATAAGCCATGTAATTAGAAAATTGCATAAATAAGATACATGTATTTAATGTTTCATGATTACATGCATCTACAATGGTTTTTTTTTTTTTTTTTCTTTTTAACATTTATATGAAGAAGATCTCGGTGACGAAAAAAATTTAAAAATACTTACAAAAAAGACCTTAACGTTCTCGTGTATTAGTTATCTGTGTGTAAGTAAAAACATTATTTACGTTTATAGTAATTGTAAAAAGTGTTAATCATCTTGTTTTCATCTTAAGATGTCAATATTTTAATGAACAAAACCTTGTGATGATTTAGATCAAACCTCTTTGTTTAAAAAAGTGTTTAGCCAAAAATGGTTCGATAAAAAAAAAATACTCATACTTAATTAGAAGTGGTTGTGTCTAAAGTATAATTATTGTTTAACCAAAAATAGTTGTATTAAAAAAAGTACTTGTTTTAAACTAAACATGATTGTATCCCGTGAATATTTGTTATTTAGTGAGAAATAGTTGGGTTTAAATAATACTTACCTTATGCCTTATATGTTAGCCTAGAGAAACTTGATTGTGTTAATAAGGAATTGAACGTAATTTGGATTTTCCAATGAACTAGTATAAAAATATATTACATAAATATTTCTTAACTCTTGTCTTTTTAAATTTCATATTATTTATTTTCAACTAATTGAAAAGGAAGGTCTTTTGCAAGAAAACATGTTTTAAAAAGTGTTTTTGATAACATTTATATCCTTTTGAAGTTGTATTTGACGAGCTTCATCAAATGCATCTTTTGTAAGAAATTATTTGAGAGTCCAATTGTTTAATACTAAACTTCGTCTTATCACTTTTATGAGACACTACTAAGCAAGAAATTTCAACAATCTTAAATACATAATTCAACTATGTATTCTTATGTATTTTGCCTATTTTTCGCACCATTTTATTCAAGGTATCATACTTAAACAAATTTCACTTTTGCATTTGATAAGAGTTTTTCATATTCATTTATCAACATTTTCAAAAAAATTTCTTAATATGTCTAATTAAATATAACATTACAAAACATGGCAAAGTTGTTGAGTGGAATTGAACCACCAAGTGAATTAAATCATTACTTTCATCCAATTATTCTCAAATCTAAAATTTTTACACGAATTTCAATTTGTTAGGTAAGATTTGATCTTGAAAAGGATGAGAATAAGAATGAGAAACTTAAAGAGATGGAAGATGATACTTGTAGAGAAAGAAAGAGAGAGAAAAACTTGGTGAGAAATTAATAGAAGAAAGAAAAAGTTAAGAAGGTAAATGGACTTAGGCCTATAGGACTTACATTACTCTTAATTATGCACAATTTTGTTTACCAAGAAAAAGATAAGAATAAGATTAACACATATTCTTTTATATTCCAAGTGGAATAATCATATGCACAGGAAAATTTACAATGCTGACATCCTTGACTTCACAAGATAAATTATATTTTACTTGTATTTAATCAAATTCCATAATAAATTCAATATTAGATACACACTTGTTAAGTTGTGAAACATGAAATATATTGTGGAAGTTGATAAAAATATATGGTAAATCAATTTTACATGCTACAAAAGTGATTCTCTTGAGAATATGATAGAGTCATCACAATTATTGAAACTGCTTTCTTGATTTGATAACTCTTCCAACACTAGTGAATAGTGTAACTTTAAGTAAAACATGATCATCAAAATATAATTTCAAGAGTAATGTTTTTTTTATCTACATAAGATTTTGGTCAAGCTTTTAATATCTTTTGAATTGTTTTTTACCTTTTTTTATTGGTTTGATTCAATAATCCAAATCCAAGAAGCAAACTTCATATATGTTAGAAAAGATCGAGTTAAGCTTAAAGTTCACTTCTAACAATCTATAAGAAAGAGAGAATCTTTATCTTATAGTATGCTAAAAGATATCTCATGTAATTTGATTATTTTACTAATATAGGTACCTGTTAGCTTTTGTAAAGAGATTCTCAAAACATTCTTACTAGCAAAACCCCTTCATAGCTTTAAAAATCTAACAAGAGTCCAAATAAATCTTTAAATATGAAACCCTACACCATATGTTTCCTTTTGCAAACCACCTGAGGAGAAAAAAAAATACAATTCTTTATAGAAATTAAACTACTTACACAAAAAAATCATAGTTTTGATTGACTCACTTTGTTTCTTATTTTGCTTGCTCTGTAAGAATGTAATTTGATACAACAACAAAGTCTTAATTATTCTTTAATTTTTTGAATGGAATGAAGTGTAAAAAAGGAAAATGAAATGAAGAGTAACAAAGGAAAATTAGGAAGGAAAATAGAATGAAGAGTGAAGTTATTTGGATTAAGAAAGAAGAATGAAAAATTTGTAATAGATGTGATTGATTTATAAAATAATTTTTAGAATATATTTATAAATTTTTTTTAAAAAAACAATTTAATGTAAACATAATTTTAAAATATAAATTAGAATAAAAATAAAAGTTATTATAAAATTTAATAAATAAAACAAAACCACATCTTAGAATAACATATTAAAATAAATTATATCACAACCATTTATAATAATTTATTTTATTCTTCATTTTAACATTTTTATTTAATTATAATTTATTAATCAAATATTAACGTATGATTCAGTAAGATGTTATTCATAATTGATTATATATGTATTTTTTTTTTCATTTTTAAAGAAACAGTGTAATGTTAATATATTTTATTTGTGTGCATATTTCTTTTGACTCATCTCTGTGAGTTTTTTTTATAATAATTCATAACAATAACTGCTAATTTTTCATAATAACTTTTGATAAAAACGTATTGATATTGTAAATATGAATGCTTATGTATTTTTAAGTTTAATTTACGTTTATTTATCCATATTTTATTTGTGTTTTATAATAATTACTATTATTATTCTTTATAGAGAGTAAATTAGGTAACATATTTGGACAATAGTTTAAGCTTAAAATTTTATATTTTGTTTATTTTCTGCCCTTTTGACAAATTTATATAAAATCATATAACTTCTGTTTTTAAAAAAATATTATTTTATTATATATATATATATATATATATATATATATATATATATATATATATATATATATATATATATATATATATATATATATACACTCACACACATATTCAGTGCAAACATATATTGCAAACATTATAGTATATATATTAAGTTGTTTGGGAAACAACCAATATTTTTGTCACTGGAATGATTTGCCTACAAAACTACATTAAAACTCATGATAAATATAAAGTAACTAATATTTTCTTAAACATATTTAAAATATGTTTTGTTCAGTGATTATATTTTCATAAATGTTTTCTAAATTTTAAAACAATTAAACTAAAAAAAGAAAGTAAAAGTATAATAAGATCTGTAATAAAATAACTTCCCATATTTGCTTATGATAGTAACTCTTTTACACGACAACAAAATCTACATATAGATAATTATTTTTAAGAAAGAAAAAATGACTGAGAATCTAAAATTCTTTTAACACATGAGAATAAATGTTTCAACATCTATATTTCTAAAAGTATTTCATTAAACAAATCCTCCTATTAATAATAGGAAATCAATCAATTAGTTAATTACAGTAATCTATTATTAAAAAAAAAAGAATAATCCAAAGATAATTGAAGATGACCATCATTTGCTACTCCATGTACATCAAACAAAGACTCCCATGTCATGCAAAATAAGTAGCTGCAATGTTAATTACAAACAAAAGCCATTATCCATCTTTGTAAGAGGAAGATATTATACCATGCTTCCATTTTAGTTTATAAATTAAAATATTGCTATATTCTAGTAACTTGATTATGATCGTATACTTAAAATTTGATATTTATTATTATAAATAAATATATAAACATAAGTCCCCTATATATAAAGAAATTAAGTGGGTAGCATTAAACCAACCCTAAAACATACATATATTCACTATTTTATTTATTTATCTGAAAAAGTAATATTAGATATTAAAATAAATTCCTTTTATAAAACACTAAAAGTATACAAATATTTTTCCTTTAAATGGAGTTATTTATAACTTTGTTGTAGATGTAATACTTTACCCATTTTTTAATTTTTGTATTTACTTGTAAAAAGGTAAAAATAAAAATAAAATATGACAATATTTTATAATTAGAAAATAAAACTAATTTGTAAAGAATAATCAATTCACTATATCAGAAATTAATTTAATTTATGTTTGTGATGAATAATAAATATTATAAATGATTTATTATTATTTATTAATTAGTAGAAACACAGTAATGCAAGTGAGTGCACTTTTTTTTGCTGTAATATTTTATTTAAATCATAGAATAACTTTTATAATTAATAATTATAAAAATAAATGCTTTTTATTTTATAAGTAGTTTTTTATTATAATGAATAATGAATTATATTACGTATTACATTACATTATTTTACAAAAAGCAAACAGAATTTGAAAGGAGATAGAGATACACATGTGTCCGTAACGGAAGCACCAAACGGTGTCGTTTAGCGTGTCCACGTCGTCGTTTTAGACTGTGTGGAATCGTAGACATCAATCAATCAAAATATATAATTTCCATTTTATAATTATTATTTTTATTTTTCTTCCTTTCTGGTATTTTCTTCTTCTTCTTTTCTCTCTCATCCTCTCTAAAAATTTTCTCCCAAATTTTCTTTCAACAAAATCTCACCGTTTCGCGTGAGTGAAGCGCAACACCCTCTTCATCCAACCCTTTCTCTCTCTTCTCGCGATTTCTCTGTCTTTCACTCTCTGTCTCATCTCGCTATTTCTTCGCACAAAATCTCTGGATTTCCCTAGTTTCCAGAGCGATGGTTCGATCTGTTATGCGAAGAAGAACCCTTCCCTTTTCTGTAGCCGATCATTGGGAACGCACGTAACCGAGTCCTTAAATCCCCTTTTACTACCTCGCCGAAGGCGGATTGGAGGAGGAGATCTGCGATGCCGTTCTTGATCTAGGGTTTCCCCCTTCAGTGGTGGTTCCAAATCTAGGGTTTCGAAGACGAGGAGTGCGATTTCGGTTTCGAATTGATGTTTCTTTTCAGGGGCGAAGCTGGGATCGACACGGAAGATGGAGGATTATGCATGGGTGTGGTGGTGACCAGTGGAAACACAATCGGCACATGTGGCCTGTATCTGCTAACGCGACCACTGTAGCCATCGATTCTTCACCGTCTCAATTTATATGCAAAGTATATATAAATATATATATATAAATCTAAACCGTTCTCAATCTTTCACTGCGTTTTCGATCAATTTTCTCTCCAGACACTTTTTGGCTGTTCGATTATGTCAATTTTTTAATTAAAAAGTGTAGTTGTGATTTTAATTGAAGAGACTTGGTAATCTCCTTTGTGTTCGTGATTTTCTGGTTTGACCTAATTTTTCTGGTTTTGTTTATCATAAAGGTTTTTATCTGTTGTGTGTCCTTGTTTTTCTCGATCTTAATCTATATGAGTTGTGGGTTTTTATTTATTTGTTTTCTTTTTTTGATATTAGAGAATACTTGTGTGTGAATGATGGAAATTAGGAAGATGTTGTTGTGGTCTTGATATGGGGCTACTGATTTGGGGAAAATGTTAACTGTTTTTTGTGATTTTTATTTTTTTAAGTTTGCGTTCTCCCCTTATTTATTGTTTGTAATGTTATTTTTAATTATCAACATTCACTGCTCCACTATGCTATTGAATGTTCGTTGTAAATTCTGAGTGTAAATTGTATGCATGGTATCTGATTATAAATTTATCCACGAATGTGATTCTGGCAAAAATTCCTATTTTTGAACCTCTTTTGGGTTGTAATTGTTGCTGTCAGCATTTGATAACTAAATCTTTGTTGTGTTATCTGACATTGTTTATGCATTGGGATTCTTTCTTCTCTTAGTTTTAATTGCATCTACGATCGTAATATATTTCTATAAAATACCATTGTCTGTTGCTTGAATATTTGTAGATTTTAGTTATTTAAACACTGTACATAATCATTGTAGGATGGACGCAAGATTCGCGCTGGTGATTGTGCACTCTTCAAGCCACCTAGGGACTCCCCTCCTTTTATTGGAATAATTCGCAAGCTATCTTATGATAAACAAGAAAGTCCAAGTTTAGAAGTACATTGGCTTTACCGACCTGCTGATTTAAAACTTGCTAAAGGAATTGTGCTGGAAGCTGCACCGAACGAAGTTTTTTACTCCTTTCACAAGGATGAAACACCTGCTGCATCATTACTCCATCCGTGTAAAGTCGCATTTCTTCGTAAAGGTGTTGAACTTCCTTCAGGGATATCCGCATTTGTCTGTCGACGAGTTTATGACATTGAGAACAACTGTTTATGGTGGCTAACTGATAAGGACTACCTTAATGTTAGTTTTCTTATAAATATCATCTTGTCATAATTTTGTATATAATGATTTTATTTATACATTTTTGGTCTGTTGATGAATGAATTCAGGAACAACAGGAAGAAGTTAACCAGCTATTAGACAAGACAAAACTAGAAATGCATGGGGCTGTGCAGTCAGGAGGCCGTTCTCCAAAACCCTTGAATGGTCCAGCATCAACACAGTCTTTGAAATCTGGTTCTGACAACATACAAAATAGTTCTTCGTTTGGTGCACAGAGTAAGGGTAAAAAGAGAGAGCGGGGTGATCAGGGTTCTGATTCATCTAAAAAGGAGCGGTTATTTAAGATAGAAGATGGAGATTCTGGTCAGTTTAGACCGGAGAGCATGTTAAAGTCCGAGATTGCTAAAATAACTGATAAAGGTGGGCTTGTGGACTTTGAAGGAGTTGAAAAACTGGTACAGCTTATGCAGCCTGACAGTGCTGATAAAAAGATTGATTTACCTGGGCGGATAATGCTTGTTGATGTAATTGCACTTACAGACCGGTACGACTGTCTGGGCTGGTTTGTACAGCTTAGGGGTTTACCTGTATTGGACGAATGGCTGCAGGAGGTCCACAAGGGCAAAATTGGTGATGGAAATCCCAAAGAAAGTGACAAGTCTGTTGATGATTTTTTATTAGCTTTACTGCGTGCATTGGATAAGCTTCCTGTGAACCTTCATGCACTGCAGACCTGTAATGTTGGAAAGTCTGTCAATCATTTACGCACGCACAAGAATGCTGAAATTCAGAGGAAAGCCCGGAGTTTAGTGGACACATGGAAGAGGCGTGTGGAAGCTGAAATGAACATGAATGATTCAAAGTCTGGTTCAAACCGTGCTGTTTCTTGGCCAGCAAAGCCAGCAAACTCGGAGTCTCCTCATGTTGGAAATAGGAAAACAGGTGGGTCCTCTGATAACGTCGTGAAGAGCTCTGTAATTCAACCCTCATTATCTAAAAGTTCCCAATCTAAGTTAAGTTCTGGAGAAGCTTTGTCGAAGTCTTCATCTCCTGGCTCTACTAAATCATTGACTACCCCCGCAGGCGTGAACTCAAAAGATCAAAACAGTAAATTCTTTGTTGGAGCTGCAACCTCAGATCTACCTTTGACACCTATCAAAGAGGAGAGGAGCAGCAGTTCTAGTCAATCTCAAAATAACAGTATAACTTGTTCTAGTGAACATGCTAAGACTATTGGTTCTTGCAAGGAAGATGCAAAGAGCTCCACTGCGGTGTCAATGAGTGGAAGTAAAATTCATGGTTGTACATCTCGAATTCGCAAGTCAAGCAATGGTGTACATGGGGCTGGTGCTGCAGTAGGTCAAAAGGAGCACAACTCTGCTAAACATTCAACCAGAAATTCACCTTCTGAGAAAGTATCACCAACTCGAGCATCCCATGAAAAATCAGTTGACCAGGCCATTGCCGATCAAGGGAATAACCAGCGATTGATTCTTAGGTTGCCAAACACTGGTCGCAGTCCATCAAGGGGGGCTAGTGGGGGCTCTTTTGAAGAACCAGCTACAACGAGCAGCAAAGCTTCATCTCCTGCAGACCGGAATGATAATCAGGACAGAAGAGTGAAAACTAAGGCCGAGTGTTTGCTGACCCATGTGTCAAATATGATGAATGAGGCTTGTGATGCTAATGATGCTTTGATTGGTGATGAAGGTAAGGGTACTCCAATAGTTGATGAGCGAAGCAGGACAAATGAAGATAGTGATAAGGTATTGGAAACACCAAAGCCAACTAGTTTGCCATCTGGGTTTGTTTCCAGATCAGGGCAGACTTATGATGCTTCTTTAAGCCCCATGAATGCATTAGTTGAAAGCTGTGTAAAGTTTTCTGAAGCAAGTTCATCCGTTTCCCATGGAGATGATGGGATGAACCTACTAGCTACTGTGGCTGCTGGGGAAATATCCAGATCAGAAAATGCGTCACCTGTGGCATCCCCCGAGAGAAAGTCTCCTGCAGCAGATGAAATGTGCTCAGGCAATGATTTGAAGTTAAAGCATTCTGGTGAAGCAGCTGTTCGCACCCTTTCAGAGTTGAATGGTAGGGCTACAGGAGAGCATCCTTTGAATACAGTTGATTCATTGCAGATAAAAAATGAGTTGAGGCATCCTGCCATGACTCTGTCACGTGATTTTTCAGGGGATGGTGAAACCATTTCATCTTCCCATGACACTAACATACATGTCTCCCCTACGAATTTGTCACAAAATGTTGAAGGTCCATGCTTACGGCCCGAAACCAAAGAAAATGCTTCTGTCACTATACTGACAGCTAAAAAGGAGAGTAATGCAGACACTGGAGTTTCAGACTCTAAATTATTGCCAAGGGCCTACTCTTTGGATGATGATCAGAAGGTTGATCACATGAATGAGGAGATCATTGAGGATGAGAAAATGTTGGTTTCAAAACCTGTTACAAATGTTGAGTCTGAAAACGAATCTGGTGAAAAGCAGCCGGAGTTAACTTCAGGTGTGGATAATGAGAACCAGATTAGTGTGGAGAAAGCAATTGGTACTGGAATACTAGTGGAAAAGGCCTCTCCAATTGCTGAAAACTGTGAGTCTGCATATTTAAAAAAGGAGTCACCTGCTTCTGGCAGTGCTTTAATTGTACCCAAGGATGAAAGTGCTGATGACATGAAGTCAGTTGTGATTGAGCCTGATGTAAGACCAATGGAGCAAGATTCTTCTGCTCCAGATGATTCTAATGAATGTGCTGAAGTTAATATGGGCAAAAAAGAAACCATTCGTCCGTGTTCTGGTTCTTCAGTTCAGCCTGATTTACAAGCAATGCCTAGGACAGAGAGTGAAGTGTCCAAATCATGTGAGCAAAAGCTAGATGCAAGTCTGTCTGAAGTATCAGGAGAGAGGCATGCATGCTCTGCAGCTGGTGCTGATGCAGCTGTAAAGCTTGACTTTGATTTAAATGAAGGCTTTCCTGTTGATGATGTAAGCCAAGGGGAGATTGCCAGACAGGATGATCCTATCACATCATCTGCAGTTCATGTTCCTTGCCCATTGCCTTTTCCTATTTCGTCCATCTCTGGTGGCTTCCACCCTTCAATTACCATTGCATCCGCGGCTAAAGGGCGGCCCGTTATTCCACCAGAAAATCCATTGAGGATCAAGGGGGAGCTTGGATGGAAAGGATCTGCAGCCACCAGTGCATTTCGACCAGCTGAACCTAGGAAAAATGCTGAGATGCAGTCCTCTACTAATGATATTAGTTCTGTTGATGTCACTTCTATTAAACAAAATCGTGCCCCCTTAGATTTTGACTTGAATGTGGCAGATGAAAGATGTTTTGAAGATGTTGGTTCACATGGTTCTTTAGATTCTGGACCACATGATCGTAGTGTGGGACTTGATCTTGATTTAAACAGAGTTGATGAGACTCCTGAAATTGGTACTTTCTCTATAAGCAAACTGGATATCCCTGCTTTACCAAGCAAGCCGTCATTGTCTAGTGGGTTGTCTAATGGTGGAAGTGTCTCAAGAGACTTTGACTTAAATAACGGGCCTGGCCTTGAAGAAGTTGGTAGTGAAGTCCCTACACGTAGTCAGCAGCAGATGAAAAATTCTGTGCCGTTTCCAAGTGCTGTTCATAGCACGAGAACAAACAATGCTGAATATGGAAATTATTCTGCATGGTTTCCTCCGGGCAATTCCTATTCTGCAATTACTGTCCCGCCACTTCTATCTGGTAGAGGGGAGCAGAGTTATGTTACTGGCGCGGGGGCACAACGAATAATGGGTCCAACAGGTAGCACTCCTTTTGGTCCTGAAATCTACAGGGGATCTGTACTTTCATCCTCCCCGGCTGTTGCTTATCCATCCACTACAGCTTTTCCATATCCTGGATTTCCATTTGAAACCAATTTTCCATTATCCTCAAACTCCTTTTCTGGTTCAACTGCATTTATGGATTCGTCAAATGTGGGCGGGCTATGTTTTCCTACCATGCCTACACAGCCAGTTGGGCCTGGTGGTGTCGTTTCATCCACATATTCTCGTCCATATGTTATGAGTCTTCCAGGTGGTACTAGTAATGTGATACCTGACAGCAGAAAATGGGGAAGTCAAAGTCTGGATCTTAATTCAGGCCCTGGTTTAGCAGATACAGAACGGAGGGACGAAAGATTGCCTTCAGGATTGCGGCAAATGTCTGTCCCGAACCCACAAGCCTCAATCGAGGACCACTTGAAGATGTTTCAGATGGCAGGTGCTGCTGCATTGAAAAGAAAAGAGCCTGATGGTGGTTGGGATGCTGAAAGATTCGGTTATAAGCAACACTCACGGCAATAGTGTCATGGTTCGTCCACACAAATGTTCAAGAGGTTAGCCACTTTTATGCCTTCTGGACCCCCTAATCCTTTTGCTATTATTTTCTTGGCTGAAATTGGATGTTATTTCATGTTTCTGCGTGCCCTATTAGCTCTCTTTGTCCATGAGTTTGCCTTGTATTTGGCGTTTTTAGATGTGGTATACTTTTGTATTTTTGAATCTTAGCATATTTTGTTGAAAAGAATAGTTCTCTATGCATGTGCCAATATCTGTGTATTTGTTCGTTATACTGATGTATTTTTGCTATGCAATTTCCTTAATTTGTAATGTATTGAATTTGTTTCTGTTCTGGTGCAGCTATTAAGGAAAATTGTCTGATAAATTGGAGATATTTGAGTGTTGAGCCATGGAAAATGAGCAGAGATGGTACCCTTGCTGCTGATGTGCCGCTTCATTTCTGACTTGATAAGCGATCCAGATCCTCTGATGCAGTTGTTTTGTATGAATCTGCTCCCAGATTGTCGCTTGCAGATAAGTGTTTCCTGTGTAGATATCTAACTGAAACAGCAGGTGTGATAATGCCGCCGCTTAGAATCAGAGAAATTGGCATCAAGTGTTTGACTGTGACTGTTCTGCAACAGCACCGACCCCAATCCATTCTCGAGCATTTGGAAGGAGAGGATTGGATGTATGAACTGGCTTAGGCTTGAGGCCAGTTTGTCTTCTTTAAATCATTTTTTTTTTCAACTTTTGTTACATATATAGTTATTGCTGTAGTCTTGACTTTCGAATTTTGTCACTTATCACATTCTGGTTATTGATATATGCACAGGTTAGCCACCATGGCCTATGTGTCTCGTCCCTCTATTTGTTATCGCCCTTCCTTTGCGTCTTTTCTTTTGGTATTATAACTAGAATTTGTTTATAGAGTTTCTTTGAATTCTTCTTCCTTTTATTGTATGGGCAATGCCTTGATGTTTTTATCTGCAACATAAATTCGTGATTCGTTAATTCTTGTTACACTAGTTATTATCCTTTAAAAAAAATGAATTGCACTACTAACTCAGCACAGCCAGGCATCGTATATGCCTGCAAAAGACATGATCCGCCCTCCTTCCAGCAAGAATTTCTCGTTTGTAAAGTCTACAATTCTTTTATCTTAGTCGCATAGTTACTTAAAGATAAGTGTTTATTTTATGAACACAAATGTTCTCTGGACTATTACCATTCAGTGGCATGCTCGTAGCTGTATGAAAGTTGTTGTAAATCGTGATTTTGGATGTTCTCCATTCAATTCGATATTTAAGTGCATTGGGTCAACAAATTAAACTTTATCATCACTCCCTTTTTTTAATGAAAATAGTTAAGGTTGTCTAGTCATTTTATATTGAACATAAAAAATATTTTTTATTTTAATAAATATGGTCTTGAATGCTGACATTTATTCTGCACTTATCAATGAATCTTTTATTTCTTATTAGAAACTGATAAAAGGAAACATTAAAAAAAAAAAAATTACGTGCAATAAGATATATCTTCACACATAATACGTTTTAGTGATGAAATTACGTTCGTTGATTTAAATAAATGGACCAACAATAACTCTCATCTTCACCGTCAATTCAACGAAATGATTTTTTACCACTGTTTTATTATATGAATGCATTTAATAAGTTGTACTATTGTATACTAATTTTCTACAACTCATTCTAGAACGAATAAAAAAGAATAAACCTTCACATTATTATTCCATCGCATAATTACATAATTATGATGATTAAATCTGTTAACTTTCATAAAAAAAATTGTAAAAATCTGGAACTTTTATTTCCTTTATTTAACCGTGATTCAAAAAATAAAACCCCTTTCCTCTTTTATACTTTTATTCTTTACTTAATTTCTAATTGATTTATACATGTCTGCACTATTCTATTTTCTACCATTACCAAGTTTATTGCATCATCCCTTTTACCCTATCTTTGTGACTATTGACTTTTTACCAGTGTGAATTTTGTGATTGAGTTTTGACCATCGATGTTCCAGAAAAGAAGGGTCAAACTTTTGATCCACCATATCTGTCACAAGGCATGCGAGAAAGTGGAGTTTCTGAAGTGGTCTTAGACCTTCCATGACCATAGCAAAAAGAGTGTAACAATTGTGGCGAAAAATTAGGGTTTGTGTTAATGAGAATGGTCCACAGTTCCAACAGGATCACATGCACTGCTTAATTTGTACCTTGACATCTGTCACATTCCAACCTTCTGACATTAAAAAAGTACCACTTTTCATTGCATGCCATGCTTTCTCTTTCACAAGCATTCTGCTCTTCCACAAACACTTGTTCAAATTCTAACAAACACCTTTTCTAATACCTTTCTTTTCTGCACCATCCTTATCATGGGCCACCATCAACTCTCATCACTCATCATTATATGTCCAAACTTATTTGCTTTCTCAGCTCAAAAATCTAAAAAATCATAACACTAATTAACACTGCTCTATTTATTTACTTAATAAACTGTTAAAAATATTCTGTTACCCCATATAATAATATCCCAAACATTTATTCAGTAATTAATGAATTTTAATACATTAATATACAAGTTGTCAATTTAAGGATTTTTATTTTTATACTTTTGTTCTGTTAGAATCAATCTTAGAAAAATTATTTTCAAAGTAATTAATGATTCAAAACGGTCTTCATATATATATATATATATGATAATCAGAAGTTAATGACAATTAATATAATTCTTTTCCTAATTAATGTTTTAATTGAATTATTTTTTAAAACAGCATTGAATTGAAAACAAAAAATATATCTGTTAGACTATAAAATAGTAAATTTTTAAGGAAAACTAATAAAAGGAGACAAAAAAAACAACTTTGTAATCATTTTCTATATTGGTTTTTCCAGATCAGGTATAACATAGAAAAACATTCTAGTAACTTAAGTTTCACCATTGCTGTTACATTACAACCTTTTTTTTTTTCTTTCAGTTATATGTAACAGTCACAACTACAGGAATTTTATAACATCAAAAGATTATTATGAATATGATGATTATGATTTTGGTGTCTCATGCTTTTCTTCTCTCACATTGAACCAGACCCCACCATTTTCTCTCCTTTCTCTCTCTCTGTAAAGTGTCAGAGGGATGTTGGAGAAAACCATGAAGATATCTAGTACGATGTTTCATGACAAGCACCATCATAATCATAGCAAAAGAGAGAGGTTTCTGGGTTTGCCTTTTGTCTTCTCCTCTCTCTTAGTGGCTTCAATTTTCTGTCTGTTCTTCCTCAACTATCCCAACCCTTCAAACCTCATACCCCAACAAGGCATTCACCTCTTTGAAAATTTCTCACAAAACCAAGAATATCCCATCATCACAACACAGACATCATCATCATCATCATCATCATCCCAACCACCAACGGGTATGTCCCTAACATTATCCCACTCACCATCATAATCATGTTCAGGTTTTAAAAAAGGGTCCACAACCATGATTTCGTCCCACCATCAAGCTTTTCTTACAGTTCTTATGACCCACAACTGTGATCTCTTTAAAGTTTTCATTTTTCTCAAAAATCAAACGTGGGATCACAACTGTAATTTAAAGCCTTGATCATGATCATGGATTTTGATCACCACCCTTTATCTGTAATAACTTGATTTTGTGGGTCTCGTTGTGTCCCATCACATAAATTTGTGTTCTTTTTTTGTTTGTTTGTTTTGTGGCAGAACAGAAACCATGTGACCTTTTTAAGGGTCACTGGGTGCAAGCATTGGGAGGTTCATCAACCTATTACACCAATTCAAGCTGCCTTTCAATCCCTGATGGCAAAAACTGTTTCAGGCATGGCAGAAAGGACAGTGATTTTCTGAATTGGAGATGGAAACCTGATGAATGTGAGCTTCCAAGGTTTGATCCCAAAACCTTCTTTCAGATTGTTCATGGCAAAACAATGGCTTTCATTGGTGACTCTGTCGCTAGAAACCACGTCGAATCGCTTCTATGCCTCTTGTCACAGGTTTGTCTCTATTAGTAATTACACAAAATTCTCTTCTATTGCTGAAATTTAAGACTTTTTTCTGTTGTTATTGATAACTTTGCCCAACTATTTGGAAGGTTTTTCTTAGAAAGTAGCAAGTTTTAAAAAAATAATTCAATGCATGTATATATATGATTGGCATAAATTTTTGAAGAATAGTATTAATAATTTATTTTTATATCCAAGTACATAAAACTAAATTCTGTGATTGAATTTGAAGGTATATATATGAATTCCATTACTTAGTGAATGATTCCTTTACACGTTGCACACTTGAGTAGCACAATTTTAGGCTTTCGGTGTTCTCAAATTCTTTGCTTCCATACAAAGAAGAATGTGATTCTTCTAAACTGAATTAGAGGGAAGATCAAGTATGCTTCAGTGTCTCTTACTACAAAATATAAATACTAAACTTTTCAAAAAATTACTATTTAAAAATTTAATTTAGAAAAGCAATATTATTTTCTACAAAATGCTAATATATTATAATATTAACACACTATAGGGGAAAAACAAACTCTTAAACTCTCTTCGTAAGACTAATAATTAAAACTAGACTATTTTCATTTTAATTGATCTACGTGATTGGTGGTATGGAAAAAAATGTATTTGAAAGGATTTTTAAGTAATTTTGTATCATTATACTTTAATTGTCATTATACGAGACTTACATGAAATTATTTTTGCCACTTTTATCAGTACGTAGCATGACATCAATAGTTGAAAACTTGAAATTGCATATTCTTCCCATGACGCGTTTGGTATGAAACTGATAATTAAGAAAGAAACCCTAATGAATCAAACTCATTTTTTTCTTCATCATTAACACTGTCAGTCAATAGTGTTATATATATATATATATATGTTACAGTGACAGTAGCAGTTAATTAACATTGTTACAAACTTGAAAAAGTTCAAATTTTTGAAGCATCGAAATTTAGATGTAGATAGAAGAAAAATCTGAAATGACAAATCGTACAAGAGGGTGTGAGAATTTTGTTGAAAACATTGCAGGAAGAAGTTCCAAAGGACATGTACAAGGACTCAGAAGACAGGTTCCGAAAATGGTATTTCCCCATGCACAACTTCAGTCTGATGATGCTGTGGAGCAGGTTCCTGGTAGTGGGCGAGGAGAGAATGGTAAACGGCACGGGCACGAGCGTGTTCGACTTGCAGCTGGACAAGGTAGACAGCGACTGGGCCAAAGAGCTTCCGTACTTAGATTACGCAGTGATCTCATCCGGGCACTGGTTTTTCAGAGGGATGCGTCTGCACGAAGGTGGAAAAGAAGTAGGGTGCGTGTACTGCGACGAACCGAACGTGACAAGGTACAACGTGGACTTCCCTTTGAGAAAAGCAATGAGAACAGCGTTTAGGTATATCAGTGAGTGCAAGGAGTGCAGAAGGAGGAGGATGGTGACGGTGATGAGGACATTTGCAGCAGCGCACTTTGAGAATGGGTATTGGAACACCGGAGGGTACTGTAACAGGACAGGTCCGATGAGTGAGAGTGAGGTGGATTTTGGGAAGTTTGAATGGGAAGTGAGGAATGTTCAGATGGAGGAGTTTGAGAGAGGAAGGAAAAATGGTGGTAGGTTTGAGGTGGTGGATGTTTCAAGAGCCATGCTTATGAGAGCAGATGGCCATCCTGGAGAGCATTGGGGGAACAAATGGATGAAGGGTTACAATGATTGCACTCATTGGTGCATGCCAGGGCCTGTTGATATGTGGAGTGAGTTGCTTCTTGCTGTGCTCAGAAAAGCTTCTGCTTTTCATCATTCTATTTAGTTCAAACTTTTCATCATAGATGCATACACAAACCATAGATTTTGTTTTATAGATTCTTTTCTTTTTGGTATACAATAATGATGGTAGTGTAGTTCTGAAATCTGGTTGAAGTTGCAGCGATTTTGATTCTGGAAGCTAGCTGTGTTAGCAGAGGATATACAGAGTGGGCTAATTAATTTCTATGTAAGACAATGTATCATTTAAATCCAATTTTTTTATTTTAATTCTTGAAATAAATATTTTATATGCTTTTATTATGAGTACAAAATTTAAGAAATGAAATTAATAATTGTAGAAAAAGAAAAAGACGAAAACAATAAACTTTTTTCTTCCTTGTTTCGTACGCTACCACACCATAATACATCTTCAACGTAGTAACCATTTTTTTTTTTTTTTTTGGATTCGGCCATGACATAAATGGTGGTACACTTTCACGCGTTCAAACCTAACAGAAACGTAATCGCAACGTTCTTCTCCCAAAACGCACGTTATAAAGAAGTCCTTTCTCTCTTCTTTTTGTTTTTGATCTTGTTGTTCTTCTTCTTGGATTTGCAATCTGTGGTGTGAAATCTGGTTTCGAATTAGGTGAAGTGGAATCGAAGAGTGTTTCAATGTCGGAAGGGTTCGCGATCGAATTGTACTTCGATCCGGCGTTGGAGAATCAAATGCTGAAGGCGTGGAACGTTCTCGCGCGCCGACAAATCACCACTCACCTCATCGAGATGAAGTCGCGCCCTCACATAACGCTCTTCTCCGCCCCCTTTCTAGAACCTTCCAAGCTCGAATCGCTTCTCAGAACCTTCGCATCCAAGCACGATCCTCTTTTTCTCTCCTTCTCCTCCGTCGGCACCTTCCCCAACGACGCCGACAACCTTCTCTTCCTGGCGCCCACGCCCTCCCTCTCCCTCCTCCAATTCCAGTCCCACCTCTGCGACGCCATCAGAAAAGAAGGTATTGAGATCTCCGACGACTTCGCCTTCGATTCCTGGATACCTTACTGCTCGGTCGCACACCACGTCCCCAAAAACAGAATGCCCGAGGCTTTCTCTCTCTTGCGGGAACTCAAGCTTCCGGTTTCCGGTTACGCTACGGACATCGCGCTCGTGAAGTTCTCTCCGGTTAGCGAACTCTTTTCCTCTGTGCTCAGCAACAATGTAGATTCCTGAACTCTTTTCTTTAAACATTAGTTTGTAGTTTGTGGCTGAAACGAAACGAGTTTCTCCATTTAACTAGAATAAACTGATACTTTACTTGTAGAATTTTTCTCATATAATTTTTTTTCTAAATTTTTTAGCTGATTTTGTTATTTTTCTCTAATCTAATCGAAACTCTTATGCTAAAACTTGTCTAAACGTGTTCTTAGCTTAATTTTATAGGTTTAACTTAGCTTATAATTTACTTGATTCCTAACACTCATTTAAAATTTAAAATTTAACTATTCATTTAGTTTTATAATTGCACAATTTTTTCTTTTTACTTTCTATACTCAAGTATCGTTTTTTGGTTTATGTTTAGTCAATATTTTTAATGTTTTTTTAGCTTCTACGTTTTAAACTCGTAAGAATTAAAAGACATTAAAATTAACATAATAATAAAGATAAAAACTGGTGATTTTTAAGTATATAAACTAAGAGATAGAATTTGTTCAATTATAGAAATTAAATGAGTAATTAATCCAAGCAAATGCAGGTGAAGGTGCGATTGTGTCACTTAATTTCGTCCAAATTACATAAACCATGAGACTTTTGAGTGATAATTTAACATACGTGTAGGTGATTAAATGGTAATAACAATTAAGTTATAGAGATCTATTCTTATTTTTCTTTCGTTTAGGAACTAAAATGACAAAGCTTCATCTCTATACAGAGGAGCACTTCAGACTTTCTGTTTACACTTTTAATTTTTCTTTTTAAATTTATGAGAACTTTTGTTCCATTGACCTTATTTAATCTGTTTTATTTCTCTTTTTAAATCATTCTGAGGTTTAAATTTGATTTTTGTGGGTTCCCCAATATTTACTCTAATACAAGGGTCTTATCAAACTTATACTCTTATTAATCCTTTATTTGGTTGATGATAAAAATATATACTTCTAAGATAGAAAAAATTTTATTTTTATTTTTATAATCGAAGGTCTTATTTAAGACTATTAAGTTTTATTATTTTATGTCATGTTAGGACTTATGAAAGAGTTTAAGCCATGAAAATTTGAGTTCTGTTCCTTTAGGCATTTGATTGTGAATACTTTTAACAAGAGTAGAGAGTTATGTATTTCTTTATTTGATGGTTTACTGTACAAGATTGTTGTTGGAATATAGTACTTGGTTCGATGTATGATGGCCACTGCAGAATTTACTATTCATTTTTTAATACATGGTTTGATGTCTTACATTTAAGCTCAAGATACACGAATTAGAACAACATTTAACGTTCTTTCTAGTCGATCAAATATTTCTCCAACAAATGAATTTGTAAATAATTAATATAATATTATTAAAATTAAAATACAAACTAAAAATACTTTTTTTGAATCACATCAATCATAGATAATATAAATTTTCTACTCATTCATTTACAATTCCTTAATCCCAAAACATTCCTCCTTTCTCGCTCATCGTTTCTCATCCTTTCTGCTCTCATTTTAATCCAAACAAAGCATTAATGAAGGTCGGAATTTAATGAATACTTGTTTGAAAACTACTAAATAGGGCTCACATAAACAGATTTTTACTAAACTAGAACGTAGTTTATCCGCTACTTTACTATAGGAATCCATGAAGATTTTACTCAAAGCTTGTTTCTCATTTGCTCAAAAGATAAATATTCATCTTTATTGAAGACTAAATTTTCTAGTGAACTGAGGTAAATATGCCTCTACTTTACAAAAGTTGGTTGAGCATAAAAGCCAAAAATTCCTTCAAAAGAAGTTTGTAATGTGTCCAAGTAAATTATGTTAACTATTGAATTATAGTGAATTCATGAATTTAAGTAACATCGGGCTACGAATTTATATACCAGAATATATATATACGACAAAAGGAATCAGAAACTATAAAATGGTATCACTCAAGCCCAGCAACTACTTCCATCAAACTTCACTTTTACCCAACCTTAATAATCAAACTATACCAATCAGATCACTCCCATAAGGCATGGGAGCACAGAAGAATGAAAAATCTAGTCAAACTAACCCTACATTCTTTCTTGGTACATGGATACTTGGTATCAAGAGAAGAACACCCCCATGTTCCATCCATCAAATAAATTACTACTAAGATAAAAATAAACAATGGTCCATTTGTCAGTACAAGACAACACCATAACTCTAGCTGCATCTGTCCTCCATTTCCCTAAATATCCAACCTTACAACAAAACTGCAACCATGACCACAGTTTAAAACCTCTATGAAGAGCATATCCAAAACTCTCCACTATAAGCTGTTATACACAGGTACCTAACCCTCTATTTCACAGGTACCTAACCCTCTATTTCACAGTGTCTCAGCCCTACCAACTTCTCCAGGTCTTCCAACCTCGTTCATTGTTCCAGCACATTTCTAACAATTCAGCATTCAACCTCAGACACATTACCAATCCATTTGAAATTCACCATCAACATTAAACTATTCCTCAGACAAAGAAAAATAAAAACTCACCAAAACCAAATCAACAAGGGAGCAAACAACAGAGATAAATTCACAAAGTTCCATCTATCGAATTTGGTGTTCCCTAACACCATAAATCATTACAGCAAGAGAATTTCAGGAGGAACCAAAACCCTCCCAAACCATTCTCACTTCGAAAACAATCAAACGCAGTTAATCATCTAATACAATATTACTAACTTAACATTAACAAATTAAAAAAAAAAAAAAACTAGCAACTGCGGTGTACTTAGGCATAACCTTAGGTCAGGAGTCTACATTATTACCGAGCACAAAGGAGAAGAGTTCGCGAACCGGAGAGAACTGCACGAGCGCGATGTCCGTAGCGTAACCGGAAACCGGCAGCTTGAGTTCCCGCAAGAGGGAGAAAGCCTCGGGCATTCTGTTTTTGGGGACGTGGTGTGCGACCGAGCAGTAAGGTATCCAGGAATTGAAGGCGAAGTCGTCGGAGATCTCAATACCTTCTTTTCTGATGGCGTCGCAGAGGTGGGACTGGAATTGGAGGAGGGAGAGGGAGGGCGTGGGCGCCAGGAAGAGCAGGTTGTCGGCGTGGTTGGGGAAGGTGCCGACGGAGGAGAAGGAGAGAGAGAGAGGATCATGCTTGGATGCAAAGGTTCTGAGAAGCGATTCGAGCTTGGAAGGTTCTAGAAATGGTGTGGAGAAGAGCGTTATGTGAGGGCGCGACTCCATCTCGATGAGGTGAGTGGTGATTTGTCGGCGCGCAAGAACGTTCCATGCCTTGAGCACCTGATTCTCCAACGCCGGATCCAAGTACAGTTCGATCGCGAACCCTTCCGACATTGAAACGCTCTTCGATTCCGATTAACCTAACTCCGATCTCTCTCTCAAACTCACGCAGACCCCACAGATTGCAAATCGAAAAAGAAGAAGAAGAAGAAGATAAGAAGAAAGAGGAGTGCGTTCTTTTTCTTTCCGACTCTTCGCACCCTTCCACAGGTACTCAGATTTTTCTTATTCAATTATT
The DNA here is from genome assembly GCF_000741045.1 of Vigna radiata var. radiata. NCBI lineage: Eukaryota > Viridiplantae > Streptophyta > Magnoliopsida > Fabales > Fabaceae > Vigna > Vigna radiata. The sequence goes on along the minus strand of NC_028351.1, from coordinate 1,778,651 downwards.
TGTAGTGTTATTTCTTTTGCATTTTACACAATAAATAAATAAAAATAAATATGCATGCATAATGTTAATAATTATTATTTTTATATAAATAGTGGACTAAATAACAAAAATTATACACTAACATTAACTATTATACGAATAACAATTCTTAAGACATTTATTGTCAACAATTAAGCTAATTAATCGACTTTTCCCACATATAAAAAAATAAATGAATGTAATATTCGATCTAAAAATAAACTTATAATTTTGAGTTTTTTTTTTTTTTATCTTTATTTAAATACATGTCCAAATAAATATTTCATAATTCCATCTCAAAAATTAAAGTTGTAGTAGATAACCTATAATTCCATTTCCTTGTTCTTTCACGATAATTCTAACACCTCAATAAATTACCTCCCATATTTATAAGTGTTTGATAAAATGAGGATTAATTTCTTACCTTCAACTATAATATCAATTATCTGTTTAGAAGTCTTTTCTATTATTCAACTAGCCACTATTTAAAAAATGAGTGAAATGTATTTTTTTTCAAATTTGTAATTGTTAGAAATTTAAATTTACTTTAAGTTTTACATTATATATAAATGAAAAAGTTAAATATAAAAACTCATTTACTTATTAGTTATTATTAGAGAAAGTACATTTTATATTGGTTATTTATAAATTATTACATCAATTAAAATTATGATAAATATTAATGATGTAAAAATATTAATTTTGTGTACATTATTACAATAATATGGTTTCACTATCTATAATGTTAATTCATATATAATAATCGATGTAATATATCTTTTGGATTAGATATAATACATTGATCATTTTTATGAACCAATATTATATGTGTATTTTTTCTTTTGAACTGAGTGTATTTTTTTTAAACAAAAATTTCAATTTATATAAATTCAAGATGTAATCAATCATAATTACAATAAATAGTTAGAAAAATAATATATATTACTTTAGATACCAACCTTTGTTCAAAAGAAAAATCAACTAACACTTCAATTAATTAAAACATAATGTTTATATATCACAAAAAGCTACACATAATCTTTACTTAGTCCAAACTATATCTAAATAGAGATTTGATTCATAAAACTACGAAATGAATGTTCGAAAATATTCTTAGAATAAGATTTTGGAATGCGTATGGTGCTTAGATAATTTCATTGTGGAAGTTCTTATTGTTTCCCTAAATTTATTCTCAACAATTCGTCATTTCAATTAATTTTTAATAAACAAGATCAAACGATTAGAAAGACTATTGTGAATGTGAAGGATTATGAAAAAAAGATCTAAGAAGAGATGATGAGTTGTTAAAAGGTGGTGACGTATCTCAAGAAGTCATTATTAGGAACATAACCAAAAGAAGAAGAAGAATAAAAAAATAAAAGTTCTTGAGTTTGTTTTAGTGAATAAAATCAACTCTTCTTAGTTTTTACTTTACTTTATCCTCAAGTTTATCTTATTTCGCGTCTAATATCTTTATTAGGTGAATAAGAAACATTTATGGTAAAGGAAAACAAACTAGAACTCAAGGAAACATGTTTTTTGGACAAGAAAAGATTAATAAGAAGAAAATACGTGCATGTGCCAAGCGTCGCTAGAATCACACCCAACATTGCACAATCAACAAGCAACTAGTGTTGTAGGGGAGCCCAACGCTAGGCAACATTTCTACAAAGAAGATTATTTTGTAGTTTATTTGGTTGCACTCGATAATACTGATATGATGTTGAGTAATGACATTGCTGAGGGTAAGGGGGATTCCTCATTCTACACGAATAGAATCACCTAGGGCACCTGAGAGAGGTTCTTGGAGGTTGTTTGAGGTGTTGGAAAGCTTTCCCTATTCTCCATGGGCCTCAATTTTCACCCATGGCGTTTTTCCCCTTTTGGAGTTGAAGAGGAAGATGAATTGCAATTTGGAGATGGACAAGCGAATGAGAGGTGCAATTGGAGCATGAAACAACTACCAAGAACCTAGGGAGAGGGCTTACATCTTCTCTTTGGTTTCCATTTCTTTCCTATCTCTTCATTTTGTAAACCCTAGGTTCTCCACCATGGAGAGTTAAACTTATTTTTGAGATTAGATGCAACAAATTAAATCTTGTGTATTTTGTGATGTTAATACATATGTTTTTCCATTTCTTTGTTGGTATTTGACCTTTATGCTTAATTCTTGTTGTGATTTGATCATCCATTGCTTGATTGTAGTTCTTAAGATGTTGGAGAATGTCTTTTATACCTATCACTAAAATTAAATACCTAATGGAGCTTGTACATAAGGATAGAACATGATTCATAGTAATCTTAAGACTCTTGAGTTCAATGCATGATTGCTTGTTGATGATCAAGGGGTTGAACTTTGATGAGTTGTCATAAGCTCAAAGTTCCTACAAATAATATTTGAATAAATTTGTGAGTTAATTTTGACATGAACTTGAAATTGAGATATTTGTGAATGCGTGAGAATAAAGTAAATGAAATATAGTATTGACAATTGTTATATAACAGACTAGAATAGTTCCATTTAAAAATATGAATCTAGTTATCTAAAGAAAAATAATCGACAAAGAATATTATTTAATCAAATTTCAATAAGTTTTAGATAGATTAGAATTTAACAAACATGCTTTAAAAATACATAACTACATACACTTTTATTTTTTACTTGAAAATTTTAAGATAGAAACAAAAACAAACTATAGTATTTCACTCAAACTCAAATACACTTATATTTTGAAGGGTTAAATATGTTTTTAGTCCCTATACTTTGCAGCGATTTTGGTTTTAGTCACTCTTTCAAACTATAGTACAATTTAGTCTTTCAACTTTAGAAAACTCTGGTTTTAGTCCTTTTTACCAAATTTTTTTAACTTTATTTACTGTTTCAAACGCGTTTCTCAGTTAACATTGGAGCAAAAATGTGTCAAACAGTGTAAACAATCCAAATGCTATAATGTAACGTGCTTGAAATAGCAAATAAAGTTTAAAAAATTTGGTAAAGAGGACTAAAACCAGAGTTTTCTAAAGTTGAAGGACTAAATTGTACTATAGTTTGAAAGAGGGACTAAAACCAAAATCGCCCCAAAGTATAGGGACTAAAAACATATTTAACCCTATTTTGAAATAAGACTGAAAACATATAGGTCGAAACATAGTGTTTTACAAGATACAAATATACATATTAGTTCAAACTTAACAAAAGATAGATCCAAATAAAACACATAAATATCGAAATTACATTAATGAGGAACACGAAGGTAAAGAGGAATATGATTGGGTGAGTTTGGAAGTGAATCCCAAACTGAGAAAGCACTAGAAGAGTTCAACCACTTGTGTGTCATTTCAGGATAGTGACGATCAATCACATCTTTCAAACTCTCAGTTGTGTTCACCCATTCAAGTCCCTTTTTAGTGTATGTTTCTTCATTGTAGTTGCTTGTGAAGAACCTATCAGCTTCCAGCCTCCTGCAAATCCACAAACAATGTTTCATTCATTCCCTTTCAAAATCACTTCACAAAAGAATGTCCAAAAATTACACTTAAAATCACACAATGAATCCTTTAGAATATTGGTATTTTAACGTTATTCCTTTTACCTGCTTGCCATGAGGAGGAATATTACAAAAGCTGTCTCACTGATTGCAAAACCCTTTATTTTCTTTTCTGCCATGAGACCTACAAGTAGATCAAGTTCTTCAACATCATCTCCATATACTTCTTCCAATACTTTAATTGCTTCCTTATCATCAGTTAGATCTTCCCACTTTGAGATAGGTATTAACAGTAATGACCTCCTAAACTGGTTGTATCTAGCCACATTCCTTTCCCTATCCCTGTAAACTGCATCATAATTTTAGGGTTAATAACTAGATATAGGATATATCTAAGATTAAAACTATAAATAAAATTTTACATATATATGTATGTATATATCTTACTTTCAAGAGCAGCCATGTCCACATGTTCAGACCTTTCTGTGCCATCAATGTTCTGTGGTACAAGGTCTCTTAGCCACTCTGGATAATTCCAAAGCTCTAATGCCCCACAAGTTTGGTGACCCATTGACACAAGTTGTCTTGCAACTCCTATTTCTGTTAGTTTCTTCTCTCCAGGTAGTCCAATCAAGTTTTTCATGGGAATTCTACAATACCAAATGGAGAAACTTTTGTCATTAAACATTTATAATAGATCAGTCATTGACTATGATAGTTTGAACCCTCAAGTAGATGACAAATTTTGGTAAAGATAATAAAATGCTTAAAATTATTGAGATAATCTAACTTTATAGCTATTAAACACACCCTAAATGGATAAGATTCTATTATCATACTCTTTGATTACTGGTGGAGATTTGTTTGGCCCAGGAGTTGCAGATACATCTCTCAATTGCAGGTTATCAGGTAGGAGTGAGTGCATTCTATAGACACTCACAAATTCTTCTGTTAAAGAGTATGAGACACCGTGATTTTCTTGCTTCTTCATACCAACAAATCCTCCTAAAATGGATCCACCAACATGTCCAAATGTATCCTTAAATTTCTTCCCCAATAACCCATACCTGAAAAATGAACAATAATTTCAAAAAAAAGAGAAATAAATTACGTTTCATTTTACATTTTGAATATAAAATAAAACAACATCTTAAAAAATAGTACAAATACTATTCCATTAAAGTATTATTTCAGAAGATAAATTTTTTCAACTGTGAGAAATTGTGGGGGTGTTGAGAGGCTTACCAATTGACACGCATCCCTGCAAGTAGTGTATCTGTTTTAAGAAGCTCCACAGTCCAATCAATGGTGTGAACCTTTGCAATCACAGCTGAAGTCACCAATCTTGCATGGCGATAAAGTTCTTCATCATTCAAATGAGGGTAATATTTCTGAAAGAGTGCAATGAAAAACAGGTTATGCAGTTAGTATTTTCTTTTCATTAATGAGATTGTTTTTAAAGTTTAAGTGTTTACTGTTTTTTCCATGATGAAATTTGTGATTATTATACCTTGAGAGAATCACAAACTGCATTGTGTTCTTTAATGAAAAGGGACTGCAGAGTTGAAACACCAGCCCAACTGTTGCGGACGTCACCTGCAACTGCTGTTCCATTTTCGTTATGCAGAAGGTTTCCATCCTTTGATATCTTTAGCTTTCCATCTTTGAATGTCCTCACTTTCTGTAAAACTTCTCCATTGCTTCCATACACAGCACTTGCATCCCTATTTCACCGACCATATCCTCACTTAATGGAAATGTCTTCTTCTTTTTTTTCAGGCAACTCAGTGTGTTCATAAACTTAAAAACTACACTTGAGTCACAATATAAGCCATTACTGTCAAAACCACCCCACCAAAGATATTGACACAGTGTAAGACAACCTACGTATAACCAAATCACAGAACTTTCGCCGACCCTTTGAAGTTCAAAGTGTTATTAATATCTATTACTTATTTTGTACAGATACCTGTGATCATTATCGTGTCCCCTTACATTGAATATGTGCATGCATGTACGTGGGCACCCAAAAGCCAAACCATTACACAAGTTGCAGTCTTTAAATTTAAATTCTACTTTTCAAATTATAAGTTCTGTCAGTATCATTGCTAAGTACATTCCTAAAGGACATTTCGAAAGGACAAATTGATGTCAAATAACCTTTTTCCATTTCTTTCGAAATCTATTACAATATATAGGTGAGATCTAATCCGCATTTTAAAAACTAATTTTTCTGAAATTTAGTCAGTCATAAGAAGTATGAATGATAAACTTATCAACGTTAACTTTTAACTTTTTGCTCAGGCAAAGTGCAGTAGAAATCTTACCACCAAGGTGTTCGAATGTTTAATGATCCGGATTTGATCTCATAGAATTCAGTGCGAATTTCCTTAGTCTTGAAGAATTTGAAAGATTTTAGAGGGCATTGGCTTGCAACTTCTTTTGGTGCAGTGAGTTCAATCTACATATATGTATCAAAATTCCGTGAACAAATTAAATATCTTCTACTGTATATCTAAATAAAAAAGCTCATTATGTGCAGTTATCACATAAATAAATATTTTTAATAGACAAATATAAATATTTTTATACATGAAATTTAAAAGTAATATTGAAATAAGTTTTAGAAATTGGTTACAGTGTCATAGAGTTAGGACCTGTTTGGTATCCTCAAGATGATCGATCCAATCGTGAATCATAAATTGAATCCAAGAAGCTCCAATCACATTGAATTGCTTCCCTGTTTCCTTGTATTTCCTCCTGGCTAGTAGTTTTGTGGCTACCACCATTGGATCAGGCTTCAATAGCTGCACACACACACAAAACTATGCCTTCAAAATTCACAATCATCAAGGAACAAGTCAACAAACTATAAGTTCATCTAGTAGTAGAAACGCTGATATTTTATGAAATTATAACTAGCATTATATATGTATGATTGTGGACCTTTTTCTTCTGATGAACAGGGAGCATATTTCTGCCAAAGAAAGAGCCTTGGCTGCCAGCAACTTCATTGAAAGGATCATTATATTTTCCATCAGCTGTTCTGTATGGAAAATCTGAAGGGCTGAACCTAATCCCAGTTGGTGTTGTTCCAACGTTGAAGAGGTTGTACTCTTGGTGAAGGTGTCGTCTGATAGCCAGATACAATAGCCCTAAGAAAACAGGCAGACGAGGCCATATCCCCAGCTTGTCAATGGAATGAACAATCTGCATGAAACAGACTCATTTCGTGATGATCACAACTTAATTAATGCTTTGAAAATGATGTCATAGTTAATACTATCACTAATGTAACATCTATTCATGTTATGATAATATGACGTAGAAGGAATTGTGTGTATACAATGAAGAGAAAAGCATCTATTATGGTCATTTTGGCCACTGCTTCATGGAAGTCTTTGTGGACGAACTGGTGAAGAACATTTGCAAAAAGGTTTCTGATGGGATCCGTTATCACAGACCACATGTTTGCTAAAACGAAGATATAATTAATGAGTTTGATATATGAATGTGTATAGTTTTTTAAGGATGCATTTGCATTTAAAGGCTTTGGCTGAGAAGTTTTATTTTCATTTTTGCATCTGGCATGAGGCTGAACTCACCACACGTGGTCATCGAAAAACAACTATTTTCTTGTCTTTTTGTGTGGAGAATGTTACAGAATTTCATCATATAACAAAAAGAATTTTGATTACTTTCAAACATCTTTGTCCTGCATATTTTTCTCTCTTTTATAGAAAAATGGTTAAATGAAAGACGTAATCCTTAAATATATCTTTAAAATCGGATAAGTGTGACCGTAGTGAGTTTGCAATATAGATTGAGTGGGAGTGTTGAGAACTGTGGCGGTGGAGCAGTGGAAAGCATCTGGAAGAAGAAGGGTTATATTATAACAAAAAGTGAGCAATTCGGAAGCTTAAAAGTGCATTCCGGAATACAGGTGGATGAGTTCCAGAATTCTTAATCCGGAATCAACTAGTTAATCTGACAACACAATGTAAATCCTATTCTACTATGCAGAATTGGTTAAATTGGCTATATGAAAGCGAAAACATGTTTATAATGATCCTAATTAATTAATGGAACAAAGAATTTAATAAAAGAAATTAGTGAATTGAAAATCCTAATTCTAACCTAACATAGTTAACTAAAAATAATTCCAAAACTGTGTGAACTGAATTGTAAACAAACTCTTTTAAGTTTTCTGATTTTGGTCTTTTATACTCTAGCCTAGGAAGAAACCTATTAATTGGAATAGTCCATAGCTAGTCTCGTTAACTGCTAGTTACAGGTCAACATCATGTGCAATCTGTTCCAGCCTTTGCAAATGTGTTTCCAGGTTCTCTAGGTGGCGAGTCAACCAATCAGCTCAACTTCTTCACAGACTGTTCCAGGTCAACACAACAAAATAGAGACTATGTGACGAGTTACAAGTTTTTTATGTTACTAATATATATAGAGTTGTGGGTAGTGTAAGAGCCTTAAAAAAAATTATAGGGCTATTGGGCTCTAATTTGACAAGCCAGGCCCATTGACTCAAGGACACTTGAATCTTGGGAGAGGTCCTTTCCTTGCAAGTCAGATTTCATTTTATAGATTCATCTCTCTCTAGAACAGAAACCTTGCCCTAACTCAAGTGCTCTGATTTCTTTCTAGGTTTCCTGCCATTTCCACCGATTGAATATTAATTTGGTGACATTTCCTTGCTCCTGGAGTCTAGAGCTACAGAACCATCCGATTGGTTTCGCGTTTCATCGGGTAAGTAGACTTCCCCCTTTCCCTTCACTGTTTTGATGTCTAGGGCATGCAACTTTACAGGTTGCTTGCTACTAGCATACTTTCCCTTGTGTTTCCTGCCAATTCAAACTTTGAGGACATTACTTTATCGCCAATTTGGTGATTGTAGGTTCTGTGAGTCCAGCACTGTAAGGGTACTTTTGGGGCATGTACTGTGAACTGTGTTGAGCACCAAAAAGATAAGAGGAGCTAACTATATAGATAAATATATTGCTTATTGATTGGTATTTTGATTGATGGGAATATATGTTGAACTGGTTTGTGTAATGGTTGATATGAAAATATGCTGCTTTTGTAAATGTAAGATGATATGCCCTGGAATATTAAGCATGAACCTGTGGATTTGGTATTGTATGTGTTGGCTTGTTTTGAATGGATGGGATGTTGGAAATTGACATGCTGAACATGTTGTGGTTACTGGAAATTTGATTGTACTGAGGATTTGATGAAGGGTATGGGCTGTGTAGAATTTTAGGATCTGTGAGGGGAAGTGAAGTACTGACTAGGGGTAATTGAGGCTTAAGAACACTGTAGTGCAACTAGGATAATTTAAATAAGTCAATTGAACCTGTTAGGAACCTTCTTTGTTGGTAGGATAGAGGAAACCTAAAAATCAGAGCTGGCACATCCCTGATCATAGAGTAGCCCTGGCCTGGTCCAGTCAGTTGTGACTAGTCATATGTGCTGGTGCCGAAGGTGAGTCTGATGCGTCAGACATCTATTTTCTCTCCGGTGACCAATTGAGGTGTAAGCGGGATTGGGGGAAAAAGGGTAGATCTCTATGATGTTCAGTTAAGCAGATTAATAATTAGGAACACATTATAGGTGGATTGGAGGGAAGTGAGAGGGTGATTTTAAGCATTTGGGGTTTTGAGTGCACTTGGACTGTTGGGGCAGTCTTAGCAAGTGAATTGTGACTTGTTTGAGTCACCAAATTGGTCAAAATAGGGACAAAGTGTTAGAATTGAGTTTGGGGTCCTCTAGTTATTGAGTTTGATGTTGGGAATAAAATTTGAGTTAGTTTAGTACATCTAATTCTTATCGAAATAACTAATGCAATACTTTACTTTCATCTATAAATATGTTTCTTATCAATATTAGTCTTACAGATTTTAAATTGTTCATTTGGATATGTTTTAGATGCACCAAAACTAGAAAAAAATCAGTTTGCTGTAAAAAACTGATAAGAATAATCGATTATCTCAATTGATAATCGATTATCTCACTTGATAATCGATTATCTCACTTGATAATCGATTATCCTAGTCATAACATCATATTTTCTTCAAAGTTCTCGTAAATAATCAATTATTATAAATGATAATCGATTATTACATATGATAATCGATTATTACATCTGATAATCGATTATTGTTGTCTAAAAATCATCCATAACAGTTTTTGGTGGTTTTCGGGGTTTCGGGTATCATTTTTGGACGTTCTTTAGGTTGTTTTGGGGGGTTTTGACCCTTCTGAAACTGTTGGTGATGGTTTCAAAGTTGTTTTCTTTGTCTAAGTATGAGTTTACGAGATCTTGTGGTGTTTAGTGGTTCTTCTGGGTTTGTTATTGTTTGGAAATGTATGTGGAATGATTTCAATGTAAATTATGATTGAGGTGATGTTGTTAACTTGAAAGTATGTGACCATAAAGGTATATGAATTAGGGAAAGAAATAAACATGGTTTCAAGGTTATTGGTGGTGGTTTAATTGTAAAAATCTCTTGGTGAGATTTTTAGTGTTTTAGAATGAAAGTAGGAGCTCAGTCTTGGGGTCTTCTTGACGCTCCAAAGGTCTTTCTTCTCATGTAGAGAAGGCTGACCATGTGGTGAGGAGTAGTAGGAGGTCTTAGTCTTGGAGGTTTCCATCATGCTCCAAGGCGCGGAACAAACTAACCTCGTGAGTGTGGCAGGGCGGGGGAGCCCAAGGTGGGGGAGCCTAAGTATCACAAGCCACCACGGGTGCATGACTCGCCATAGCTCGACTATCATTCTAAAGTCTGGACGAGTCAAGTCTAAAAGATAACATGTTAGGACCTGTGTTGTATATATTGCCTTGCTTGTATATACTTTACTTGGGTTGAATCTAGTATGTTCATGTTGGTATAATTGCATGCTTTTTATATAATTAGCTCACCCTTACTTGCTTGTGTTTGTGCCATGTTTGCATTGTTTTCTTTTGCGATGTTCATTCACTTGGATGAGAGTAGATGACGAGGAGGTTAGCTTGGAAACAACTCTTGACGGGGATGGCAGTCTTGCAGTTTAGTCCACCAGGCTTCACTTGATTAGCCTTTTATTTTGAAGAACTTATCATGTTCTAAGTTTTAATCCCTTGTATTTTCCAGGGAGGAACTTTAGTACTCCATTTCCAAATTCTAAATATTGTTTTAAGGATGACTATAATCCTTTAATTAACTATCATTCTATTCTTAACTGCTTTATAATATTATTCATGACGTTTTAATTATGTATGCCCTTTTTATATAATTGGAATATAATTAGAATGTCACATGTAGGAAATATATGGCATGAATTTAATAATGTTCCTTGTGTTCTAAATTAAATATCATATTATATAGTTTCAATTGTTATGCAACTGATTTTCATAGATATAAATTTAGCATACTATCATGAATTAATTAAAAGTTTTTAATAATATTGTTTAAAAAAAAGCATACGTTTTACACGTCGCATGAAGTATGTTTATGATTTATTAGAAACTTTATTAACATTCATGTCCGTCTAAATTCAAGAGATAAATTGGATTTAAAATAGCTTTTAACAATTCTTTGAAAAACTAAAGTTCTTGAAACCTGTTTATAAAATATTTTAATCAATAAAAGAAAATGCAGAAATTTAAATAAGATCATATAACAAAATCTGAGTCTATATCTAATTCTTCTTCAACAACCTTAATTGAAAAAATTAAAAAAAAAAAAAACTTTCAAATGTATCCTTACACACTTTAATACAAAGAATTACAAACAAAAGAGACTCAACCAACACTCACTCTCTCTCTCTCACAACCTTGCCTCCTTAGCCAAGGCAACTACAAAATTTATACCAAAAAAAACAAAATCTGGATACACCACTATGTGCACATCTCACATATGAAAACCACCGCAGTCCTCTTGGAAACCTGTAACCACTTTCTTCCTTTCTTCTTGGAACCTTCTAGATCTTTCAGATTTCAAAATGTAAAATGTTTGGTTGTACTTCAAAAATGTTTAAAGACAACTTTTTGTAATTAAAACAAGTTAGAATATATATATATATATATATATATATATATATATATATAATATAATATAAAAATTGATACATTTAATCGATTAAATTAATTTCTTAATAGATTAAGCCCAATTTTCTGTTTTAATCTAATCGATTAAAACTATAAATTTTGTAATTTGTTAATTCAACAAATCATCTTGTAATTTGTTAATTAAACAAACCAGCTTTATTAATCTTTATTTATAATCTCATTTATCTTTTAAAAACTTAACAAATTAGCTTTATTAAATTTTGTAATTTGTTAGTTGAACAAAATTTTATTCTAGAATAATGTTACTATAACTTTCTTAATAAAAAGCTATCAACAATATTGTTTTTTTCAAATTTTATGAGACTTTCTTAATATTCAAATTGAATATATATATATATATATATATATATATATATATATATATATATATATATAGTCAATTTAACTTTAAAGAATAAATAATTTTAAGTACATTTTTTTTTAAATACTTAAACCTAACATAAATGCTAATAAAGACCCTAACAATCATAAACATAATCCATGCTTGTAAAGCTTGAGGGACATACTTCTAGCTCTTTTTCAAAAATTAAAACAATATTACTGAAAACATTTAATTAATTATTGGAAGTGTGTTAAAATTATATTCTTAAAAAGAAATTTATGTACATAATAATTGAAATTACAAAATATCTAAGACTTAAATTATAAAACATGGTGCATTATTAAATTCATGAAAAATAAAATTATAATTATAATTGTATTTAATCAAATATACTAATTATTGAATATTAACATTAATAATTCCATTTAATCAAATTTATTACAGAATTCTTAATTCTGGAATAAATTTTAGTTTTTGATTTTGTTAATTTTGTAACATCCCAATAAATATATAACAGAAGTTACAATCCATTTTAGGAGTTAACATGAATAATAAGTGAGAACAGTGGTGAATAAGTATAGGTGGATGAAGGAAGTAGAAATAACACTGAAATTTTAAAACTGTACAATAGTGAAGGCTGAATATAGATTTTAGAAGTTCGACCGAACGGTTTTACAAAACATAACCGGACGGTTATCTATACTAAAAGATGAAAGAAAACTATTCTAAGGACCAGACGGTCCGACACAGCTCTCCGGCATGGCTTCCACTGCTTGCTCGACATGCACAACATCTTCCAAGGTATCCTCTAAGGTGTCCTCCAAGATACCCTCTGCTCACACCCAAAAGGATGATCATTGCATTGAAGGGAATAACCGGACGGTCAAATACCGAACGACAACATACACAAAGACAGGACAGATAAGGGTAAGCTTATGTAAATTTAATTAATCATTTCAATCATACAAGTAAACATACAAACCGAAACCAATCAACATTTCATACACACAATTACTACACATGCATACTACGTTCCTTTAATCATGACCGACCACTAAGACACTGTCCGGACGGTATGAACCACGTAGCTCGACGTCCCTAGCACCCGGTGTGGTGTAGTAGTTGCCTGAACTATCAACTGCCACCCGAGGTTGGTCCTACAATGATCATCTGATCTTATGACCGCGGACCTCCTGTCATTCCCACACATGAGTAACCTTTCTCTACATGAGAAAGCGTCATCACGGAATATCAGGATCAGGACGACAACCAGAGTCTGACCATGTTCATACTTTACCAACCATCACCAATTCATGAGACATTCCTCCATTGGAATTCCCTTACTTAGCCAAATTCAATCAATGTTCATTATCACGTTCACAAAAGAAGGACGTTAAGAAAATGACCGGACGGTCAATGATAGAATGAGAGATTTGAGTAAACAAGAAGATTGGACCGGATGGTCTGACACAAAATAGAACCAAATGCCATAGAAGGATTTATGAATAGTTGACCGGATGGTCCGGCAATAAACAGGACTAAATACCACAGATTGAATTATGATTAATAGTGATCGGATGGTCCGACAAGGAATAAGACCGGACACCAAAGGATGGGCTATAAGTGATAGTCATCCGGACGGTCTGGCAAGGAATGTTATAAACCGAACGTTTTTAAGGATTTAAGTATTGGTATAAGACCGCTCTTAACATGGTCGAAGGCTAGGAAGAATATTAAATTCAAATGCTTCATAAACTAAGTGTTAGCCTAAGGCCGAACACTTGTAAGACCGAACACTTGGTTTATGACCAACGTTCTTAAGTAATTATCAATAATAATATTAAATGAACCAAACTGAATTTAGTAAACTCACTATGCCGAACCGTCCGAATGGACCGGATGGTAAAAAGGGGAGTACCGAATGATCCTAATGACCTTCGATCACAAATTCATATTTTCTCTAAGTTTCATCCGTTCATACTAAATACAGAATTTAAACTCAGACATATCATACAATTCATACAATAACATATCACATTTTTATCATGCCATTAAAATCATCAAACATACATTAGATCCAGCAACCAACCATACAAAGAAATCATAATTAAACTTTATAAGCTTCCCTTACCTCTAATTCCAGCTAGTACGTTTAATGTTGGTTGGCAGCAACTATCTCTTCTAAGGTTTCTAAAGCTCTAGAATTAAATACAAAAGTAGGTTCAGAGAAATGGTTTAACAGTTACATGCAAGCTTTACTGGTGCATGCATGCAAGAAGACCAAGTAACTTCAAGGGTCCGGAACACTTACCAGTTCAGAATGAGGTTTGGATTGGTGCAAGTTGAAGGGCTTGGTGCCGGTAGTAAGAACCCTGAATGGATGCAAGTGATCGGAGAAGAAATGAAGGTCAGAAATCTAGAGAGAAAGTTGGGAAGTTTAGAGAGAAGAAGGAGATTTTGAGTTTTCAGGAAGTTGGAGTTTGAGGAAGAAGAAAGTTTGCATGAGAAAAGTGGCGTCAGGTTTCAATCTCACCTTAAATACTGCCTCCACTAAGAACGTCCAGCCCATTCCCAGCTTGCCACCTGACTTCCACTTCCTGGAAGTTCACATTCCTTCTACTATTACACGGATCACGGGGAAAGGGAATTAATTACTAGCAGAGTTGGTCTCCCACTTATCAGGGAAGATCGGACGGTTTGACATGTGTACCCCACTAAGGAGGGGTATTAAATGGGGTGTGACAAATTTTACTATAATTCTTTTAATTAGTCTAAACCAATATTTAATTTATTTTTCTAATGTGCATTTCAACTTTTTCAATTAGTGTTTTTAGGTGTTGTGTGATGGTACAATTCACTTGAGAGTCTAACTGGAATTATTTTTGAACTTGAGATAGTTTCTTAATATTAATGTTCAAAAATTTATATATTTGATTAAATACAGTAATAATTTAATTGTATTTTTCAATGGTATAAATTTAATAACGCTAACTGTATTCTAAATTAAGTCTAAGATATTTGGTAATTTCATTTATTATATTACTAGTAGAACTAGTTTTCAAGGATATAAATTTAGCATACTTTCATGAATTTACTAAAAATTTTCAATAATATTGTTTCGTTTTTGACAAAGAACAAGGCATATGTCTTACATTATGCATGAATTAGGCTTACAGTTGATTAGGGTCTTTATTAACATTATGTCTTAGAATTTTAAAAATTAAATCATAAGTTTAAATTATTTAACTTTAAAATGAAAATGATAATATATATATATATATATATATATATATATATATATATATCATTCAATTTAAATATTAAAAAAATCAATGAAATGTGAAAAGAAATTATGTTGATATAATTGTTCTTTTATTTCGATAAAATTATAATAACACATTCTAGGATGAAATTTTGTAACACATTACCAAATTTAATGACTTCTATTTATTAAGTTTATTTAATTAGGTCATGCAAGACTATAAATAAAGATCAATAACTCATTAATTTCGTATGAACATTCAATTATAATGAATATCTTTATTTTTGCTTACATAGTGTTTTTTTTTTTTTTTTATATTATACTACTAGAGAATTTGGTAAATTAGAAGATTGCACAAACTAGACATCAAGATTCTGTCATGAAAATATCTCAATGACAACAAAAGCAAAATCCATAAAATTTACTATACATGGATTATGGCCATCTAACAATTTCTTTTCTCAACCATCTAATTATAAATCCAGTGAACTATTAAAAAAATACTGAAGTAAAGTTTTCATTTAAATTTATAAATATAATAGTATTTTGATTTGATCTTGGAAAGATGATACCTTTTATTTTATGAATATGATATAAATAATATAATCTTTGTTACAATAAAAAAATTTATCAAAATAGCAACTATAATAAAATTTATTTATATAACAACCAAATCAGTAACTGAAATTTATTTTGTCACAAGAGAATCTGAGAGTTCTAGAATCTCCAAATTTAATTCTAATGATATTATTTATATCGTATTCACCACCATATAAAATAATAGGTATCATATTTTTAATATCATATTAAATTATTATTTTATTCATAAATTTAAATGAAAACTTTATCTTAGATGGTTATAAAAAAATTTGTTAGATGATCATAGACCATGTATAATGAACTTTATTGATTTTGCTTTTGTTGTCATAGAAAGATTTTTGTAACAAAATATTGGTAGTCAAGTTGGTGAAATTTTCCAATGACAAAATCTTATAGTAATACATGTAATAAAAAAAATTATAAAAGAAAAAAATAAGATATTCATCATCATTTAATGTTCATGGAGAAAATATGAGTTATTGATATCTATTTATCGTCTCATGCATCTTATAAATGATAATTAAACAAACTTAACAAATGATCTTTATTAAATTTTATAATCTGTTAATGGACCAAAATCTTAGTATGGAATGTGTTACTATAATTTGGATCAAAATAAAAAACTATCAACAATTTCTTTCCCATATTTCTTGAGTGACTTTCTTAATATTCAAATTAAATATATAATCAATTTATATCATATAACTTACACAAATTACAACATTTATCACATATATAGAATTTAATATCATTTATATATTTCACAACATCACTATCATTTCAATCGTTTCAGTCATAGGCACACATATACATGTACAACCCTTATTAGCATCATAAAAACAAAAAACGACTAAGATTATGATAAGAAGCACGAATCCCACGGTCGTGTATATATCAAAACAAAACCACTGCACCTATGTAGCATCAAAAGAGTACCCCAATCAAATGCAATTAACATCAAAAGAATCGAAACAGCAGATGCAATCGAGGATCGTCACACCACCACAAAATGAACTCAGAAAACGCAAGAACATGAACTGGAAACAAGCCCAGAAAATTCACAATCAAACAATCACAAACATGCTACCAACGAATAAAAAGAATAGAGCAAAACCCAAAATTATATTATATTAATCCGACCACTACAATCCATAATGAGCAGAAATAAACTTCATCAATGAAACCAGTTACACAATCAATCAATGATTTTCCAGAACCTCACTCCAACAACCAAAAACGTCCTTCCTCCCATTGGAAACAGGTCTTGTCACCAACATTCTAGAAAGGCTTCCTTCGATTCCACATAAAACTCACAGAATTCATAAAAACAGGTACAGACTAAAATCACATCTACCCAAAACACAAGTTCCGGAACACACCAAATTCGAACTATTATCAAACAAAATTCTAAGCAGTGAATCTGACAGAGACCAAACTATAAAGATAAAGGGATTAAAACAGGGGATACAGAGCAAGGTCAGGAGAGGATCGGGCTTACCTGAGATCGGAGGCGAATTGTCCTCATCGACTCCGGAAACGGAGGGGGTGCGCGGCGACTCTATGAAGGGGCGCCGAGAGGAGAAGCGAACGGGCCAAGGCAAGGGCGGCAAGGGTTAGACGGTGCCGAGAAGACGAACATTGATGGTTGGGTCTATGAAGAGTGAAAATGAAGTGGATCCTGGAGCTGTGTTCTCGTGATCGTAGAAGAAGAAGATAAAAAATTGGAGAGGATTCGGAGTGTAACGATGAAAAGTTATGTATGGTTTCTGATTTTGAGTGTTGGTGCTTTATGTTATGCCCATGACAACTTTGATAATTGTGTCACGTACTGGAGTCACAATTGCGGAAAGAAAACAAATGAAAGAAAGGAAGATTGTTCCTCCCAAATAAGCTTCTATCTCTTTCTCTTCTTTGTTTCTCTCAGCCCACTCACATGCATTTTTTTTTTTTTAATAATCGTTTTTATTTTGTATATAAAAATAATAAAGTAGTGAAATTGGTAAGTAATTAGATATTATAAAAACTAAGTTGTATACTTATAACTCTCATTATTAAAATAATTGTATTGTATGTATGTTTGGTTAATTTTTTCACGATTAGTTCTTTTAATAAGTTTAATTATATACTGAGTTTTTGAGTTTTTAAGTATCAGCTCTTTTAGATAAGTTCAATTAGATCGAATTATGACAAACTGAATTTTTGTAGGTTAAGTTTTTATAGGTTAAGTTGTCTAAGATGAGTTTTATTAATTCGAGTTCCTTTAAATCGAGCTTTCTTGAACTAAATTCTTCTTGGTTGAACTCTCAAGCTAGGCTATCCCGATCAAACTCCATCAATTGAGCTCTCCTAGGCCGAGCTCCTTTTAAGCCAACCTTTTGCAAGCTGAGCTTCTTCAAGTCAAGCTCTCATAGGCTGAGTTCACTTAGATTGAATTCCCCAAGCCCAATTGTCCAGTTTGAGCTCCTCTAATCGAGCTCTTAGGGTCGAGATATTTAAGCAGAACTCTTATAGAGCGACCTCTTCTAGGCCGACCCCTCTAGGCTGAGCTCTTTAGGTTGAGCACTCCAAGCTGAGCTCTATAGGTTGAGCTCTCTAGGCTGAGTTCTATAGGTTGAGCTCTCTAGGCCGAGCTCTATAGGTTGAGCTCTCTAGGCCGAGCTCTGTAGGTTGAGCTTTCCAAGCCGAGCTCTTCAGGCAAAGCTCTCTAGCTCGAGCTCTCCAAGCTAAGCTCTACATCAAGGCTAAATTCTTCTCCAAGAGCTCTCCATCAAGGCCAAGCTCTCCCTTACAACCGAGCTCTCCCACTTGGCCCAACTTTCCCCAAAGTCGAGTTCTTCCCTAAGCTGAGGTCCTTCAGATCAAGCTCGGTAGGTCTAGCAGCCTCAGATGGAGCTTATCCAGGCCAAACTTTCGTGTCGAGCTTCCGCGTCGAGCTCCTCCAAGCCGATCTCCCACTAGGCTGAGCTCCCATAAGCTGAGCTCCCCGAGATCGAGCTCCTCTAGGTTGAGCTCTTTCAACCAAGTTATCTGAACTCCTTCAGCCAAGCTCCTCCAAGGTAGAGCTCCTCAAAGGACGAGGTCTTTCAGCCGATCTCTTAGGGTTGACCTCATTTAGCCCAAATCTCCATGGCTAAACTCCTTCAACCAAGCTCTATGAACTCTTTCGGCTAAGCTTCTCCAAGGCTAAGCTCTCTACGCCTTCTTTAATACTCCATTTTAAGAGGCCACAAGTAAATTATAAAACATTTTATAACCGATGATCCATCGTCTAACAACTCAGCCTAACCCTAAGGCGATCCATCCACATCGTCTAACAACTCTGTTACACCCCAGGCGACTTATTGTATAACTACTAGAAAAAGAAGAAGAGGGTTTAATAAAGAATTTTGATAATGATGATGATGTTTAGAGAAGTTTTGAAGATTTAAAGAATGAACCGGTTAAAGATAGATATTGAAAATGAAATGATCTTGTTGTTTAAGTCTTGTACACCCTAGATGATCAAGCGTCTAACACCCAGACACGTTTAACACCTAGACGATCCAACACATTAGACCCTCTAGCACTCTAGACCGTCTAACACCCTAGACGCATCTAACACCCAAGATGGTCTAACATCCCAGACGGTCTAACAATCCAGACATGTCTAATACCCTGGATAGTCTAACACTTTCAAATAGTATAACACCCTAGACAGTCTAACACTCCAAATGCGTTTAACACCCCAAACGATCTAACACCCTAAACGCATCTAACACCCATGACGGTATAACATCCCAGACGCGTCTAACACCCTAGGCGGTCTAACAACCCAAATAGTCTAACACCCTAGACGGTATAACACCGAAGACAGTCTAGGTCTAACAACTCAGACGCGTCTAACACCTTATGTAACACCCTTTTTTAGAGTGTCACAAAAAAATTTACATAATATTCGATGACATTTAAAGTCATAACTTTTAATATTATTACATAATAATAACATGAAAATTTTCAAGAATAATTATTGAAATATAGACCGAATCTTAAAAACTGTTTAGAATTACAAAACACACATTTCACAATTTAAAATACATATTTTAAAAGTCCCATAGAGTTTTTCCAACGCATCCCCGCACTAAACTTCTTCAGCTTTACCTGAAACATTATCTATTCCCGTATAACGACATGAGTTATACGATCATCGTAGGCATATAAATAGGGTGAGCTAACCAAGTATAGAGAAACATAAATTATAAATAAACTTATTTTCACACTTCAAACATCTAATAATAACATTAAGTGTTATCCCCTGATATTGTATCGTATAATAACAATAAATGAACACGAGTCTCCCTCCATTTTCCATCCCTCTCACTTAGATATTAGACTTATCGATTTTTGTCCTTCACACACACCTAATGGACACTGGTCCTTCACACTTAGCTATTGGACCTATCTCGGTTCTATCCTATAATTACATTTGATAGACATATATCAAAACCGGTCCCTCATATGGACCGTGGATAAAGTCGTCCTCCACACGCAACTTCAGACGTATCTCCCTTATTCTTCAAGGTATTATGAGTAAAAACATTGGTAAGTAACATCCATTCACCAAACACAATACTCAGTACGAGACATAAACCTATAGCGAGACATTTATTTGTATTCCCTCGAAATAGGAAAATAGCAGGACTTGAATCCACCTATCGCCTTACACAGGTAAAAGGAATTATTCTTTTAACTACCGAGATAAAACATAAATCTCCCCTGGTTATTCACGATAAAACTAGAGAATCATCAAGGCTATTCTATCAAATCTCAAAGAAACTAACCACATGTCAATTTGCATTAAAATCCAAAAACACGTTCAAGACAAAGTGTTGTCAACTTCGACCTTTGTTCAATGTTTTATTTATTTTTTTTACAGAACTTCAAATGAGTTTATTTTTGTTTTGTTGGATTCTAGACTAAAAAATATTTTCAATGACTACTCACTCGTAATTTTTAAACATTTCATCAAGTACAATTAAATTCTTTAAAGTTTAACGTTTTTCATTGTCTGCCATTTCCGACCTTTGGTACTTGTTTTATTTGTAGCTTTCTACACCTAACTCCAAAGAGATTATTCTTTTTGGATTGAAATGTAGACTCAAATTTTTTTTTCAATGACTACTAACTCGAAATGTTTGGACCTCTGTACTGGTCACAGTAAATTTCTAAAATTCGACCTTTTTACTATGTTGTAGAAAGGGAAAAGGTTGTTTAATGGGGTGCAAGTCTCATTCATTTTGCATGGGCAGATTGCTGCACAAAAGAATCATTCCTAGTCCACTCACAATATACAACTGTGAATTTCCTTCAGCCATTTTGAAACACATATTTTATCAAATTAAAGTAAGGAAAACAATTTCCACCATTGTATAGAAACACACACTTGATTCTACACGTATTCATTAAAATAATATTGTTTAGAAATAACCCTTATACTAATTAAAGAATACTTTGTGTGAATAATCATCACCTTCATGCCAAAAGTTCTGGCCAAGGGAATAATGTAATAAAAAAAAATTCCACTCATATGATAATGCATGCCTATCTGTTATTATTTTAAAAATCATTGTATAAACAAGCCCATGCTCTAAAAAAACTGTGCAGTTTTAATAAAAGAAAATATAAAAAAAGAAAAAGAAAAATTGCAAGACGCTCTTTGAAGCCAACTATTCAGATACATTAAACCAATAAACCTTTGCACCGTTTGATAAAAAGAAAGAAAAACAGTCTTAGTTCAGTCTTATTTTTTATTAATACTTATACTATATAATTGTACCTAACAGAGAGCATGCTAGAAACAAAACTTAGTGGGCTACGACATGTGGCAGAGTCAAAATGATTTAAATTAACTACAAGCATAATGAATTATGGCCAAATAAATAAAATACAAAGCTAGATAACATGGAATAAATGGTTCTATATACCAAACCTTCGATTATTCTCTATTGCCAAACTGTTTCGTGCCTCCCAACCAAAGTCAGCAAGCGTAACCATAAACTAAAGAAAGACATCGTCTTGCGACAATCATATGACTAGAAACACACTTTGTGTAGAACCGTGAAGTAACACTTGTTCAGCTAGGTTTATGATTGTATCATATTTATCAGAGTTAACAACGGGTATATCCTACAGCAATAAAATTCATGACCAGCTTTCAAGATATGACATGCATCTCTACCGATCATTCAAGATGCAACAGAATGCAATTCAAGGAAATCATACAAGTTCTACAATGAGTAAAGAAATGGTTTTGTCCTGTATGAAATATACGGATTGAAATTAATGGTTATTTATGGGTAGTTAGCAGATATTAATGAATTAGATTGTCTTACACTTTACAAATATACGGTATTGATGATTAATTAATGAGCTTGATTGCTATAAGCCCTATAAATGTAGGGTTAATGTCCAGGTAAAAGAACTTTGATCTATCCGCGTCGGAGTGTCTTCTGTAGGTCAACAACCCATCAGAGTGGATTGCGTTCTCGGAGATGATTGAACAACCGAAAGAAAGCAGAGTAAGGAAGGACGACCGAACCTCGAACAATATTAATCGAAACATTTGGCACCCACTGTGGGGCTGAGCGACATTCCCATGAAACCACGAGGAACCAGACACACGCTCAGTCTCGACATCGCTACTTCAGATCAATACTAGGTTTTGCAACAAGAGCAAAAAATTTCATAATAATTTCTAAAGGCATGTCTTTTGTTTTGAGAACTTTTAGGAATGTTCAATCCCTTACCGCTTGGTCGATTGGACCACCAATGTTCAACCTTATCAAGTTCTAATGCCATCTCATTATAAAAATAAAATGTTGAATATTTTATTTAACGCATATTTTTGTGTGTAAAAATATCATGCACAGGAAGGTTCTTGGTCAGTTGGACCACCAACTTTCAACCTTGTTAGATTCTAATAGCTTTTCATTATAAAAATAAAATATTGAATATTTTATTTAATGCATATTTTTGTGAGTAAAAATATCTTGCACATGAGGGTTCAATCCCTACCGCTTGGTCAGTTGGACCACCAACAACCTTATCATGTTCCTAACGATTCATTATAAAAAGGAAATGTTGAATATTTTATTTAACGCATATTTTTGTGAGTAAAAATATTTTGCACAAGAAGGTTCAATGATCGATTGGACCACTAACGTTCAACCTTATCAGGTTCTAATGTCATATCATTATAAAAATAAAATGTTGAATGTTTTATTTAATGCATATCCTGCACAGGAAGGTTCAATCCCTTACTGTTTGTTTGATTGGACCACCAACGTTCAACCTTATTAGTTTCTAATGCCTTCTCATTATAAAAATAAAATGTTGAATATTTTATTTAATGTATATTTTTGTGAGTAAAAATATCCTGTATAGGAAGGTTCAATCCCTTACCGCTTGGTCAGTTGGACAACCAACAACCTTATCATGTTCTAATGACTTCTCATTATAAAAAAAATGTTGAATATTTTATTTAAAGCATATTTTTGAGAGTAAAAATATCTTGCACAGGAAGGTTCAATGATCGATTGGACCACCAACGTTCAACCTTATCAGGTTCTAATGTCATCTCATTATAAAAATAAAATGTTGAATGTTTTATTTAATGCATATCCTGCACATGAAGGTTCAATCCCTTAACGTTTGGTTGATTGGACCACCAACGTTCAACCTTATTAGGTTCTAATGCCTTCTCATTATAAAAATAAAATGTTGAATATTTTATTTATCGCATATTTTTGTGAGTAAAAATATCCTGCACAAGAAGGTTCAATCCCTTACCGCTTGGTCAGTTGGACCACCAAAGTCCAACCTTGTCAGGTTCTAATGACTTTTCATTATAAAAATAAAAGATTGAATATTTTGTTTAACGCATATTTTTATGAATGAAAATATCTTGCACAAGAAAAAGTTTTAAAAAGAACTCCTAGCTTCTATTGCTTAACATAGGAAAAAGTTCTAAAAGAGAACTCCTATCAGTCGCCACCTGACCAAGAGAAAAAGTTCCAATAGAACTTTTAGTGTCTTCGCTCAACATAGGAAAAGTTCTAAAAAAGAACTCCTATCAGTCGCCGCTCGGCCTAGAGAAAAGGTTCCATTAAAACTTCCAGTGCCTTCGCTAGGAAAAAGTTATAAAAAAAGAACTCTTATCATCAGTCGTCACTTGGCCTAGAGAAAAAGTTCCAAATAGAACTTCTAGTGTCTCTGCTCAACATAGGAAAGAACTTCTAGTGCCTCTGATCAACATAGGAAAAAGTTCTAAAAAGAACTCCTAGGGTCAACTACTCAACAAGTTCAGTCCCTACCCGCTCGGACCATCTATGTTCATCTTTCCGATACCTTTTCATTATAAAGATATATTATAAAATATTGAAGCGTTTACCTTATTTTGTTTAACACATACTTTTTGTGTGAAAAATTCTTGCACAGGAAAAAGTTTCAAAGAGAACTCCTATCGTATCGTCTACTACTCCTAACATTTTTTGCTTAGTCTAGGGAATAGTTCCAAAGAGAACTCCTAAAGTCCACTGCTTGGTACAAAAAGGAATGAAAACTTAAAGTGCATCGAAAATAGACTCCCTAACACAACATGAGCGACCACTCTTAAGCTCAAAATAATCCCTGTGCACCTATTCCAATAAAGATCTACTATATCTTGGGCTTGGGGGACTTATGTACTATATGAAATATATCAATCGGAGTTAATGGTCATTCATGAGCAGTTAGCAGGTATATTAGCAGATATTAATGGGTCAGATTACGTTACACTTTACAAATATATGATATTGATGATTAATTAACGGATTTGATTGTTATAAGCCCTATAAATGTAGGGTTAATGTCCAGGTAAAAAAAATCTTGATCTATCCTAATCAAATAAAGATTTTTTTATGAGACATATTTGATTTGAGTGTCATAGTATTTTCTGCAGATCAACAATCCATCGGACTGGATTGTTTTCTCAGAAAGGATTGGACGATCAAAAAAGAGCAGAAAAAAAAAAAAAACGACCGACCCTTTTAACAATTTCAAGGTTTAGCTCCCCTACCTCTATTCTAGCAAAAATATGTAAGTTCTGGGTGCTCTAAAGTCCACTGTTAATTCCTTCTTCGTCCAACTCAGAAGTCCAGATTCAATCTCACTCTCTCTCTTGTTTCTCTAAATTTTTCGTTTTGTTTTTTCATTAAGGAAAAGACAAGCTTTTATGCTTTTTCTGAGCAGCCTGTGATGGCCTTTGATGTTGGATGTTTCCAAAAGAATAGACCTATTGATACTACTTTTCCATAGCCTTGAAGAAATTTTGACATGAAGCCAAAACAATATATCTGATTCTACGGTGTAAAGGAGGAGACATACTGTGTGTGGGGGGAAAAGATAGGTTGTTTTATTCAATAATGAAGAGATGGAAATTTCAGAGTCTTTGTTTTACTCAATAATGAAGAAAGTGATTGTGTTGTCACGGATTAAAACAAAAATTAATGTTTTCAGACACTTAAACAAGTGACAAACTAAAAAAATTAATGCAACCGTGAATCTTAGAAGAAAAAATGTTAGTACACGTAAAAGTAAATTTTAACTTTAGAAAGTTTGTTTTCTAACCTATTCCATATCTAAAGCTTAAAAAAAAATATAATTCAGAAAATAAATGGTTTTCGCTAATGTAATGTAACCCGTGATTTAGCCACTGTAAATTTTGCTAATATGAGATAATATATACACAGTCCAAAACTGTTTACAAAATTTTTTGCATTATGTGTTTTCTAATTTTAATTGGTAAGATTATTATTATTTCAAGTTTTCACACCATCATCAAACAAACGGGGACCATAATATTTTTGGTAACTGTAGTAAACCTTTCATATAATATGCATCCAACAGAAAATACAAGATTTAAGAAGAAATACTTATATCCGAGATATATATTATAGGTGAAAGAAGAAAGCAAAATGATATTTTAACACCAATTTTTTGACACCATTTTGATATTGTACACGTGTCAAAATGTGATTGGACGATTTTAAATTAAAAAAAAATAATGTTTTAACACTCCAAACGATCTAACACCCGAGACGTGTCTGACACCCCAAATTATCTGTTGGACAATGATATTTTAACAACTCTTTTTTAACAACTTTTTGACAACAGGACACGTGTCACAATTCTATTGGTCTGTTTGAATTTATTCTAAAAATATATTTGAAATGGACCAATCACAAACTGCCACGTATGCGTTGTCAAAAAATTGTCAAAAAAGAGTTGGTAAAGAGACTTTTTCCTTATCTGTTATGCTAAACGCATCTAACACTCCAGACCCTTTTAACACCTTAAACACATTTAACACCCTAGATGATCTTATACCCTAGACTATCTAACATCCTAACACCTCGGGTCTAACACCTCATACCTTATAAAACCCAAACACTTGTAATAGACTAACATCCCAAATCGTCTAACACACCTCACCGTCTAACATCCTCAATGATCTAACACCTCAAACGGTCTAACATCCGAGACATTTTAACACCCAAACGGTCTAACATCCAAGAAGTGTTTAACACCTAAGGACCGTTTAGTTCTCATGAGGATATCTAACACTCCTGATGATCTAACATCCTATACAATCTAAGGTTCTAGATGATCTAACTTCCCAGACTCCTTCTTGATTTTGTCTATAATTTAAACATTCGCTATGTATTTTTAACACTAACAATTCAATTACATCTCTAAACGAACCATTATCTAACAACTCGTTACACCCAAACTATCCATAGTCTAATAACTCAGTTTCAAGCTTTAAAACACAATACTGCACCAATAAATTATCCAGACTCCAAGTTTTCATGTTAAAACTGATTTAGCACTATTTAATACACCAACTAAACCCTTACACGACTCCTCCAAACTGAGCTGTGAAGAGGGTTGAATAAAATAGGAAAATGATATTTTAACACAATTTTTTGACACCATTTTGACACTGCACACGTGTCAAAATGTGATTGGACGATTTCAATTAAAAAAGTTGAAATAGGGATATATTTGAAAGAGAAAAACCAAAGTTTGTTTTTTTCATTTGAAATCGTCCAATCACATTTTGACACGTGTGCAGTGTCAAAATAGTGTCAAAAAATGGTGTTAAAATATCATTTTCCAATAAAATAACATGTTATGTGTTCAACTTTTCAAAAGCTGATAAATGTCAAATGAGTACAGTGCAAGACAAAAAAGTCATGATTTAGAATAGGAAAAAGTCTCTTTAACAATTCTTTTTTGACAATACATACGTGGCAGTCTATGATTGGTCCGTTTCAAATATTTTTTTAAACATAAATTTAAACAGACCAATAAAATGATGACACCTGTTGTCAAAAAGTTGTCAAAAAAGAGTTATCAAAATATCATTGTCCTTTAGAATAAGTGTTAACCAAGCACAATAAACAATTTTGGAATTTTCGTAAGGGTAATAAATGACAAAAAAAACCAAATAAAGTAGCAACTGTCAAATTATCAGTGGGGAAATTTATGGATTTTCCCTAAGGGTTTTATTTTCATAGTTATGTTTTCAAATCAATATAGTACAAATAACAAAAATATCATGGTCTAAAACAGGTGTCAACCACACACAGTGGACAGTATTGAAAATTTTCTAAGGGTAGCACTCAGTAATAACAAGAAAACTAAATGAGATCACGTCTGTCATATTTTCAAAATGTGCATTTATGGATTTTCCCTAAGGGTCTGTGCTCATAGTTATATAATAGACTAGAATAGTTCTATTTAAAAATATGAATCTAGTTATCTAAACAAAAATAATCGACAAAGAATATTATTTAATCAAATTACAAGAAGTTTAAGATAGACTAGAATTTAACAAACATGCTTTAAAAATACATAACTACATACACTTTTATTTCTTCCTTGAAAATTTTAAGATACAAACAAACTATAGTATTCACTCAAACTCAAATACATTTAAGACTGAATACATATAGATCGAAACATAGTGTTTTACAAGATAAAAATATACATATTAATTCAAACTTAACAAAAGATAGATCCAAATAAAACACATAAATATCGAAATTACATATTAATGAGGAACACGAAGGTAAAGAGGAACATGATTGGGTGAGTTTGGAAGTGAATCCCAAACAGAGAAAGCACTAGAAGAGTTCAACCATTTGTGTGTCATTTCAGGATAGTGACGATCAATCACATCTTTCAAACTCTCAGTTGTGTTCACCCATTCAAGTCCCTTTTTAGTGTATGTTTCTTCATTATAGTTGCTTGTGAAGAACCTATCAGCTTCCAGCCTCCTGCAATTCCACAAAAACAGTTTCATTCATTGTTACAATTAATCTCCCTTTCAAAATCACTTCACAAAACAAAGTCCAAAAGTTACACTTAAAAACACACAATGAATCCTTTAGAACAAAGAAACATTTTATAACAGACATATTTGGTATTTTAATGTTATTCCTTTTACCTGCATGCCATGAGGAGGAATATCACAAAAGCTGTCTCACTGATTGCAAAACCCTTTATTTTCTTCTCTGCCATGAGACCTACAAGTAGATCAAGTTCTTCAACATCATCTCCATATACTTCTTCCAATACTTTAATTGCTTCCTTATCATCAGTTAGATCTTCCCACTTTGAGATAGGTATTAACAGTAATGACCTCCTAAACTGGTTGTATCTAGCCACATTCCTTTCCCTATCCCTGTAAACTGCATCATAATTTTAGGGTTAATAACTAGATAACGTTTATATCTTAATATTAAAACTATACATAAACTTTTACATATATATATGTATGTCTATATCTTACTTTCAAGAGCAGCCAGGTCCACATGTTCAGACCTTTCTGTGCCATCAATGTTCTGTGGTACAAGGTCTCTTAGCCACTCTGGATAATTCCAAAGCTCTAATGCTCCACAAGCTTGGTGACCCATTGACACAAGTTGTCTTGCAACTCCTATTTCTGATAATGTCTTCTCTCCTGGTAGTCCAATCAAGCTTTTCATAGGAATTCTACAATACCAAATGGAATTTTGGTAAAAGATAATGAAAAATGCTTCAAATTATTGAGATAATCTAACTTTATATATCAATCTTAAAAATAAGAACAATTCTTAAAAACAATATAAGTTATTGAAGAGTTCAATATCAATTCTTATAAACTATAAATAGAAACATATGTAGTAATGTCTTTGGGAAAAGAAAGGTTTAGGTAAGATTTTATTATCATACTCTTTGATTACTGGTAGAGATTTGTTTGGCCCAGGAGTTGCAGATAGGTCTCTCAGATGCAGGTTATCAGGTAGGAGTGGGTGCATTCTGTAGACACTCGCAAATTCTTCTGTTAAAGAGTATGTGACACCATGATTTTCTGGCTTCTTCATACCAACAAATCCTCCCAAGATGGACCCACCAACATGTCCAAATGTATCCTTAAACTTCTTCCCCAATAGTCCATACCTGAAAATTAAACAATAATTTCAAAAAATAAATAGAAATAAATAACACTTCATTTTACATTTTGAATATAAATGAAAAAAAAAAAAGGCAGTAGATAAATTTTTTAATGTAAAATGTGTCAGAAAATTGTGTGGTGCCGAGAAGCTTACCAGTTGGCACGCATTCCTGCATGTAGAGTATCAGTTTTAAGAAGCTCCACAGTCCAATCAATGGTGTGAACCTTTGCAATCACAGCTGAAATCACCAATCTTGCATGGCGATAAAGTTCTTCATCATTCAAATGAGGGTAATATTTCTGAAACAGTACAATTAAAAACAGGTATTTTGTTAGTATTTTCTTTTAATTGATGAGTTTGTTTTTAAAATAAGATTGGTTACTGTTTTTTCCATGATATAATTTATGAATATTATACCTTGAGAGAATCACAAACTGCATTGTGTTCTTGAATGAAAAGGGATTGCAGAGTTGAAACACCAGCCCAACTGTTGCGGATGTCACCTGCAACTGCTGTTCCATTTTCGTTATGCAGAAGGTTTCCATCCTTTGATATATTTAGCTTTCCATCTTTGAAAGTCCTCACTTTCTGTAAAACTTCTCCATTGCTTCCATACACAGCACTTGCATCCCTATTTCACCAACCAAATCCATGCAACTTAAACATCTTCTCTCAGAGACTATATACCAATAACTTTCATATCAGCTACTTTTAACTTTTACATTAGTCCAATATACTTTAACCTACATAATTTTTTTACATTCATTTCATACTACTTTTTCTTACCTTTTATTTTTATTTTTTTTTAAATTACAAAAATTCACTTTTTTAAGATCAATTTACTCAAATTAAATGTGTCAAATAAATATGAGTGTGATATTACTTTTACTAAAACTAATATTTCTTATAATCATGACAAATCTAGTAGATTTGAATATTATTATTGATAAGATCTCATATTATTATTATTAATATTATTTATTTAAGATAAGTTTTTATTTTGTTGGTATATAATTTATTATATCATTATATTTTTATGACATGAATCCTAAAGTTCAAATAATTTTATAAAGATATGATATTTAAAAAAAAAAAATCATACTCACTCTTATACTCATTCTTTTATTTCAAAATATATTTTGTTCTGACTTAACTCGACGAGTTTTTCTTAGGTATATACGAAAATTTATATATTTGATGAATATTACAAACATAACAAAAATCCATAATTTAGAATAATGAATTTTAACCTGTTTTTTTTTCCTTTATGATAAAAAGTAAGCATGAGAGGGTGGGAAATGAACACCAACAGGTAAAGGTAAGAGAAAATTAAAAAAAAAAAAATCTTAATAATTTTATTATTTATTATATTTGATTTTATATTTTATTATTACATAATTTATAAAAGAAATAAAAATTTACCTAATTTAATTTTCATGAATTTTTATTTTTAAAAATTTTAGAAAGATTATTGATTCTCGTTAAGATTCACTCCGATCTTGGCAACACTTCGGTCAAAAATAGTAAAATAATGTCCCATTGCCAAAAATATGTAGGTAGGTCAACCTAAATCAAACCAAATCACATATCTTATATCTTTCGCCGCCATTTTGTTAGATGTAAACGCTATCGTGCCCCCACGCATTGAATTTTCTACATGCATATACGCCGCCATTTTTTTCATCTAAGTTATCTTTTCTTTCCTTTTTCAAATTATAATTTTCTGTCAGTATCATTACTTAGTACATATCGAAAACTTTTATAATATATAAGTGAGATATGCTCCTCGTTTAAAAACTGTTTTTTCTGAAATTATGTTAGTCATAAACTCAGTATAAGAAGTAGGAATAATAAACTTATCAACATTAACCTTTAACTTTTGGCTGAGGTAAACTGCAGTAGAAATCTTACCACCATGGTGTTCGAATGTTCGATGATCCCGTTTTTATCTCATAGAATCCAGTGGGAATTTCCTTAGTTTTGAAGAATTTGAAAGATTTTAGAGGGCATTGGCCTGCAACTTCTTTTGGTGCAGTCAGTTCAATCTGCATATATATGTATGTAAATATGTATCAAAATTTCATGAACAAATTAAATTAAATACCTTCTTATTATCACAATAAAAAACATCATCATGGTTTTAGAAATTGATTGACCTGTTTGGTATCCTCAAGATGATCGATCCAATCGTGAATCATGAACTGAATCCAAGAAGCTGCAATCACGTTGAATTGCTTCCCTGTGTCCTTATATGTCCTTCTAGCTAGTAGTTTTGTTGCTACCACCATTGGATCAGGCTTCAATAGCTGCACACACACAAAACTATGCCTTCAAAATTCACTATCCTCAAAGGATCAAAATCATATAAGAACAAGTCAACAAACTATAGCAGTAAAAACACTGATATTTTATGAAATTATTATAACTAGCTATGATTGTTGACCTTTTTCTTCTGATCAACAGGAAGCATGTTTCTGCCAAAGAAAGTTCCTTGGCTGCCAGCAACTTCATTGAAANGATCATTATATTTTCCATCAGCTGTTCTGTATGGAAAATCTGAATGGTTGAACCTAATCCCAGTTGGTGTTGTTCCAACGTTGAAGAGGTTGTACTCTTGGTGAAGGTGACGTCTGATAGCCAGATACAATAGCCCTAAGAAAACAGGTAGACGATGCCATATCCCCAGCTTGTCAATGGAATGAACAATCTGCATAAAACAGACTCATTTCGTGATGATCTTAACTTAATTAAAGCTCTGATAATTAATGCTTTGAAAATGATGTCTTAATCCTATCACTAATGTAATAACAACTATTCATGTTATGATAATATGATGTAGAAGGAATTGTGTGTATACAATGAAGAGAAAAGCATCTATTATGGTCATTTTGGCCACTGCTTCATGGAAGTCTTTGTGGATGAACTGGTGAACAACATTTGCAAAAAGGTTTCTGATGGGATCCGTTATCACAGACCACATGTTTGCTAAAACGAAGATATAATTGATGAGTTTGATATATGAATGTGTATATTTTTGTAAGTTTGCATTTGTATTTATAGCCCTTGGCTTAGAAATTTTGCTTTCAATTTTGCATTATTCAAAACCCTAACATGGAAAAACAACTATCTGCTTGTCTTTTTGTGTGGAAAATGTTCCAAAAGGTTGTCATGTAACAAAAAATAATTATGATTACTTACATACCATCTTTGTCTTTCATTTCTTTTTTATTTCCTCTCATTTCTTTTTCTCTCTTTTATGGTAAATGAACATAATTGTTAAAAATGGTTAAACGAAAAAAGTAATGCTTGCATTAATGCCATTTTCATTTATTCTTTTTATCAAACAAATACTCCAATCTTTTATTAATTCGTGCACGAAAAAATAAATTATGTCTTTATTCTTACTTTTGAAAAGTTCCAAGACATTTACATTTTGGTCATATATTATTTAGTGCCACTTTTCTTCTGTTTACTTCTCATTTTAATGGCTGCATAAGAAAATTCTAACATTTTGGTCTTTATTTTTAGGTTTAAACCTCTTTTTGGTTCCTAAGTTATAAGCGGATGTTCAGTTTAGTCTCCATTTTTAAAAATGTAAATCTTTAATCCCTAAGTTATAGAAAATGTATCAAATGATTCTTTTTTTGACTTAAAATACTGTTTTTGGTTGTTTCTTAACAACTGCTACATCTTTATATTGCTCTGATTTGTTTCTTAATAATAACAGCACTTTAGATTACTTTTTGTACTTTGACCATGAACATCAAAAAAGGACTCATTTGATACATTTTTTATAACTTAAGAACCAAAGACTTACATTTTTAAAAGCGGGAACTAAACTGAACATTCACTCATAACTTAGGGACCAAAAAGAGGTTTAAACCTTATTTTTATTTGACAAATCGTTTTCGATTTAATTCTTTATGGTCAACAAAAACCCTACGCTAACAGAGAAACTAATGAATAAAATGTATTTTTATATAAAAAATAAAACAAATGAAAATAACATATGAACTATATTTATAATTTTGTTTTTTTAAAACCACGAGGAAAATAAGGAGTAGTTGGCCGTATTTTATCCATTTATTCGATGGCAACGTACACCACTTCAAATTAATAAGGTTATGTTTATAATTTAATTTTACATGAACAAATTGCCCGACAAAAAAAAACACATGATAAAGATTAGTGGGGTTTTAATTAGTCGTTGATTAGATTAGCAAAGATCATAGTTGCATTAGCAATAATGATTGTTTGATGAAATTTTTATCAATTTTTTCTCACCCGGGAGTGTTTTAATATAATTTTTTCCGAGAAATATACTTGCGCCAACGAGAAAACATATATCAGTATTTTTTTTTATAAGTGATTAATTTCATTTTATATCTGAAATAGGTTATGTTGGAAAGAAATATTAAATTCACAAGGTTTCAATAGAATTAATTATCACTTTTCACCAAAATATAATTCAATCCAATATCATAAGTTAGTTTCCTATTTTATGTAAAAATGACATTTATATTTATTTTGGTTTACTAAAAAATTTATGTTTACTTAATGAAAAAAAAGTAAAGATGATAACTAAGGTACACAAAAAATAACCAACAAGCACCTTTTATAAAGAAGTTATCTTTCTAGTACAATTGTGTGTGTTTATGTATATATACATACATATGGTTGGAAATCCAAGTATGAGTTTAAGTCTCACATTAGATAAAAATGAGGAAGTAGAACAATATATAAAGGTGAAAGACCCATTAATTCATTGACCTAAGATTTTAGATAGAGAGACGTATGATTGACTCATTAATTCAACTTTGTCTATGTTATAATTAATGGGAAAGTGAAATTATTTTATGCACGTAAGTTTATAGTTATAATTGATATTGAAAAAAAGAGAATAAAACAAGAGACTTTTGGTACAAATTATACGAAGAAAAACTAATTCATGAGTGGAATTAGTTTATTTTATACATATAGTATTTCGTTTTACCATTTAAAGACATAATTTTAGAAAACAACTCTAACCAAAATTTGGTTAGAATACATACTGTTACTGTAGGGTTCTACCCGACCGATCAAACATGACCTTGCGTTGAGTTGAATGGACCAAACGGTCGAGGTGTGAAAAAGAGTTCCACAGCGAGTCAGTCACACGACAATAGTTGAGTAGAATTATAGTGCAATCAATGTGATAACTAGGGCTGGGCAAAAATAACAGATCTGTACTGTACTGCAGTTAACTGTACTATATTGTACTAAAAATAACTGATCCATTTCTAGTAACAGTTCAGTATACTATTTTATGGTTCAGTTTTTAAAAACTGAACTGATAACAGTTACAGTTCAGTTAAGTGTGAGAACTGTATCTACTCTTACATCTTCTCTAATTTCAGTTCAATTGTTTCATCTTGTCAAAAAAACTTTATTTAATAATAAAATATTAATAAAAATAACCGTTCACATCAAAAATAATAATTAATTTTTTAAAACAACTTTTTTATCACAAAATTTATATTTTTATCAATAAAAAT
>NC_028351.1:1726251-1743738 GCF_000741045.1 Vigna radiata var. radiata | reverse complement strand
TTATTAGACATTTATGAATAAAATAAAATAAATATTAAAATAATTTTCAATTAAAAAGAAAAGAACATGTATTGTTATACTATTTAGTTTAAAAATTAGGACAATTCAGTTTAAAATTAGTATAGTACTAGTTCATTTCAGTTTATATTGTAGTTTAGTTAAAATTAGTGTAGTTTACAATTTAGTTAATAGTTCAGTTAGTGTAATTTACAATTCAGTTAATAGTTTAGTTCAGTTTACAGTTCAGTTAATAGTTCAGTCAGTGCAGTTTACAGTTCAGTTAGTGCAGTTTACAGTTCAGTTAATAGTTCAGTTCATATTGCAGTACAGTACAGTTCAGTACGGTTCAGTTTGAAAAACAAAATATAGTTCAGTTCAGTTTGTCTGAACTGTTTTACAGTTCAGTTCAGTTTGTTTGAACTGTTTTATAGTTCAGTTCAGTTTTTAGCAGTGCAGTACAGTTCAGTTCGATTTGCCCACCCCTAGTGATAACTGTTATTGATGAATGATTAAGATTAATATTAATAATCATTAAGAGGTAAATTAATTGATCAGATTCTCTTAAACTCTATAAATAGAGGTTTAATTTCTAAGTAAAAACACATACTTCATAATTGAATTACTTGACCTCTAGAAAAAAAAAAAAAAATCTCATTTGAACATAAGAATCATCCTCATCCTAATCCAGCAAAAACTCATAACATGAAATCGAGATAGTATAGAGAGATATCATATATACTCTAATTATATTCATTGAATAATTCACTCAATATAATAAACTAATAACTTATGACTTTTGAACTCATATAAGATTTGATGAAGTAAAATAATATAAGAACATATTTACTGTACATATATATTTTTTAAAATATACTTTTTCATCATATACGTATATGATAAATATATAATTATTGTTTTACTTTTAAATATATATCAGGTGTTTATGAATTTTTCTTGATAAAATAATAAAAAAAGTTTTTGTTAAAACAAAATGAAATCCCAATAATGTTTGCATAAGAAAACTTTATAGAATAATTTATTTTTACAGAAAATTAAAAATATTTTATAAGTTGAATAAATAATTTCAAAAAAATAAAAACTATAAGAATTTATAAGAGTAAAAAAATTTAAATTTTACATACTCTTTCTTCTTCTTTTTTTCTCGACCTCAAGAAAGATATGATTGACTCAACTCTGCTTTTAAATTGATATAAACAAGATTAGTTTTAGATTAAAATTCATTATAATTATTTGTCGATTATTAAAATTATTTTTATTTGTTGACTTACTTATTAAATCACATTAATATAAAAATTAACATTAATTATGTTTTTTAAATAATTTTTAATTTAAATTAAGTAAATCATTTTTAATTAAAATAAAGATTTATTGATCTTCGAAATTTAAGAAAAATTCCCATGAAATCGTTCCAATAGTTCATTGAGTCATTGATTATAAACATAGGTGTTCGACGATTCATTATTGAATAGTTGAAAGTAATCAAGTTTCGATAGAGACATGTTTAGTTTTTCTTTAATTGTACAAAAGTGTTATATAGATAATGTTATCAATATGCAGCCAATCAAATTCAGTAATGTATTATATAGATAATGTTATCAATATGCAGCCAATCAAATTTAAATACGTGTCATCACGATTATTATTATTATCCTATAAAAGAGGTGTATTAGATGAATAAACGCGAAAATTTATACTAATTTATATTAAAAATATTTTTAGCATATTTTTATATAATTTGAAAGTATACTGGTAAGAAAAAAACAATAATAAGAAATTATTAGGAAAAATAAAGGACAGAAGCGTAAATGCACCAAACTTGTTGCGCATAATTGTTTAAAGGGACATTGTAATCGATTACAAGGATCTGTATGGACTACACTTGTTTAAGGACTTCATCAAACTTGGTGATGACACCAGCCACTACAGTAAACGCGCAAATTACCAACGGGCTTTTACCAAAGGTCTTTAAGCCGTTGGTAAGTTACGTTTTCTGAAGAATTTACCAAAGGCCCGTAGAGTAGTAAAATACCGAAAGATTTACCGGCTTTTGGCTGTTTTTCGAGGGATTTTGGTTGTCGGTAATGCCCTTCTTTTTTGTAGTTAATATTGGGTCTTTCCACCACCATGGACTGCCCAAACCTCTGTTTTCAAGCCCTACTGACACTTAAATACAAAAAAGAAGTGTCACCCATTAAAGATTTGTGAAAAAAAAATTACTTAAATTGCTTCTGGTGAGTGACGTCTCCATAGTTGGGTCCTGCAGTAAAAGTTTGTGTACAAAACCCAAATTTGTTGTGCGCAATCGATTATAGGGACACTCTAATCGATTACAAGGGCTTGAATGGCCAACACTTGTTTTAGGACTTCACCAAACTTGGTGATGACACAAATGGATTACGCACAACAAATTTGGGTTTTGTACACAAACTTCTACTACAGGATCCAGTTGTGGAGACGTCACTCACCAGACCTACAAATGATGTGATTCTTTTTTTATTAGAAAATAAACTCAACTCTTTCTAATGACTACTAATTTGTGATTTTTGGACCTACAGAAGATGTTTCAAATGACTACTAACTCGTAATTTTTAGACCACTTTAGTATATGCGGTTAATTTCCCAAAACAACATTTTTCTAATCTTCCTAAATGTTTTACTTTCCATTTATTGTTTCATGTTTCATATTTTATTCTACTTTTTTTTTATTTCTTTATAAACTGACCATAATTCAAGGTAAAATAGTAGTATAATTAAGGTGTGATGTGATTCTTTTTTTTAGGCAGCAACACTCAATCAATTAAAGTGGATCTTTTGTTAGGCACCAACACCGAAGCCTATCAAGGTCGCTTACAGAATCAATTTTTGTACCAAGCACCCATAACCAAATAAAGGTTTCAAATATATGGTCGAACTCGTAATGGATGGATGAGAAAACAAGGACAAATCGTGAGAGAGAAGGGGAAAATAGCGCGAACGAAAAGAGAGAGAGAGAGAGGAAGAAAGGGCAAAATGTCGACAGAGAGAAGCGAGAACGAGACACTTGTTCTCTTCGCAATTTCTCTTCATGGTGCTACCAACCTTGACACTATGAAAGGCCCAAATCTTGGACTAAGGAAACACCTTACTTGTTGATGGAAGAAGAATGAAAATGGAAGGAGAACAAAAATGGAGAAAGAACGAAAATGAGAAATATGAGAGAATGGAAAGGAAATGATAACCACAACAAATTTGACAAAAACGATCAAAGCCACAAAAACAATATATTCAAACCTAGCATTTCAATATAACACAAAAATTTAATCAGAGAAGAAAATGGAATGTACCCGGGGAAGCAGAGATGGCGCGACGGAGAGAATGACGCGGCGACAGAGGCTGGCGCGACGGTAGAGGGCACGAAGGCAGAGGGCGCGACAGACGGTCGGGATGGCGCGGCGGCAGAGATGTTTTGAGACGGAGTTGGCGCGGCAGCAGCGTAATCGCGTAGAGGCAGAGGAGAAAGCAGAGAGAAAGCTTCAGAAAAACGCGTGGAGAAGATGAAACTGTTCAGTGTTTTGTATTTTTCAACCTACAAAGGGGAATATGTCGCGGTTCACAACTTAACCGCATCATATACTCCTTAAAAAAATAATATAAATGGCATTTTCGAAATTATTTTTGAAACTATATGCCGCGGTTCAGCGGGCAACCACAACATATACCCTTAAATATTTCAAATTTTTTCAGATCAGGGAATATGCCGCGGTTGCTCTGAGAACTACGACCTATTCCCTAACGTTCTGAATACTCAACTGTCTTCCCAACTGCCTTTTGGGGAATGTCAGTAGGTGGCAGAGGAATAGGTCGCGGTTCTCTGAGGAACCGTGGCATATTCCCACTGTCACCTATTGACATTCCCCTTCAGTCAGCCCCTGCAATAAATTGGCAGGGGAATAGGCCGCGGTTACCCAGAGAACCGCGACCTATTCCCCTGCCAATTTATTGTAGGGGCTGACTGATGGGGAATGTCAGTAGGTGGCAGTGGGAATATGCCGCGTTCCTCAGAGAACCACGACATACTCTCTTGTTATTTAATTTTTTCCTGACGTGGCGTCAAAATTGATAGTTGACCTGGGGTATATAACCGCGGCATATAAGTTGGATTTATTTACAAAACTGCCACCGCGCACAATTATGTTGCGATTTCTGGTAAACCGTGGCATAATGTACGCTGTATAAACCCTATTTTTTACTAGTGAAACAAAAATAGTACAATTATGAATGAAGCAACCATATTTTCTTATCATGGAAATAAAACTGACCACAAACGTTTCTAGATATTAAACAAAAATACATATATAAAACATTTCAAAATTTTGAAACTAAAAGAATAAAACTAACCCTAATTTCTTTTAAGAGACTCAAATAAAACAAATAAGTAAAATTTGTAAAAATTTAAAAAAAAATAAATTTTTAAGAGTTGATAAAATATTTTAAATAATGAGATAATGTTATTTTAATATTAAAAAGAGTATAAATAGAAATTTATTAAAGAGTCTTATTACTTAAAACACTTATCATCTCTTTAGAAATCATTTTTTGAGTATTTTTTCCTTCTTTCTAAGAGTTCTAATTATTGAACCATATGTTCAAAGATCGGGAAGTGCCTTCATGATCATGGCAACAAGATCTTCCTTTACAACCAATCAATTTCTAATGAAAAAGTAAGTTAATTTATACTCTTTTCCTCTGTTTTCTGTACTTTTCAATGCATGTAATATGACCCTGTCGCATGTATAACTTGAGTCTTCTATTAGGTCCTTTATTAATTAGTAGTTCTAACCACGTACTTTAATCATGTTTTTGTGGTTTGTAGGTACAAATAGAGTTACTTGAGTGGAAAAAGTTATTTAGACCTTTTAAGCTAGCTAAACTTCTCACAGGTAAGCGAAGCTAAATGCGTTTTCTAAAGCTTTAAGTGGTTTGATAATTTGTTTTGGTATGGTAGAGTTATATGAAATCAGTTATGGGCATCTGCTTTAAGTTCTATGATAGTGTATTATGCGACATATTGAAATTGGTAGTTGATATAATGAATTCTTAGTGTGAAATGCTTGCTGAATTGTGCTTGATTCTTGATGATTTAGTGAATCAATTAGCTGTTGAACTTTGGTTTGACAATAGGTTAGAGTAATGACTGTTTCTAGTGAAAAATAGAGGTTTGGATAAGTAATATTCTAAAGCAGTTGTTTTGTGAGGGAACCAAGTGTTTGGAATCTGTATTCATGTCAATTAGGACTTAGTTAGCCACTTAGTTCACTAAAATTTGGTTCATAGCACATGAAATTTGTTGGTTGCATTTAAGGATAGTTGGTTTGATTAGATAAATAAATTCCTAGACAAGTGAGCAAATTGGCACTCACTCTGAGTTATAAACCTATTTTCAAATCAATTATTGTGTCAATAATATTAATTGATTTGATCATTTGGATAAGTACTGAATGCATATAGATCAAGTATCTTAGATACATATGGATTTGATTTAAATTTTGTATGAGATTGGTTCGTGAGTGTGAAATTGTATATGATGCTATAAGAGTTTCAAGGAGAAATCCTTAAGATGATTTTGTATTGTGTATGTATTGATATATGATGCTCGGTATTATGGGTTAATCTGATACTCTTAATAACTTATAATCTAAAGTAAAGAAGGGTAGTTATGTCGTGAAGAGTAACATGATGTCCTTAGTCTGATGGTCATTTATTTGGCATAAATATTTTATAGATTAACCTCAGAGTGTGGTAGTTGGTGTGAATGAGTTGTTGCACCATCTTCAAGTGCAAGGCCCCTAGAGTTCGGTATCAATACTTGTATTTGGATGATCAAGTATAGAGTAAATAATTTGATGTTTATGAATTGTTAGTTATTTATGATTAATTATAAATTGTTTGTAAATAATCATATGTGTATTCTTTGATAAAATTAGCCTACCATTTGCTTTCTGCTAATTATATGTTTGTTTGTTCTTCTATTTGCAATGATATTTTTATTATGTGAGCAAACGAAGAACTTTCTTTTGATCAGGCTTTGGAAGATAGAGATAGAATATATGATTATATTAGAATTTTATTTTAGTTAGATTTATACATATTTATATGAAAATATATGTATGTATATATGCTCTTTTAACAAATTTCATGTTGCACTTTAGTTCTTAAGTGTAAAAAAATGTGTTAGACTTTCCTATCTTATATATATTTTATTATTTGGATAATTGTATCAGTTTCTTTTTAACTATTCTATTAAATATATGATGATTCTTATAATAGTATTAGGAATATTAAAAATTTGGATGTTATTATTTGTATTCACAATGAATTTATGTTGGGTTTTTGTTAAAGTTAGTCACTCAAATTTTCTATTTTAATTTTAGAAGATTTTCTTATATTAAACAAAAATTATTTTATTTTGAATTAAAATTAATTTATACATAAAATAATGTATAAAAATTTACTTATATGAATTCTTTATTATTTTGACAACTCATTACATTGCCTTTTCTTAGGGGGTGTTGTCTTTTCTTAGGATGTATTAGTTTCCACATATGTACTATATATGTAAATGGATTGATTTGTGAGTATATAGTTGTTTGTTTCAGCTGATGGTATCCTAATTTTAACAACTCATTGTCTTTTCTTATTTGCATTCTCACATTGATAGGGAGATAAGTAGGAATGTACAAAAAACGAAATTACCCTTCACCTGTTCAGTGCACATGCAATTAGAGATGACAAAAAAAATCTGCCCTAGCAGATATCTCCAGATAAAATCCGCAACGGAGAGTTGGTATCCGCGAATATTTACTATCTGCAGATTGCAGATAGCGAATATTTTAATATCCATTTATAAACGAGTCGAGTGTGGATATTATACTATATATACCTGCAGATATCCGCTACCTACAAAAAATAAAAATAAAAATTTAATTTATACTTTATTAGGTTAAATTTAATCAAAATTAACATTAATTTATATTTTATAATTAAATTTAATTAAAATTTAAATTTAAATTTATATTATATATTTTTTGTAATTTTATTTAAATTTTATTTTAATAATTAATAAAAAAATAATTTTTAAAATATTTGCGAATATCAACGGATATCTGCAGATTTTAAAATACTCGCAGATAATTTTTAAGCAAATATACGTGCGAGTAATAGATCGAGTAACAAATGAATGTTTTTTTGTCGAGTCAGATTATACTCGACCCGACCCGTTGTCATCCTGATATATAACATCATAGGTAGACCTGTCAAATAGGCTCCTATAATAGGCCTTGGCCCTAGCCCATGTGGGTTAGGACCAAAAAAGTCCACAGAACCAAAAAAAACCCTTTATTAAAAAAGCCCCCAGGACTAAAAAGCTCCAAAGCCTGTGGGTCAGAGTCAACCCATGGGCTTTCTTTTTTAAAAAAAACTCACATCATCATTTTTAAAAAAAACTAAATATGTAATTAAATGATTTTACATAAATCTTTCTTTCGTGGTATGTTTGTTTTTATCTAATTATTTTATTATGATATATGTAACATTTTGTTTTAATAATTTTATTCTATTTAAATGGAACAGGATGTTACTTTATGTTTATTTTTATTTTATTTATATAAAATAAAACTGCTTGAATACTTTTTCAAAACACGCACGTTCTTTTTTTGCTGCATAAAAGATGGTCCATTCTCAGTATTATTCGACTAATAATTGTCTCTTCACTTAATATTACAATAACTAAAATAGCACAAATATACAGAAGATATTACAAAAATGATATCAAAGTTATTAAAAGCAGTATAAATAAAAGATAATTATAATTTTTTTTAACTTTTATTATGTCATAATTATGTAATTAGAAATACTTCATACTTTTTATTAAATTGAAAAATAAAAATATTTTAATTTTTATTAAAAAATTCTAATTACAATTATACAATAAAAAGGCTTTCTATTTTTATGGCTAGATATTTTAGAAACTAAAAAAAATAGTTAATGAGAGAAATTCCAGTATAGTGCATCCAGCCATGAAAGAGTGAAAAAAAATAGTTTTAAATATGATAATGATTGTTTCATTCTTTTTTATAACATTTTAATAATTATAAACACTAATATAAATCAATTACATAAGGGTTAAATATGTTTTTCGTCCCCCAACTATTAGCCATTTTTGTGTTTAGTCCTTCTTTCAAAGTATAATATAATTTAGTCCTTCAACTTTAGAAAACTATAGTTTTAGTCTTTTTTTACCAAATTTTTTAAACTTTATTTGCTGTTTCAAGCACGTTATATTATAGCATTTGGATTGTTTACACATTTTAACACATTTTTGCTTCAATATTAACTGAGAAATGCGTTTGAAACAGTAAATAAAGTTAAAAAATTTGGTAAAAATGACTAATACCAGAGTTTTCTAAAATTGAAGGACTAAATTGTACTATACTTTGAAAGAGGGACTAAACACAAAAACGACCAATAGTTGGAGAACGAAAAACATATTTAACCCATTACATAATAATACATATCTATATTTATAATGTTAAGATATTCTCAAAATATTATTATTTTTTAAATATTTAAAGATGTAAGGAAAGAAACTGGAAGAATGAAATAAATGGAGCACTGTTCGTGTAACACTATATAGACAAACAGAAGAAGACAAAACAGATATTAAATGCAGTGTCAAAGGGTTGTGGTGAAAAAGTAAAATAAAATATGTAAGATAAAGAATGTAAAAAGTATTTAGTAAAGAAAAACGCAGTGAATAGTTAGATTTAATAGTTGAGGTTGTCGTTTAAATAGGAGCATGTTGGTTGCTGTTATCCACAGAGAGAGAAAAAGAAGAGTGTTTGTTAAAAGTAAGAATCAGGCAAGATGTTCGGAATCCTGGGAGGCAAGGGTCAGAAGATAAAAGGGCGTTTGGTGATTATGCGAAAGAATGTGTTAGATTTGGTTAGCCTAACCCGGCCCTGATTTTGGGGGCTAATAAGGATTCCCTTTGTGTGAAGAATC
Source organism: Vigna radiata var. radiata (assembly GCF_000741045.1). Classification (NCBI taxonomy): domain Eukaryota; kingdom Viridiplantae; phylum Streptophyta; class Magnoliopsida; order Fabales; family Fabaceae; genus Vigna; species Vigna radiata. The sequence goes on along the minus strand of NC_028351.1, from coordinate 1,734,678 downwards.
GATTCTCGCTCCCTTCATTTCACTAAATTACTGTTTTTTTTATTGTATTATTTATATAGTTTTTATTTTGTCCGGTTTTTTATTCTATTCCATTAATTTTTAATAATAATAATTTTTTAATTTTAATTTTCTTATTATAAATAATAAATTCAATTTCGTTTTAATATAATTACTACTACTTATATTTAAATTTATATCACATTTCTACACCAAAGATAAATTGATAATCATTTACTTTTATCAATTAAAACATCTTTTTAATCTATCATATTCATCATATTATTCGTAAACTTTTCTTTCCAATCCCTTTATCAATTCTTTTAAATTTCTTAATCCAAACAATACCACAATTTTCTTTTCATTTTCTCAAATTCATTCATTCAACATCTCTCATATTCACTCTCCAATTCAAACACTATCTTAATTTCTCAAAAATAATTGAATGGACATCTACACTATATTTCACTTTTATACCGTTAAATCTTAAATTATTTTTATCTCTAAACTTTTTTATGATTTTTTTTTTATTTTTTATTTTATTTTCATTCATTAAATTTTTCAATGAAGCGCTGATATTTCATAAAAATATATGAAAAAAATCAAAATGACATAATTTTAAAAAGTAATTCAATTTTACTTTTAACTTCTTTTATGATACATATTATTAGTTAAAATCAACAGATGTTTAAAATGTGGAAATGTTCACAATTTAGATAAAATATAAAAATAATAAACCATAATATTACAATAATAATAATAATAATAATAATTACGCAATAAAATGTATAATTAAGTTTATAAAATATTTATCTGAGTAACATACAACATGAGCAATTTATGTCAATGTTGAACCACCCAGTATCAGAAAATCTTAAAATCCTCACAGTATAAGTTATTAATTATATTATTTTTAGCATTTATTAATCTCATTGATGATTATATTATTCTTAACATATGTTAGAAAAATGGAGAAGGATATGGTTTTTGGATGAACCGAGATTCTATCACTTATTTGATAAACCGAGGTTTTCTCTGAGCATTTTAGTTTTAACCTACACTGTTCATTTCCTTCTTCACAGACCCTCTTCTCTCGCATTCTTCTTCTTCGCAGTACACTGAATACATATTGGTCGAAACATAGTGTTTTACAAGATACAAATATGCATATTAATTCAAACTTAACAAAAGATAGATCCAAATAAAACACATAAATATCGAAATTACATATTAATGAGGAACACGAAGGTAAAGAGGAACATGATTGGGTGAGTTTGGAAGTGAATCCCAAACAGAGAAAGCACTAGAAGAGTTCAACCATTTGTGTGTCATTTCAGGATAGTGACGATCAATCACATCTTTCAAACTCTCAGTTGTGTTCACCCATTCAAGTCCCTTTTTAGTGTATGTTTCTTCATTATAGTTGCTTGTGAAGAACCTATCAGCTTCCAGCCTCCTGCAATTCCACAAAAACAGTTTCATTCATTCCCTTTCAAAATCACTTCACAAAACAATGTCCAAAAACACACAATGAATCCTTTAGAATATTGGTATTTTAATGTTATTCCTTTTACCTGCTTGCCATGAGGAGGAATATCACAAAAGCTGTCTCACTGATTGCAAAACCCTTTATTTTCTTCTCTGCCATGAGACCTACAAGTAGATCAAGCTCTTCAACATCATCTCCATATACTTCTTCCAATACTTTAATTGCTTCCTTATCATCAGTTAGATCTTCCCACTTTGAGATAGGTATTAACAGTAATGACCTCCTAAACTGGTTGTATCTAGCCACATTCCTTTCCCTATCCCTGTAAACTGCATCATAATTTTAGGGTTAATAACTAGATATAGGATATATCTTAATATTAAAACTATACATAAACTTTTACATATATATGTATGTATATATCTTACTTTCAAGAGCAGCCAGGTCCACATGTTCAGACCTTTCTGTGCCATCCATGTTCTGTGGTACAAGGTCTCTTAGCCACTCTGGATAATTCCAAAGCTCTAATGCCCCACAAGCTTGGTGACCCATTGACACAAGTTGTCTTGCGACTCCTATTTCTGATAATGTCTTCTCTCCTGGTAGTCCAATCAAGTTTTTCATAGGGATTCTACAATACCGAATGGAAAGAGAAATTTTGGTAAAAGATAATGAAAAATGCTTCAAATTATTGAGATAATCTAACTTTATATATCAATCTAAAAAGTAAGAACAATTCTTAAAAACAATATAAGTTATTGAAGAATTCAATATCAAGTTAAGTGGTATGAATTAGTTTAAGTATTTTTATAAATTATAAATAGAAACAGATGTAGTAATGAGTTTGGGAAAAGAAAGGTTTAGGTAAGATTTTATTATCGTACTCTTTGATTACTGGTGGAGATTTGTTTGGCCCAGGAGTTGCAGATATGTCTCTCAGATGCAGGTTATCAGGTAGGAGAGGGTGCATTCTGTAGACACTCGTAAATTCTTCTGTTAAAGAGTAGGTGACACCATGGTTTTCTGGCTTCTTCATACCAACAAATCCTCCCAAGATGGACCCACCAACATGTCCGAATGTATCCTTAAACTTCTTCCCCAATAGTCCATACCTGAAAAATAAACAATAATTTCAAAAAATAAATAGATTATAACCTGTATAATCGATTACCATAGAGTTTTTTTGTTTACACTCTTAGTAATCAATTACAAATTTGGAAAATGATATTTTGACACGAATTTTTTGACACCATTTTAACATTGTACACGTATCAAAATGTGGTTGGACGATTTCAAATTAAAAAAAAAAAAAAACTTTGATTTTTTTCTTCCAAATATGCCATTGTTTCAGTTTTTTTAATTTGAAATCGTCCAACCACGTTTTGACATGGGTACAGTGTCAAAATGATATCAAAAAATTGATGTCAAAATATCATTTTCCTTCTAATCAATTGTCAATTCCTAAAATTGTAAGACACAACTTTTTTTATTTGAAATCGTGTGGATCTAATTGTAATTTTCAAATTTTTTGTCTCTTATACGTAAAATGCTTTTCATTTTTACCTATATACGTTAAAAAAAAAACATTTTGAATATAAATTAAAAAAAGCAGCTCGAAAATATTTCAGTAGATAAATCTTTTTGTAAACTGTGTCAGAGAATTGTGTGGTGTCGAGAGGCTTACCAGTTGGCACGCATTCCTGCAAGTAGAGTATCAGTTTTAAGAAGCTCCACAGTCCAATCAATGGTGTGAACCTTTGCAATCACAGCTGAAATCACCAATCTTGCATGGCGATAAAGTTCTTCATCATTCAATTGAGGGTAATATTTCTGAAACAGTACAATTAAAAACAGGTATTTTGTTAGTATTTTCTTTTCATTAATGAGATTGTTTTTAAAATAAGATTGGTTAATATTGTTTTTTTCCATGATGAAATTTATGATTATTATACCTTGAGAGAATCACAAACTGCATTGTGTTCTTGAATGAAAAGGGACTGCAGAGTTGAAACACCAGCCCAACTGTTGCGGATGTCACCTGCAACTGCTGTTCCATTTTCGTTATGCAGAAGGTTTCCATCCTTTGATATCTTTAGCTTTCCATCTTTGAAAGTCCTCACTTTCTGTAAAACTTCTCCATTGCTTCCATACACAGCACTTGCATCCCTATTTCACCAACCAAATCCATGCAACTTAAACATCTTCTCTCAGAGACTATATACCAATAACTTTCATATCAGCTACTTTTAACTTTTACATTAGTCCAATATACTTTAACCTACATAATTTTTTTACATTCATTTCATACTACTTTTTCTTACCTTTTATTTTTATTTTTTTTTAAATTACAAAAATTCACTTTTTTAAGATCAATTTACTCAAATTAAATGTGTCAAATAAATATGAGTGTGATATTACTTTTACTAAAACTAATATTTCTTATAATCATGACAAATCTAGTAGATTTGAATATTATTATTGATAAGATCTCATATTATTATTATTAATATTATTTATTTAAGATAAGTTTTTATTTTGTTGGTATATAATTTATTATATCATTATATTTTTATGACATGAATCCTAAAGTTCATATAATTTTATAAAGATATGATATTTAAAAAAAAAAAAAATCATACTCTTATACTCATTCTTTTATTTCAAAATATATTTTGTTCTGACTTAACTCGACGAGTTTTTCTTAGGTCTATACGAAAATTTATATATTTGATCAATATTACAAACATAACAAAAATCCATAATTTAGAATAATGAATTTTAACCTTTTTTTTACATATCTTATATCTTTCGCCGCCATTTTGTTAGATGTAAACGCTATCGTGCCCCCACGCATTGAATTTTCTACATGCATATACGCCGCCATTTTTTTCATCTAAGTTATCTTTTCTTTCCTTTTTCAAATTATAATTTTCTGTCAGTATCATTACTTAGTACATATCGAAAACTTTTATAATATATAAGTGAGATATGCTCCTCGTTTAAAAACTGTTTTTTCTGAAATTATGTTAGTCATAAACTCAGTATAAGAAGTAGGAATAATAAACTTATCAACATTAACCTTTAACTTTTGGCTGAGGTAAACTGCAGTAGAAATCTTACCACCATGGTGTTCGAATGTTCGATGATCCCGTTTTTATCTCATAGAATCCAGTGGGAATTTCCTTAGTTTTGAAGAATTTGAAAGATTTTAGAGGGCATTGGCCTGCAACTTCTTTTGGTGCAGTCAGTTCAATCTGCATATATATGTATGTAAATATGTATCAAAATTTCATGAACAAATTAAATTAAATACCTTCTTATTATCACAATAAAAAACATCATCATGGTTTTAGAAATTGATTGACCTGTTTGGTATCCTCAAGATGATCGATCCAATCGTGAATCATGAACTGAATCCAAGAAGCTGCAATCACGTTGAATTGCTTCCCTGTGTCCTTATATGTCCTTCTAGCTAGTAGTTTTGTTGCTACCACCATTGGATCAGGCTTCAATAGCTGCACACACACAAAACTATGCCTTCAAAATTCACTATCCTCAAAGGATCAAAATCATATAAGAACAAGTCAACAAACTATAGCAGTAAAAACACTGATATTTTATGAAATTATTATAACTAGCTATGATTGTTGACCTTTTTCTTCTGATCAACAGGAAGCATGTTTCTGCCAAAGAAAGTTCCTTGGCTGCCAGCAACTTCATTGAAANGATCATTATATTTTCCATCAGCTGTTCTGTATGGAAAATCTGAATGGTTGAACCTAATCCCAGTTGGTGTTGTTCCAACGTTGAAGAGGTTGTACTCTTGGTGAAGGTGACGTCTGATAGCCAGATACAATAGCCCTAAGAAAACAGGTAGACGATGCCATATCCCCAGCTTGTCAATGGAATGAACAATCTGCATAAAACAGACTCATTTCGTGATGATCTTAACTTAATTAAAGCTCTGATAATTAATGCTTTGAAAATGATGTCTTAATCCTATCACTAATGTAATAACAACTATTCATGTTATGATAATATGATGTAGAAGGAATTGTGTGTATACAATGAAGAGAAAAGCATCTATTATGGTCATTTTGGCCACTGCTTCATGGAAGTCTTTGTGGATGAACTGGTGAACAACATTTGCAAAAAGGTTTCTGATGGGATCCGTTATCACAGACCACATGTTTGCTAAAACGAAGATATAATTGATGAGTTTGATATATGAATGTGTATATTTTTGTAAGTTTGCATTTGTATTTATAGCCCTTGGCTTAGAAATTTTGCTTTCAATTTTGCATTATTCAAAACCCTAACGTGGTCATCGAAAAACAACTATGTGCTTGTCTTTTTGTGTGGAAAATGTTCCAAAAGGTTGTCATGTAACAAAAAATAATTATGCCATCTTTCTCTTACATTTCTTTCTTATTTCCTCTCATTTTCTTTCTCTATCAGGTTTTAGTATTCTTTTTCTCTCTTTTATGGTAAAAATGAACATGATTGTTAAAAATGGTTAAACGAAAAAAATAATGCTATTAATGCCATTTTCATTTATTCTTTTATCAAACAAATACTCCATCTTTTATTAATTCGTGCACGAAAAAATAAATTCTGTCTTTATTCTTGGTTTTGAAAAGTTCCAAGACGTTAGATTTTTGGTCATATATTTACTGCCACTTTTCTTCTGTTTACTTTCATTTTAATGGCTGCATAAGAAAATTCTAACATTTTGGTCTTTATTTTTATTTGACAAATCATTTCGATTTAATTCTTATATGGTCAACAGAGAAACTAATGAATAAAATGTATTTATTTATATAAAAAATAAAACAAATTATGAACTATATTTATAATTTGGTTTTTTAAAACCACCAGGAAAATAAGGAGTTGTTGGCAGTATTTTATGCAATTACTTGATGTCGATGTGCAATTATTTCATGTCAAATTAATAATGTTATGTTTATAGTTTAATTTTAAATGAACAAGTTAGCGGACCAAAAAAGAAAAACACAAGATAAAAATTAGTGGGGAATTTTTTAATCATTGATTAGAGCAGCAAAGATCATAATTGCATTAGCAATAATGATTGTTTGATGAAATTTTTATCAATTTTTTTCTCACCGGGTTGTGGTGCATTAAATTTCGTATAAACATTAATCCAAACACACTACTAATTTTTTTAACCATTTCTATCTTTCTTGCTCAATATAATTTTAAAATTTTTATAATTATACTAGAAAAAACTGTTTGTGTGAGAGCATTTTTTTTTAATTATAAAAAAAAAGTGTAAAAATAAAATTAATGATAAACTTCACCTCAAGCCATTGTGTACCGTACTTTTTTACTTGTTAAAAAGGGAATTTTATTTCTAATTTAATTTTATAAAACTATTTTTATATTAATATGCTCTAACTTAATGTTATCTCTAATTAACGTAACATTTTGTAATATGACTTGAAAGTTTTATTGTAAAATTATTAAAAATATTCTTAGTATTAAGACAAAAAATAACCGTGAAAACGTGTAATTGTAGAATAGTGATAAAAAGAAACAAGTTTTTATAGTAGAAAAAAACCAGAGAATGTTGAAGTCAAGAACGAAGGCTATGAACACTTGCACGAACAGTCAACTCGACATCTATGGAAATCACACACTAGCATTACAAAAGGGGTGGTCACCAAATTCATTAATTTGATAACTCCGATTAATTCAAATAAAAATATTAAGATTAAATATGCTTTATTCCCTAAATTTTGAAATTAAAATTTGTATATCTTTAAAACTTTGATGTAATTTGATTCTTAAATTTTTAAAATTAATAGATATAGTCCTTCTAATTCAATTTTGTTTAATTATTTTGATATGTCAAGTAACATTTTAAATTGATGTTTAAGTTGTTTATCTTTTTGACACATTCTAACTCAAATATTATTCTCAAAAGTCATTTAACATGTAAAAAAGTTAACAAATTTAAGTTAAGAAAACTATATTCGTTCATTTTTAAAGTTGAAAGATTAAAATGTATCAAAATTTTGAACAAAGACGAATTTCAATTTTGCGTACAAATTTAGAAACTAACCCTAGCATAATCAATTTAATTAAAAACATAATGGAAATTTTGTAAATATTAAAAAGTATATTAGATTGATTGTAACAAAAATCGTTCTAATATTTAATTATTAGATTTATTAATAGAGTAACTGACCAAATATGTTAATTTAAAAAAAAAAATAGTTGATCTATTAGATCGATTAGAGTAAGAAAATAGGGAGTATATTAGATCTAATATAGTCTCATTTCAAAGTTAGTGCAAAACCTTATTCTTTTTTCGCTCTTCTTCTTTCCTCTTGCACTAGCACCTTTGTTGGTCATCCTTGCACCACCTTGCTAGTCATCCCTTGTCGTGAAACCTCTTTGTTATGTGAACCCTCTTTGTTATTCCCTACCATAGTCGCTATATCCATCTCCGACGAACTTCAATCACCAACGATGTTCACTGCAACCATTCCCATTGTGCATCAACCACTAGTCATTCCTCCTTTTTAGTAGCCACCACAAACACCTCATTGTTGTGTCTTGCCTTGGGTTCCAACTATTGTGTGCACGTCCCGCTCTGATTCACCTCCACTCTTCTCTAGTATTGTTGTCGGATCTCGCTCTACACTAGTGCAAAAACGCTGTTTAATGTCGGTTAATTTGGGCTTTTAACGTCACTTTCACAACCGACGTCTATACGGGTGATGTCTATGGGACGTCGAAATTCGTCAGAACCGACGTCCATATAAACGTCAGTTAACGATATCCACTGACATCTATATAGACGTCTGCTTATACTCACACTGACGTCTAATTACTCTATATAGACGTCCACCTATGATTAAACCGACGTCAACATGAATATATAAAAGAGGTTTAAAATGACACTAACTGACGTCTAT
>NC_028351.1:1697733-1725946 GCF_000741045.1 Vigna radiata var. radiata | reverse complement strand
CAGAGAAAAAGGAGAAGAGATGGAGACGCGATCAGAAACTGAGTGGTTAGAAGGGTCTGCGGTTTATTTAAAATGAAATTGGGCGTCGGTTGCGCCAGAAACCGACGTCTATAGACGTCAGTATTTGATCAGGATCCGACGTCTATTCTTCTTAAAGAAGCTAAAAAGATTGACTTTGATTTCCTGTTAGGATAGTTCACGTCGGTGCCCCTCCTAGTCGACGTCTAAAACCCTCGAATTTGGTGAAAATAATCAATTACAGGAACGTAGACGTCGCTTACGTTCAGAACCGACGTCTAAATTGAAGGATTTTTGTCTTCCCGCCTTCCAGATAGGCCTTAGACGTCGTCGTTTGACTACGTGACGTCTAAGCGCCTGGGAATTTGGTGAACAGCATTAATCGTAGCCTAGTCGACGTCGCTTGTTCAGGGGATTCGACGTCTATTCCACATCTAGAGCTGAATAGTTTGACGTTTGATTTCCTGTCAGAGACTGGAATATCGGTGCCCTTTTCTAGACGACGTCGAATTGTCTGTCTTATCACATACCTCAGGCAATTTGACGTCGGTTTGAGGCAGGTGCGACGTCTATGATGTCATAGACGTCACCTAACATCGAAACTGACGTCTAGTTTACCAATATATTTACGATAATGCCATCATGCAATAATAGACGTCAATTTTTCACGAAACCGACATCTGATGGGTGACGTTAAACAGCGTTTTTACACTAATAACTATCACCACTAAAGCTCGCTCCCGTTTTCAGCAAGGCCATTATTTTCGATGCTGACGCGGTTCACCTTCACCCTCTTCCCTTCTTTATCTATTTTGTTCTTTCTCGATTTGGGTTTACTCCAAGAGTGATTAAGGTTGATTTGAGATATTATAAGGGAATGTTGAAATCAAATGGACATATTGAATAAACAATTTCTCATGATGATTTTTATTGTTTATTGTTTATGAAGTTTGAAAATTTGTGTTTAATTGCTTGAGATGATTGTGTAATTTTCTAAAATTGTTTTAAATAGATATTATTGTTGATTGTTGTGTTTGCTTATTAATGTTTAAATGTTAATTGTGATTGAAATTAAGGCATTCAAGTTGATATAAGAAATTTGAGCCTATATATGTTTTGTCTTTCAATTAAATCGATGGTTTCATTGATCTAATATCTTGTCGATATATTATATCGACGTATATTATAGTGGTTACGGAATCAATTTAATATACATTTCGGAACCGGTTTATTCTTCCAAGTCGTACTAATTTGTTATTTTATTTTTTAAATTTTGTTCATGGGATTATTAATAATAAACTGGATGAACCGATCGTAATCAAAATCTAGCCATAATCGGATTTAGTTTAGATTAGAGACTTAATTTATTTTAATGCATGTATAACTATTTAAAATTGATTGATCTTGCTTGATAAAGAAATGACGCGAAAATCTAAAACGATATAACTATTTAAAATCAACCCATTTTACTTGATAAACAAATGACGCGAAAATCTAAAACGACTTATATATTTTCAAAGGGTAACTTGTGAGAATAGACTATATAATTTGAATTTTCTTTGAAAGGAGTGTACAAATTTTAATACTAATAGTGTTTTTAATATAAGTTTTTCTGAGAAATATACTTGCGCCAAAGAAAAAACATATATTAGTATTTTTAATAAGTGATTAATATCATTTTATATATGAAATAGGTTATGTCGGAAAGAAATATTGATATGCGGGTCCAAAGCCTAATGTCTTTAGTATAGCTTTTCTTTTATGTACTTTATATTGTGTTAGGCATGTGATCTATATATAGGCATGCTAACACATCTTGTAATCACTTTTGAGCTTAATGAGAATAAACTTTTCTAATTCAGAAAATTATTCTCTCTTAAAAGTCATTGGCTAGAGAGTCCAAAGACCTCTAGCCTCCTTCCAAAGCACACTTCATTATTTTCCAATTTCCAATTATCCACAGTGCTTCTCCCTCCTCCACACGAATCCATTCTCCCGTGACACATGTTCAGTGTCTCGTGTATGCGTCACAAACCTACCATATCATCAGTGCTTCATTTTCATTCTCGCACATCAGACACACATTACTCGCGCCTCCTCGAGAGCTCGTCTCGCTCTCAAGCTTCAACCACANATCCATCACCATTGGTACTTCTTTTCACCGGTAAAACCCATTCCTCCTCACAGATCTAACCTTTCCTCTTCTTGCCTTGAATTTCTAAACCCTAGAACCTCCATTTTTAGGTTTTCCATCACCTTTCATCGATTGTTTCCCAAATCCTCCGATTAAAACCTCTGTTGAACCATTTCCACCGTTTAATATNCNTTTTACACCGNTTAATNGNTCCAATCGGTGTTTCTCCNTTCGATTTATGGTTTTCCCCTTNATTTAGGGTTTCCGTGAGTTCTATCTCACATTTCCTCCATTCCGTTGTGTCTTTTGTCGTCTTCTCAACTCGATCTGTGTCCGATCTATGATCTTCGCCAGAGCCGAGCGTATCAAGTGGTATTCAGAGCTCGGTTTGAGCACGCTTCAACAGATAAGTATCTCTGTCTATCTCTGATTTTGTTTTTTTTTCATCTTGTTTCGATTTTGTCTTGATTCTGATTCGGTATGAGTTGTTTCATTTGATTCTGAGTCTCGCTTCTGTTTTGGTTTTGATCTTGAGTTGTCTGAGTTTCGTTTGATTCTGAGTATCTTGAGTATCTTGTGCAATTTCTCTTCATGTTTCCGTGTTGTTCATTGCATTGCCTTCACTGTCTTGATTGTTTCTCTGATTGAGTTTCATTTCTGTTCAAATAGGTTTCCAATTTTACCATTGTGCTTTCTCTCTCATCACTGCGTCACTTTTCCACGCAACACCATTCCTTTGCTGCCACCTCGTTAGCGTACGCCAGCGTTATCAGAGTTTCATTTCTTCTCACACATCATCAGAAACTCACTCTTCATTTCTCAGCATCATCTTCGTCGAGAGACATTTCCTCTCTCGAGCTTGTCTTCATCTCCTTCCATCCGCCAAACACAGATCCACCATCGGCTACCATTTTCGCCGGTAAGAACTACTCCTCTTCATAGATCCATCCTTCTCCTCCATTTTGCTAGGTTTTCTACCGATTAAATCCTATTTTTCTTCCATTTCACCTATTCAATCAGTGAATCCTCTAGTTTCACCGATTAAAACTTCACAAATCCCTAAACCTATCATTTACACCGAACAAACCATCGTGAACCCTAGGTTTTCTCCGATTCCGATCTTCCGCTACGTCTCTTGTCCTGTTCGTCGTCGATCTGTCTCAAGGCTTATCACTTTTTACCAAAATATAAAGGTACAGATAAAATTACCAACAAGCACCTTTCATAGAGAAGTTATGTTTCTAGTACAATCGTGTGAGTATATATATATATATATATATATATATATATATATATATATATATATATATATATATATATATAAAAGTTAATGTTTCTAGTAGAATTTTAAAAGATCACGTCCATTGTTTTTATTTAGCAATTCACGTTTAAAAAAATTTGATTTTGATACGATATGTCCAAATGTATGATTGACTAATTTTTAATTTTTAGTACCATGCTTGCTTATGAAAAAGTTATCATTTAATAATATTCTAATTGGGGATTTTTTTTCTTTCTTTTACATGTTGTTTTCAACTTTGTCTATGTTATAATGGGAAAGTGAAATTATTTTATGCACGTAAGTTTATCGTTATATATGATATTGAAAGAAGAGAATAAAACAAGCGACTTTTGGTACAAATTATATGAAGAAAAACTTATTCATGAGTGGAATTTGTTTATTTTATACATATAGTATTTTGTTTTACCATTTAAAGACATAATTTTAAAAAGTAACTCTAACCAAAATCGAAATAGTAAAGAGAGATAATGTATACTCTAATTATACTCATTGAATAATCCAGTCAATAGAATAAACTAATAACTTATGACTTTGGAACTCATAAGATTTGGTGAAGTAAACTAACATAAGAACATATACATATATATTTTTTTAAATATATTTTTTCACCAATAATATGTATATGATAAATATTTAATTATTGTTTTATTTCTAAATGTATATAACGTGTTAATTAATATTTAGGTTTAATTATTTCGGAGGTGTCTATTTGTGCATAATTGTTTTAAATAGTTCCTCGTATTTTTTTTATTCCAAGTTTTTTTTCTATAAAATTGAGTCAATTTTGATCTTGCCGTTAAATTCAGTGGACGTCGTTAAAATTTGGGTGTCTTGACTTGCTGATTGTACAATTTTTAATGACATGATAGAGTTACTTGGAATTTAATTATTTTAAATTTTGAACTCCATGAATTGACCATCTAACACCATGAGAAACCCCAGACCACCGCCAACCTCGTCGTCGCACCACCCAAACTGCTAGTCTCCGACACAAAAACGACCACCACAATGCCTCAACCACCTAACGCCAACACAGCGTCGCCGCATCAACATCTTGCCATTGCCTAACCGTCATCGCCGTCCAACAAACCCAAATCACGCCGCCCACGGCCAACAACCAGAAACCAACCCCAAATCGCGTCACGGTCTCCTCCAAAACCAACCCAGAAACGCAAAGCTTCCTCCATTGACGTACCACCACGAAGCTTCCTCCATCACCACCTACAAATCAAACGTAGAGAAACCTAACAGAAAACCAGGTTGCCAGTAGCAAAGGCAAAACCGCCATCTCCCTCGTGCTTTCATCAACCTGCAAAGAGGGAATCACAATCGCAAAAAGTGAAAATAGAGACCCTAACCCGCATGTTCGTCCATTCCAGAACCACCAACCTATCTTCGTTCTTGCGCCTCACCACCAACAACAATCCAAAACTTGCAAATCATTCCCAAAATCACAGAAACTACAGCGCCTTCATCTTCCATCAGTCAATGTTTCTTTCTGCTTGCGTAAAATCCCAAATCAAACCTGTAAGAAGCACCAACGTCCAACGCGCCACCACAAGAGGAATTTCCAACACCTTCGTTCTCTTTCACGTGCGGCGCGACGCAAGCTCCTTTGCCTCATCTCCAGAACCCTAATTTGGGAGAAAGGGGCTACCATGTGGGAGAACTTACACGTAATGAGACCACGTCTTTAAAAATTACGCAGTCAGCAAGCCAAGACACACAAATTTTAACGTCGTCCACTGAATTTAACGGCAAAGTCAAAATTTTAACTCAATTTTACAGAAAAATGGACCTAATTGGGATAAAAAAATACGATGACCTTTTTGAGACGATTCTGCACAAATAGGGACCTCCGAAATTATTAAACTTAATATTTAAGTGCTTATGAATTTTTCTTGATAATATAATAAAAAAATTTCTTGTTAAAATAAAATGAAATCCTGATAATATTTGAATAAGAAAAATTTATAGAATAATTTACTTTTACAGAAAATTAAAAATATTTTATAAGTTGAATAAACAATTTTAAAAAATAAAAACTATAAGAATTTATACGAGTAAATTAATTATTTAAAATAAAAATAAATAAATTTTACATACTTTTTATAACATCTAATTTTAATAGTATAAAACTATTAAAATAAAATATTTCATATATGATAATAGAACATCTAGATAAAACAACCTACCACAACAGTCAGAGATTTACATCTTGTAGAACCATCTAACAACTCATTTGATTCCTCACCTCTCGCTGGAACAATTGAAAAGAATCTCTCCCTAAGCTCACACCATTTAGGTGATGATCGCAAAAGGGAAACTAACACATAGACAAACAACACAAAAGTAAGGGTAAGCTATGTAAAAACAAGTATCATAAACTTAAAACATTTCATACATGAATCAGGTGTAATATAAATCAAACTAAACATCCTAACATGCAATGACCTAGACCGAAATGTCCGAACTTAGAATGGATGCTAAGTTATGGTGAGTTATGCACTTGTGGTGGCCACTACTGCTTTGCAATGCCCTTATCAATTGGATTTCACCTTACCACACATCACAAGGTTAGTCTATACCACGTCATATGCCATACTAGAAGCACCTAGACTAAGACCTCCTGCTACTCTCACCACATGCGTCAAACTTCTCTATGTGAGAATGTATGACCATTAGAGTGTCAGGAAAACTCTCAAAACTAAGCTACATGCATTCATTCTAACGCACTTGAACCACACCAAGAAGTTCCACCTTGGAACCAACCTTTCAAATCCTGAAATCATTGAGATCACTTCAGATTCACATAGTATACCAATACATGATATTGGTGATCACACATTAAAGAACTAGAAACACACTCACAAGTCATTAAAAATCACAAAATAACATAATTTTATTCATAGCATCTTGATGCCCACATTAGGCAACGAAAACAACTTTGAAACCCTCACCAACAACTCTGGAAGGGTTCAAAACCTCCAAAACGACCTAAAGAACGTCCAAAACTGATACTCAAAACCCCGAATTTGAGATCCTAAAACTTGAAAACCCAAAATTGGTGCAGTGGCGCTCAGGAGGCGCTCGGGCGTGACACCAGATTCTAAAACTCACCTAATTTGACCTTGGTTATCCTCTACACAAGTTTAAATGGTTTCTACAACCCCTTAGGTACTAAGACACCTCAGAAAACAAACCTCTAACTCAAATTGACCACTCTAAACCCAAAACTAGTCATTCTAGACTACATAAATTCACTTCTACCACTTCCTACACCGAAAGAGCAAAATAAAGGCTTAGACAAGTCCTAAATGACTCCATTACAGATCCTAAATTGTCCACTTTAGTCCAGACTCTCTAATTCAAAATCTTATTACTCCAAAACTCAATTTTTTCACTTTAACACAACCTAAAACACCAAAATTGAACTACCCTTATTTCTAAATCAGATTTCTTCCCAACCATACTCCTAACAGATTTCAAATGCTCCCCTAACAAACCTGAAAGTATCATATTACCAGTTCCACCCATCTATTACAACTTAAACTATTAAAACCTCTATTTTAACTATAAAATCCTTAGATTTTCAACTCATTACTCTATAAACTTCACCACCAATTTTCAACATCCATACCAAACCTTAACTTACCATTCATAATAGCCACATCATCAAATTTTGTATCACACCAGAAATTAATTATGCAACAGTTAAAGACACATACACATTTCAAATAAATTAACACTAACATAATTATTGAAATCATGATTAAATCAAATTAACGTACATACAACTATCAAACACCTCACAAACTCAAATCAAAGTTAAACAACTAGCTTTCTTTACCTCACAAAGAACAGTTTAACTCTAAGAACGTCTCACCAATTGTTTGAAACGTGACGAATCTCTAAAAAAAACTACAAAACACCAAATTGAAAATGGAATGAGTCCTTAGGACCCCAAAGGAATAAGAATTTACGAAAAAAGACAAAAAGATGCATGCGACAATAATCGCTTAGCGAAAATTAAATTTAGGAACAAAAGAGAAATCGAAGTCGAAACTTACTTGTTCTATTTTAAAAATTGATCGTATAGAAACATAGACCTTGTTGTCATGGTCGTTTAAGTATCTCATGATCGTCAAAGAGATGACTCAGGAGTTAGAACTCTTAGAGATAATAAGGTAGAAAACTCTAAAAAGTGATTTCTAGAAAGATAATACGTTTTAAAATAATAAAACTCTTCTAAAACAAAACTATTTATAAATAAACCATTTAATATTTTTAAACTACCATCACTTCTAAAATATTATTTTCTAGAGTTTTACACTCTTTCTTCTTTTATTGATATAAACGAGATTAATTATAGATTAAAATTCATTATAATTATTTGTCGATTATTAAAATTATTTTTATTTGTTGACATTACTTCTTAAATCACATTAATAAAAAAATTAACATTAATTATGTTTTTAACTAATTTTTTAATTAAAATTAATTAAATCATTTTTAACTAATATCAACTGAAATTATTTTAAATAGATATAAATTAAGGGTGTTTGCTAACTAATTAGATCGATACAATCATAATTATTTATCGATTAAAGCTAATAAAGGTTACATCAAGTAACATTAACTTAACTATTTTTCTATCAATTTCAGCCATAATTTTTTGTATCTACAAAAGTAAGACTATTTTTTACTTTTATATAAGTCAAGATATTTTAATCAATGTTCATAGAAATTATCTTTTAATATATATTATTGAGGCTATTTATATATCGAACTTTAATTTTAACATATAACATATTAAAATAATAAAACTATACGGTCATCACATACAACATTACAGCTTTTAATAAGTTTTAACCTATTATAGAAAAATAACAATAGAAATACAGTATTAAAAAAAAGTGACATTAACATTTTTAATCTCCCACCATTCAACTCTCTCACCACTTTCAGTAAGAGAGTGCTATTAATATGCTATATAATATATTGTTTTAAATAGGATTGTTATTGTATTATAATTTTAATATATTTTATTGGACAATGAAAAAGAATGCATTGCAAAAGTGTGTTAAAATAATAAAAGTCCATTATTAACATTCTTCTATTCTCCAAATATTTCCCTAATATCATTAATATACTCTTTTAAAATATATTTTAAATATATTTAATAATTTTAGTTAAAAATTTTATTGAGATTCAACAAATTTTTATTTATTAAAAGCGTTTGATAAAAGAGTTTCCAATGCAATGCATAGACAGAAAGAAACAAAATATGCCATGTTGGGCTGCGAAGGGAGCACATGAATGAGTCAAAATCAAGAAGGATTACATCACTGGCTGCGGAGACACCATTGCAGAATAAAACAATCTCTATTTATAAATTAAATTTATTTATTTATTTATTTATTTATTTATTCTTTAATTACTATTTCATCTTATAATTAATGTCAAATGAAAAATAAAAATAAATGTACATCTGGTGCTTACACACTTGCCTTTGTCTCCCTCCACGTGTCCATTCTTAGCCGTCTTCTTTCCTTACATAAAACTTGTTAGTTACTGTAAACGGTATATAAGAAAGTGTTAGTTGTAAAATAATTAATTTTAGAATAAATCTCTCCAAAGAGTAAGAAAAAGTATATGTTAATTTTCTTACTATATTTTAATTATAGATTGACTAGTCACTATACTTTAATTAACAAATATTAATTCAATCGTGATATTTAACTAACGTTACAACGGGATTAAATCAATTAATTTGAAAATTAACCCACACTATTAAGGAAGCAAATCTGATTATAATAATTTTTTAAATTTTATTCCTTTTAAATGTCTTCAATTCCATTTTTTTAAAAATAAGTTAATATAATTTATATCTATCTATAAAAGAAATTTCTCTTTTTTACGTCTCTTTACTAATTTTACCCTTTAAATAGTTTTTTTAAAATTGAAATAATTATTTTAATAATTTTGCTCTTCAAGTTTTATTGTTTTAATTCACCGATTTTTTTTAAAACTTAATCATTTTTTAATTATAAATTTACCTAAAAAATAAATGAAAACTATTCACAATAAAATTATAATTAATATTTATATTTACAATAAAATTTTAAAAATTATTTTTTATTATCATAACAAAAAAAAAACACACATACACATGTTTTTACTAGTGCTTTTTTAACAGCCTTACATTAATGATACATAATAGTGAATACTAATTAAAGATAATTTATCATAAAAGAGACATGAACAATAAATATTATTTACGTCATCATAAATTTAATAAAAAAATATATATTAATCTATTTTGAATAGTAAAACAAATTGAGAACATTTGAATAAAATTAAAAAGATCATTAAATAGTGAAACAAAAGACTTTCTTTAACATTAAACAAAATAAAGATTAGTTGATTTTCAAAGTTTAAGAAAAAGTTCCCATTAAATCGTTCCAATAGTTCATTGTCTCATTAATTATCAACATAGGTGTTAGACGATTCATTGTTATATAGTTGAAAGTAATCAAGTTTCGATAGAGACATGTTTAGTTTTTCTTTAATTATACGAAAGTGTTATAGAGATAATGTTATCAACACCCAATCAAATTTAATAGTGTATAGATTTTTCCTTTTGAATAAAAAAAAAAAGGCAACGAATCAAATTTAAATAAGTGCCATCAATGATTATTATTATTATTATTATTTTCCTATAAATAAACACGAAAATTTATATTAAATTAAATACAAAGCGTTAAAATAATTGTTTTATACAAAAAGTGAATAGAGAAACTGAAAACCCGTTAAATTTGACTAAATTCATAAAAAAATTAATATACTTATATCATTATGCAAAAAAAAATTGTAATTATATCTTTAAACTTAGCAAAAAAAAAACTAAATTTTTATTAGTAAATAATACACGACTTTAATTAGTGTCCTCAGACGATTGAGAAATGAAAAATAATTTTTTTTAGACGAAAAAAAAGGTATTTCTATGATTTTAATATATTTATTAATAAGATATTCTTTTCTTGTTGATTCTTTTAGCTAACGTTTAACAACAACCAAAAGTAACTTTAGTCCAATGCAATAAATTGTTTCACTCCACAGAGTCTCTCCTAATTGTTTATCGTGTCTTAAAGTTATTCTAATTTTAACATATTAAAAATATTTTTAACATATTTTTATATAATTTGAAAGTATAGTGGTAACGAAAAAACACTAATAAATAAAATTCAGATTACAATATTTAGCTTGTTAAGCCTTTATATATATATATATATATATATATATATATATATATATATATATATATATATATTAAAATCTTTTGGCTAAAAAAGGTAGTTACCATAATAACCACAAATAAATTAATTGAAAGAAATAGACAATCAATTATAAAAGTCATAAATATAAACGTTTCGAAAATTTAGAACGTTTAACATGAGAATATGAAAAATCAAATCATAAAATGTCGGCAATGTAAATAACACAAATATATGACAAAAAGTGATTTGATATATATATATATATATATATATATATATATATATATATATATATATATATATATATATATATATATATATATATATATATATACACGAACAAAAATAGTACAATTATGAATGGAGCAATCATATTTTCTTTTGCCATTAATATCATGGAAATAAAACTGACCACAAACGTAGATATAAAATAACAATAATAATAAATAATTTTTCAATTTTAATTTTCTTATTATAAATAATAAATTTGACTTTATTTTGATATAATTTTCCGTACCTATATTTAAATTTAGTCGTATATATTTCTACATAATGATAAATTCGACATCATATATTTTTATCAATTAAAATATATTTTTCATCTTTCATATTTTATTCCCTTTTCCACTATTATTGAGATTAGGATTACACATGTGATATAAAGAATTAATCATATTCTATATTCAAGAAAACACCAGCATGTTTAACAAGAACAATAAAATAGTCTTTATTGTAATTTTAAACTGCTACACATCAAGCTATATGAAACAATTTAAATATTCTAATGCCATAATTTGGCTAAAAGTCATAATTCAAATCAAATGAGTATATTTGTTGAAAATAACATCTGAAATATTTTAAGAAAGGAAATATGTAACCAACTTACCATCATTATTCAAATAAATTAAAACATGTTATTTAGATATAAATTAAAGAGTGAAAATAAAAGTTAGGGTTCATAGCAATATCGTTTATCGGGATATTCTTGCTTTAGTAAGAAAGCACTTAATTGAGATTCAATTGAAGTATCGAGATTTTTAAAAATGTTCCACCTATTAAAAGAAATTTTATATACAATTACATCTTTTAATAAAACTCAATTAACTGATTTTCTATTTACAATTAGATCTTTTAATAAAAAAAAAAAGTAATTGAGTTAAATTTTTAAAACTATTTATACTCTTAATTATTTTATAGAGCCTTAAAGTATTTGAGAATACGAATTTAAAAAAATTATAAGAAAAATTTACACTGAAATAATGTGTTAATAAAATTTTTATAAAAGAAAGAAAAAAAAGGTAAAATAATGTTTATAGACACGATTTTAATAAAATAATTTTTTTAAAAATTAAACTCTAAGTACAATATAATAAAAAGAAGTAAAAAATGTTTGAAAGTACAATTTTAATATAAAAAAAATTGATCGATAAATCCGTATTTTTAAGTAAGTTTTACTTATTATTATGTAAAATTTAAAACTTATCTATTTCAACAAATTCAACCAGTAATTATTTTAATTAAATCAAGATGATAAAATAAGTCAATCAAAGTTGTTTTAATCTATTCAGTCATCATCTAACCCAATGAAGATAGATCGGAGTAATGATGACGTGGTTTTTTATTTCATCCAACTCTTTTAAAATATAATAATAGAACAAAGGGTTAAATATGTTTTTAGTCCCTATACTTTGGAGCGATTTTGGTTTTAGTCTATCTTTCAAACTATAATACAATTTAATCCTTCAACTTTAGAAAACTCTGGTTTTAGTCCTTTTTACCAAATTTTTTTAACTTTATTTGTTGTTTCAAACGCGTTTCTCAGTTAACATTGAAACAAAAATGTATCAAACAGTATAAACAATCCAAATGCTATAATGTAACGTGCTTGAAACAGCAAATAAAGTTTAAAAAATTTGGTAAAAAGGACTAAAATCAGAGTTTTCTAAAGTTGAAGGACTAAATTGTACTATAGTTTGAAAGAGGGACTAAAACCAAAATCCTCCCAAAATATAGGGACTAAAAACATATTTAACCCTAGAACAAAATATTGTCTGATAATAATATTTACTGCCATTGATTATCTTTTAACGTGAAATGTTAGAGATCCTAAACATAATACTATTTTCTTACTAAAATAACACAAAACTCCAAAATTTTGTACTACTTTTTATAAATTTTGTAGATGGAATTTACAGGAGAGGCCTTTCAAATTTCTCAGTAGGTGGTGATTCTGTCTTTCTATTATACTCTTGCATCTATTTTCTTTGTAGAATTTAGAGTTGCATAGCTTTGCAAGAGAGGAACATTCTCAGTGATTGGTGATTCTTGGCTACCAACATCTTCCTCCTCTTCCTTCTGTTCAGTTGCTTTGCCCCACATCACAGTATAAAACCCAATTGATATTACTGTGCCTCCAATCAAACTGCAGAATGCAAGAACAATGATGAGACCAACATACTATATCACTCAAATTGCTTAGTTTCTTTTCTGTCAAAACTGCATCAGAAGCAGTACAACTTCAAACTGTTAGGTGAAAGTTTGGAACTTTAAGAAGGTTTTGATGATATTAATTACTAATTAAAATGGAATCTTGATAAGAGTAGAACTCGAAAATAACAGATAAGTGTGCCACTGGCTCCGGATGAAGGATGAACAAGAAAACAAGATCACACTACTGATATATTTGGACAAGTTTCTCAATGAATAATTCTCCTAGGAGAGAAAAATAAGAACAAAAAGTAAAATAAGTTTCTCCATAAACAACATTTCCTTATGCACAAGATACAAAATCATAATTTAGAGACAACATTGGAGGAAGTTTTTACAAAGGTTATTAAATATGTTTGTAATATGCAAATTTGGACACAAAATTAGAATTCGTTTATATTTCAAACTTTGATATATCTTAATTTCCAAACTTTAAAAAATGAATAGATATGATCCACTTAACTTAATTTCAAAACTTAAAAAATGAATAGATATAATCCTTTTAACCTAACGATGGTAAAGTTTTTTTGTGTTAAACAACATTTCTGAACAAACATTTGAGCTTAAACATAACAAATAATGTAAACAACTCAAACATCAGTCCTGAAACATTGTTTAATATGTTAAAAAATATTTAATGCTCTTCAATTAAGAGAATTATATCTATTCATTTTTAAAGTTTGAAGAGCAAACTGTATCAAAATTTGAGACAAGTACAAATTTCAATTTTGCATCAAAATTTAAGAACTAAAAACATATTTAATCCTTTTACAAATTAACTTATACATAAACTTATTTTAACTTATATAAATAAACTTATTTCATTTTTTGTTCTTAACTTTTTTTCTTAGAAATGTTCATACAGAAGCTTGTCCAAGCATACCCTACATATTCTAAAAATTACATGATATCTCTATTGAGGTACCAGGTCTTGACTAAAGGACTAGCTTGGCTTCATTGGAAGTTATAAACTTAGTTAGGGATCATTGTCTAGATAAGTAAGAAACAGAGCGAGTTATATGACAGTGAATTAACTTTCTTAGGAGAGCATCATTCCCTTTTATAAAGATTAATCAATTTACACCACCAGCACTATTAGCTCTAGTGTTTTTCCAATCCATTTTTACATGATAGGGAATAGCAATTGCTTTATCCATATGCATTTTCCTAACTAGTTCACTGTGTTCTAAAGAAGAATGAAATGTGAAAATTGCAATACTAACCTTCCAACATATAGAGTATCACCAAGGAACATAACACCCATGGCAACTGCAATAACAATTGAGAGAGGCTTGAACATTGCTACATATACAGGCCCCTTTAGGTGTATTCCCCAGGCATATATTGCACTACTCAAGAACTTGTTAAATATTCCCTAATTACAAAATGCATCATCATCAATATATTATATTACACTGTAAAGTGCAGGATCATTTTTCAGGGTTGTCTTACAGTGCAAACAATAGAGATCAGGGATATGTCTGGTCTTATTTTCCACGCACTTGAATTTTTCTCCCCAATTAAACCTACAATTGAAGCTACAATGGCTGCATACAAGTTGTAAAAGAACACCATAGTTAGTTCATCCGGGAACTCCTTCAAGATTTCAACCTGTAGAATTGAATATCAGAATTTAAAATTATGAGTACTACCATAATGATTACATCCATACAAGTAAACCACTTACAATGATTTCTCACACTTCTGTTCTGAAACGATTTATGTAATTTGTTTTAGTACAAAACTTAGATCCAATAACAGGTGTTGTTTTCCATATAGATTTGGAATTTCATCTCAATAGCACACAATGTCATTTAATGAAATTCTTTACCATGCATATTAGTGAAATGAAACTCCAATTCTGAATGGAAAACAACATCAATAACACCTACAACACTGCATCTAAGCTTTGTCCTGTGTTTTACTCTAAGAACCGTTTAGGTGAGAAAGTAACACTTCAAGGACCAAATGGGTGATCTACTCATTTCCATACCTGTAAAACAAACCATATAGTAAGCAGTATATTGCAAGCTGTCAGCAGAAGACCACCAAAGGTCCAATTTGTATCTACTGAAGCAAGAATCCCATTTGATTGTGAAAGTTGAATTGAAGGGGAATTATCAGCAATGATGATCGATTGACCTTTGCAGAAAGTCACAATAAATGCACCAGATATCGATATAATGCTGCCCCAAATCTTAGCTTGGGTAGTTCTACTTCTTATGACTATCTTTTCCATCCTTAATTTGTGGTGGTAAATTGACAAGAAAAAACAAAAGAATGTGTCTGTAAGTAAAATCAAAACTGATTGCAACCAAAATTTTCCTTTCTTGATTATAAGCTCATAAAACTTGCACATTGGTAGAAAAGTGGTAGGTTGTAAAAGTATAAACTTTTTGAAAGAGAAAATGAGTTTAAGGTTGGTTTCACCAAAACAAAACTGGTTCCACTCTCTAATATAAATTATCATAGGAATTACCAAAAGGGTAAAGTCAGTGTTGGAAAGTTGTGGGATTCTCATTCACAATAATGGAACAGATCTGCCAGGAGTTGTACTTCTGCCATATAACATGAAATATTTTATTTTCATCTTTCGTTTTCACAACCATAGACTATTCAAAAGGTATAATATTTTAAACTAATTACTTTAAAAGCCAACAAATTTATCATCCCAGATAATCCAATTGAATGAAAGTTAATCAGATTACAAAAAAAAAAAAAGAAACTGTGGAATACAATTCAAGATATGAAAATGAACCTGCAAATGACAGCAAGTATGAAGGTGAACGCGGGAGTGAGGTTGCTGATTGCAGAGGAAAGTGTGGGAGAACTATAACTGATCCCAACATACCCCAGAATCTGAGATGAACACCTGCATCAGAATCCAAAAACAACAGAGTGAAAGAAAGATAAAAGGGGTAGGTCAGAAAACTAAATCTAAAAAGCCTTAAACTTTGTGGTGCCCTTTACACACCCTATGAGTCCCAGAAGAGCAATTTTGGATAGGATTGAAAAGCTGAGAGGAGGAACCACTCTTGATCTGCAAAGAGGCATGAGAAGGAGTCATTGAAGTTTGAGTTCAGTGTTAGGAGCTGAGAAACATAGTGTGTGTAAGATTTGCATCAAACCTTCTGTAGAGAAAAGTAATAGGAAGAAGAACAAGAAAGGCCAAGGAATAGGCATAGGAGACAAAGACATAGCTACTCATCCCTTGCAGAGTGGCTGCTTTGAAGAGAGTGAACAAAGCTGTGTTATTGCATTCATTTGCAACAAGAACAATCAGAGGAAGCAAATCCTTGTAACAGTATCTTCTATCCATCGTTTCAGTCTTTGAGATACACTCACACACACGAAATCTAGCTATTAATCAGGACAATTTGTACTTTATGTGTTATAATTTCTTCAGAACTTTTTGTGGCACCTGGTTAACTAATTCATGAAAATGTTTAAAATTTGATTAATTCAGTTTATGATATTGATTATGTCTTACATATATTTAAAGCTAGTCCTAGAAAACTTGAAAATTGAAAATTGATATATTTTCTTGCTATTTGTTTATTGAATTAAATGAAATCATTTTAATTAACTATATTTTTAAATGAATAATTAATATACAAGAGACTTTAATATTATTTTAAATTTTAATTTGATAAAAATAAGAATATATATATATATATATCATTAATTTTTGCTTTTTATCTTTCATTTTTATTGTGAATTATAATGTTTATTTGGTGCCCAACATTATTTTTATAAAACTATAAATAAATATGTTAAAATTCATGTATTGGTATAAGGCTACATAGACATATAATTACATGACTGTTATTTATTAGTTTTAATTAAATTATTCATTGTTCCAGGATCTTAGATACTTTATCATAATCCAGTATGAGTGGTTAATTGAGGTACACTCATCAGATTAATTTTTTTTTTATATAGTTTAGTACATTAACTAATATTATTTTACTTTTTGGGCCACTTTCTAAAAGGGGTCTATTAGCAAATAGGACATGGCTCCACAACATCGATAGAAAGCAAAAAGTCAAGATAAAGCTTTGCTTTATAATTTCACTGTTTAATAGTTTCTTTATTAATTATTAAATTGAAATGTTAAAGTAGGTTTATGGGGACACTTATTTTTGGAATATGACTGGGAAATATCAACTCACCAAATGGATACAAGACATTAAAAAAGGAAAGAAAATGATAAAGTAATATGTTTGGATATTTTGTCCACATATCCATAATTAGGTTTAGATGAGATTCTTTTTGAAAAAATATATTTGAAAGTGGAAATGATTGGAAAATATTGAAATAATTTTTTTTTCAAAGTGGCAATCTTTCTCTCTAATTTAGATATCTCACTTATTCATTTTCTTTTTTCATCTTTTTCTTCCTCAACCTAATAATCTTTCTTTTTCATCTATTTTGTCTTCCTTTATCTTTAATTTTTTACAATATTTATCATTAATTTTTCCTCTTTCCTTTCATGTTAATTTCCTTTTTCTATTTCTTTTCTCTCTTTCTTCTAGTCACACCATCATATCATTAAAGAGTAAAGGTGTTATCCCACTTCACACTCTCACAATTATTTTGATATGTGATAAGACAAAAGAGAAAAATTTTGTATTGATATAAAAGTAGAAATAGATATTATTTTGCAATTTGTTATATTATTTTAGTAGGAAAAGAATAAGGCATAGATAGGGACCTTCCTTCCCACATTTTTTTGAAATTATTTTCTTTCAAATAAAGAAAAAAGGGGAAAGTGATAAAAAAAAAGATATTTTACTTTTTTTTTAATGTTAATGCAATTATTAAATTGTGGTTGATGTTTATCCTTCATGTCATAATCATGGTTATAGATTTTGCCTACGATCTTAGCTTCAAGTATGATTGGATTGAAATTGGAAAATTTAAAAATACTTTTCTTTCATATGTAAACAAAAATTATTCTCAATTCATTTATCAAAATGTGCAGCTTTTTTAAAAATAACTAAGATTTATAATTTTAGTCCTCTGTCAAACTAGTTTTAATTTAAAAAAAAAAAAATACTTTAACCTCTCAAGTTTGAAAAAGTATAGTATTATCTTTCAAATTTACTGTTTAAACGCAACAGGCTTTTTAAAAATTATTTTAGTTCTCTTATAGTTTAAGGATCATTTATGTATATATATTTTTTAATTTGAAAAACTTAATGAAAAACTACAATCAAATTCACTTCAAAATTTTAAAACTAAAAGTATAACTTTCGGTCGAATAATTATTTTAAAATTCTCGATTCTTTAAGAAAAATTTTTACACTTGTTTACTATATAATTAAGAAAAGTTTTCGAGGTAAATTCCTATACTTTATTATGTTTGTTCTAAAAAAAAGCAAATTTTCTAGCTACTATCTTTTGTTTAGTATTTTCTTTTTAGTATCTTCGTATCTTATATTTTTTACTTAGAATTTTTTATATATATATTTTTTTAAACTTTTGTGTCTTTTTTGTCAAATACTTACTTTTTAGTATCTTTTCATTGGATATGTGTATATTTTTTGTTATGATTTTCTTTTTCAAGAATTTTCTTTTTCATTCTTGTCTTGTTGGATTGAAGTTTGTTTTTTTTTTTTCATCTAAATTAATTCATGTATGTTCATGATCATATATTATAGTAGGACAAGTTTGTATTTTGTGATTGAAGATGCTGTTAGTTTTTGTATGACAAAGTTTGTTAGTTTGAAGTTTGGTTTGTTGTCATTTAAAATATTCCTTCTTTGCTCATAATTATTTGTTAGGAGGGAAGTTTGTATTTTATGGTTGAGCTTTGTTGTTTATTTTTGTATGACGAATTTTGTTCATCTTAATTTTATTTTTTTGTCATTTAAGTTATTTCTTCTTTGTTCATGATAGTATACTATGATACAAGTTTGTATTTGTGTTATATTGTTTGGTTTTAAATGACAAAGTTATTATTAAATACATAATATTTTTTTTATTCAGTATGATTTACATATTATTTTTTTTATTGTGGTCTAAGTAGTAATTTATTATATAGCAAAGAAATTAGACCTAATAGTATACTAGGTATGGGCGAGGTCAAATTGTCCTGACGGAGCGTGAAATAATTCTAGTAATGAAATATCAAGATCATGTTTTGTATATTTTTTTTTTCTAATTTAATTTTTCTTATACTGCTCAAGTCCAACCCTTCATCATCTTTTGGTCATTTTTTTCTATTGTTTTTTTTTATTTCAGGCTTGCTTTCTTTTCATGGAAACACACTCCAATTAGTATTATCTCTCAAATTTACTGTTTAAACGCAACATACTTTTAAAAATTATTTTAGTTCTCTTTAAGATCAACTATGTATATATATTTTTTAATTTGAAAAACTACAATCAAATTCACCTCAAAATTTTAAAACTAAAAGTATAATTTCCGTCGAATAATTATTTTAAAATTCTCGATTCTTAAGAAAAAAATTTACATTTTGTTTATTATATAATTAAGAAAATTTTCCTATTAGGTAAATTTCTAATTCACTTATTGGAGTGTCTTCACACATTTTTTAATTTTAAATTTGTTTTAATCTCAATAATATATTAGGATTCTTAGATGTTTTTTGTATTTTTAATTCTCCGCTTTAATGGTCATTACTATATTGGAGGGACAACAAAGAAATGATAATGTATATATTAAGATTGATTTTTCACTTTAACTTCTTATACTTTTGTTGAATTATTATAATTTTTGTGTTTGTTCTAAAAAAAGCAAATTTTCTAGCTAAGTATTTTTTTTAAGTATATTCTTCGTCTCTTTGTATATTAGTTTTTACAACCTAGTTATGGTAGAATTTTTTTCATGTGTATTTTCTTTTTTAACTTTTGTGTCTTCTTTGTCAAATGTTGAAGTGCAAACAAAGTCCCACATAGAGTAAAAGAAGGGCTGGTCAAGGGTTTATATACACATAGATACCTCAAAGCAAAACCGTGAGGGCTTAGTCCAAAGCGGACAATGTCTTACCATGTGTGGAGATCTATGTGTGTGTTGTTTGGCCCAAAGCGGATAATGTCTTACCATGTGTG
The DNA here is from genome assembly GCF_000741045.1 of Vigna radiata var. radiata. Lineage (NCBI taxonomy): Eukaryota > Viridiplantae > Streptophyta > Magnoliopsida > Fabales > Fabaceae > Vigna > Vigna radiata. Next base: position 1,705,648 of record NC_028351.1, on the reverse strand, counting down.
TGTCGATCCTCTTCCCCAACATCACATACATGATTTTTCATCTCCGTATCTTTTCATTGGATATGTGTACATCTTTTGTTCTGATTTTCTTTTCCAAGAACTTTCTTTTTCGTTTTTGTCATGATTTATGATTATTGTTAGTTTAAAGTTTGTTTGCTTTATTTTGTTACCAAAATTATCTCATCTATGTTCAAGATTATGTATTATGATGAGACACGTTTGTATTGTGTGGTTGAACATGTTTTTGTATGACGAAGTTTATTAGTTTGAAGTTTGGTTTGTTATCATTTTAGTTATTCCATCTTTGGTCATGATCATTCGTTATGAGACAAGTTTGTATTTTATGGTTGAGCTTTGTTATTTGCATTTGTATCAAGAAATTTGTTGGTTTGAAGTTTTGTTTTTTGTCATTTAAGTTGTTTCATATTTGTTCATCGTGTATTATGAGATAAGTTTGTATTTTGTGCTTGAGTTATGTTGTTTTGTTTTAAATGACAAAGTTATTGTTGAATACACAATGTTTTTCTTTTGTCCAATATAATTTACATATTTTTTTATTATAGTTAATGTCTACAAGATTATTTTAGACGACAAAGAAATTTGACATGATAAAAATGAAGAAGAAAAACCTTGAAACTTGTTATCAGAATCATCGATGTATGCTTTGTTAAGAATCGAGATTACAACATACATGTTGAAATGATTCTTATAAATCATAACGTAATTTAAATTATCTATGCATGATTTCTCCCATCATGATATCTTATGTTATGACCATAAACAAATCTCAAAGACAATATTTGGAAACAATTGATCTGAATTTGCATACACCAGTATTTAGCCATGATCAATTATATGTCGCGGTTTCTAGGATCCAGAGTAAGTTTAGATTAAAGATTTTAATCCATGATAATGACAAAAATCCTTGAAAATCATTGGTTTTAAAAATAGTTTTTGTGTAAGTTGTATGTATTTGAGCATATCATTTGGTATTTCCTTAAGTATTCATCTATCTATTTGTCCACTTAGAAACAAATTTTCTACACATTTATTAAAATACTTACTGATATGATATTTTCTATATTGTGATTTTTACTTTTGTAAAAAACTGTTTAATTAATATTTGAAATATTAAAAAGATATATACAACTATATATACTTATTTTTCAATGGAGATAAAAATAAAACAAAAATAAAAATAAGTAAAGATTAATTTTTATGTTGAGAAATGAATGAAATAATTGTGTAAAGGAACTTAAATGATGTATAAATGAAGAAGAATGTGATAGGGACTGGTTTCTAAACTCTTGACGTTTGCCTAACAAAATATTGGACAAATGATAGAGATACCAGAAATAAAGAAGGGAGTTGGTGATAGAGATGTCTAGGTTGCAACTTGGAATGGACATTTTAGAATAGAAAATGCAATTTCAACATAAAGCTACAGGATACAACTGTAGCCATTTTCTGAAGCCACTGATAATGTTTTAAATATAAGTTATAACTATGGACAAATTTTATGAAACCACTCAGAATATTTTAAATTTTCACAAAAGGATTGGGATATGCGTAATGATATATCTAAAAAGGAAGCAACTACTTAACCACTATGTTAAAGGGTGATTGTATTTTTTAAAATTCAAATTCAAATGAATCTAATCCAAATCTATTAAAATAGATTGAATTTAAAATATAAATATATTTTAATTAGGTTTTATAGAATTAGATTTTTTTCAATTTAATTTAAATTAGACAAAATCTCATTCATATAATATTCGAAAGCATATATTATATATATATAGTTTTTGTTCATCTAATCTAATTTAGTTTAAAGGAAACTTGTCTTTACTAAACTCAATCTTACTTAAATTTTTCTCATTAAATTAACTCGATGTCTGACTCAACTTGACTTAGACTTGACAAAACTTTACCTAATGTAAACCTAACCCGTTTCAGTTAAACCTAAGTCCCTTTCAAGCCAATTTACCTTGACTCAACTTAATTTGGATTAACTTAGATGTAACCTAGCTGAACATGACTTAGGTTCAATCTAACTTGAGGTTGGACCTAACCCAACTTAGGTTCCCTTCTAGTTTGACTTTGATGCAGTCTAGTCTAACTTATCGTGAATTTAACCCAATCCAACCTTGCATTGCTTGGATCCAACTTGACTCGACTATGCATAAGTTGGGCCAACTCGACCTCTTCTTGTCTTATACTGGTCTAACTCGATTTAACCTTTTATAACTTGACCTTATAATGATTATATTTTATAGATAAATTGGAATAATATTAGTGAGCAACACTTTCAAGTGTGGAGGACCACCGTGGCATTGAGTAAACCATTTGGATACTCAACTCAACTCATTCTTGTGCTAAGTTGCTGTCTTGCACTTTTTCATTTCTTTGATTCTGCATCAGCAAAACACGGCATTGAACAAGTATACTCGAAGCATAATTAGACACCAAGTAAATAGTTTCAATTATTAGCCAATTTTACCACTACTAGAGTAGGTTATTACTTTCAATATTTATCAACCTTTGCAATCTTTACTGAGCTGCTTCCACCAGCCTTTTGATACACCACACAAAAAAGCTGAGATATTGAAAAGGTTCCAAAGTAACTCCAGTTCCAGTCATGATCATTTGGAAAAAAGTCATTCCATTTTTATGATGTTCTTGAAGGACTATAATCCATTCGAGGATTGATATTTACCAATAGTTTTTTTCCATACATACAAAATTGATCTAATACTTGACCCATGTGTTTAGGGAGTGTAGTTACCTGTCAATTATACCAAACCATGTTTAAATACATTCATGTTACATGTATACATACATACATACATGTTATCTGACATGTTTAGAGAGAGATGTCAGTTTTTCCATTAAACCACTTGAATAAAAGTTACAACTCCTCTGTGTAAAGAACAGTGTAGATTCGATTCTATGACAGACCATACTATTTACATCATAAGTAACAGCAAGCTGTGTTAACAATGAAAATCTTCCATTTACTTCACTTGGAGGGAAACAATAGGTATAAGCAGCTCAGAATCATCTTGGGGAACAATGGAACTATGTACTCTTGTTGTTCTATGCAAGAAAATGGGGTTTTTTTAATGGTTTTTCTATGATGTTAAAAGTGGGAAGAGTTTGTATTTTTGTTTTAAACATTCTTTTCTGATGTTTCAGTTCTGTGGTTTTGCAAGAGAGGAACATTCTCAGCAGTTAGTGATTCCAAGCCACCAACAACTTCCTCTATCTCTTCTGTTGCCTTGCCCCACAACACAATATAAAGGCCAATCGATACTATTATGGCTCCAACTACGCTGCAAAATGCAGACAGAAAAAATGTACACAAATGAACATATCGACAAACTGTTATTAAATTGTACTATGTATATGTCAATATTGTCAGTATTAGAAAGAGAACTGATAGTATCTCATAATGAATTTTACTGATAGTATCTCATTGAAATGGCCTTTTGTCAGTAGAAAATCACAAATCATCAAGAAAATTTCCCAAAAAAAAAGGATAGTTAGAATTTGAGGATCTGATTTATTAGGTTTGCACTATCATGTTTAAAAAAGTACACTTTAAACCTAACTCAATCTTATTATCTTATTTCATCCTAGATTTTTCTAATCCACTTACATCCACACCATTTAGTGGAGTTTCATTTCTTCACATTTTCATAAAGCACATTCCCAACAAGTACAATTTTTGTTAGACTGAATTTTCATTATTCATCATAGTAACTTGCATAAGTGTTTCCCCATGTTTTAAGCGAGAATCAAACACAAATTTGATGTAGCATCATACCTTCCAATGTACAGAGTATCATCAAGGAACAAAACCCCCATTGCAACTGCAATCACAATTTGAAATGGCCTGAAGGATGTTACAAAGACAGCCCCCTTTAAATTCAATGTCCAGGCATAAATTACATTGCTCATTAACTTTCCAAATAGTCCCTAAATGCACAAAAAAGAATAATCAATGGAAACATTTATACACAAGCAAAGGAAGGTGTATCTTTCTGGTTTAAGAGAAACAGCAGTGTGCAAGATATCTTACTGAGCTAACAATGGAGATCAGTGAAACATTTAGACCTATTTTCCAAGCACTAGCACTTGGCGCAGCAAATACACCTACAGTTGCAGTGAATATTGTGGCAGTGACATTGTACAACAAGACTAGAGTAAGTTCATCCGGGAACACTCTCAAGATATCCTCCTGAAAAGGAATTAAAATATGTTAGAACTAAGATTCTAAGGCTTTTCATATGAAATAGCAAGAAATGTATTTACAAAAATAACGTGGATCCTCCAAAGTTAAAGTGCAAATTAACTAAATTCTACAGTTTATGATCTTATAAACCATGATAATTTATCCACTTTAATTTCTAAATTATACCTTAGTCTAGAAAACCTTGAACCTACCTCTAAAATGTACCATACTGAAGTCAGAATATAGTCAGCCATCAGCAGAATGCCACCAGTGGCCCAACTAGCATCCTCTGATTTAAGAAAGTTAATTTGATCTTGAAGTGACAAGGAAAGATGTTTGTGAGCATTGACGATCGGTGGTCCTTTGTAGAAAGTCAGAACAAATGCACCTGATATTGATATTATGCTTCCCATTACCTTAGCTTGACTACTCCTACTTTTAGCAGCTAACTTTTCCATCCTTGATTGCAGTCATAAGAGGACAACAGAAAACAAAATAAGTCCACAAAAGAAGACTGAGATATTCATTCTTATTGGTTAATATCATGAACTTACTAACAGTTCAGAACCATTTTCTTCAAAGATCACATTGAGCTTAATTCCTACAATTGATTTGATGAAATAAGATCACCTATGATGAACTTGGTACTAGTCAATGGTGTCAGAAGTAGAACTTTGAATAGTAATTGGAATCTTGGTCCACAGTCAGATGGGTTTCTTTAATCAGTCTTTGTATAGGACAATGATATTTTAACACCATTTTTTGACACTATGCTTAGCTTTATTTAAGACATGCGTGTAAGAAAAGAAAGCATTCGTCAGATACTCTTTTCTTTAATGTGAAAATGACATAGACTTTGAAATTATTTCTAGTTGTTTACGATGCATAGAATATAACAAAATACTCTCAAGTGGGAGAAAAAAATAATAAAGTAGTTCAAATAAAAAAAAATTGCAAAATACAGTAATAGAGCAAGGAGAGCAAACCTGCAGATTACGGCAAGGATGAAGGTGAAAGCAGGCACCAGATTGCCAATTGATGAAGCAAGAGCTGGAGAACTATAGCTGATTCCTGCATAAGCCAGTATCTGAGATGAACTTCTGCAACACATGACCATCAAATTACAAAACAAGAAAGCAAAATCATCAAATGTTTGTATGAGAATCCTTGGACCACATCTAACTAACAACAACAGTGACAAAACTGATATTAAAAGGCTTTGAAAAGTGTGGTAAGTTCCTTTACCCTATCACTCCAAGAAGAACTATTTTGGATACTGTGGAGAAACTCAGTGGAGGAACCACTCTTGATCTGCAAAGAGACATAAGAAAGACAACATGGTAACTGATAAAATCCTTCAAACATAAGTTCAAGAGATAAACAATAGTTGTATTGTATCATTGATGATGATTTGCTACGAACCTTCTGTGGAACAAAGTGACAGGAAGAAGCACAGTGGTTGCAACAGCATAAGCATAGGCCACAAAGACATAGCTGTTCAATCCTTGCAGTGAGGCTACTTTGAAGAGTGTGAGTAAACTCATGTCATTGAATTCATTGCCAAGAAGGACCAAAACTGGCAGAAAATCTCTGTAAAAGGATCGTTCTCTTGCCATTCCTTTCTTTACTTTGGATTCACAAAGCTCAAACCTTGGTTTTGATGGAGTTCTTTTGGATTGTCCCCTAAGTTATAGTTATAGACATGTCTTTCAAACTCACCATTATCGAACATCATATTAAATTTTAGAAACAAATCCTTTTCAGTTCTAATTTTTTAGAAAATTTTTTATTCATCTCAATTGAATTCTTATTAAAAAAATTAACTAACAATTAGGTTCTTTATGTTAAGAATTATATAACACCGTTAAATAAGTATTACGAGTTAATTTTTTCTTTTTAAAAAAAATCAAACGTTATATTGCATGTCAAGTTAACATCATGTGTTTAAATCTCGTTAAATCTTAATTTAATCTTCGTAATATTTTTCAGACATTTATTATATATATATATATATATATATATATATATATAATCAATTTTTTTTAAATTAGTATTTTTATTATTTAAATTTATATTTTTTATTAAATTTTATTTAAATTTATTCTAAAATTTTAAATATATTTACTTTATATTGTTATAAAGTGGTTTTAAAATTTTACATTTAAATTTTTTAAAATTTTTATTTCTAAACTAACTATAATATTATATAAAATTATTGATGATATAAATTCAAATAAAAAACAACATAAATATTGATGTAATAAAATATTAACACAAACATATTTAAAATTCTAAAAAAATTAAATAAAATTCAATGTAAAATATAAATTTAATTTTTATTAAAAAATATTAATAAAAATATTAATTTTAATTTAAATATCGATATAATATATAAAAATTAAATGTAATTTCAATTTAAAACAAAAGAAATTGTCAATGTAAATAAAAAATAGATTCAATTAAATCAAAATAAAATAATCAGATTGAAATTTTGATGATAATTTGACATGAGTTACTATCAATATATTTTTCTTTTTTTAAAACATGTGATTATGTGTAACATCCCAATTATATTAAAGCATAATATAATATAGAAGTCCACAATTATAATATAGAAAAGCAGTTGGAAGTAGAATGACAGTTAAATATAAGATTACAGTCATCCAAATATAACTCGAGAGTTTGAACTTCAAGTAAGAGAGGTCTAAATCTAAAACTTAGACATAAAGAGTACAACAAAGTGGTACAAAGATAAGAGTATTCCAAAATGACATCAGGTAAAAGAAAGAAATCCTAGGGAGAACTAGGCTGCAGCGTCAGCGTCCTCTAGCACTTGCTCCAATGGAACCTCCTAAACGACATCTGCTCCCATCCAAGCGGATGATCATCGCAAGAGAAAGCATACCCAAGCAACATACAACACAAAAGTAAGGGTGAGCTAGGTAAACAAACAACCTACATAAAATACAGTCAAACAATGTCCTCATGCTTAATTAAATATAAAAAGAACAAGCAAGGCATANCAACCACACCATGCATCAAATACTCAACGTGACTCATCCGGATTTGGTATAACTGTCTAGCTATTGGTCGTCTTTGCACTTGCATAGTTCAGCTGGCCCATCCCCAACACTATGCAAGGTAAATCCCCCAATCTGTCTATGTCTAAACTCCAAGACTATAGACGAGGACCTCCCTCTACTCTCACCACTCACATTGTTCTTCTCTATTTGAGCATGAACAGTGCTTTGAGTGTAGGGATAGACATACCATTTCAAAGCTCCCAACATTATACAAACAACAACAACATCTCTACAATCACATCCACTCATCTCACCCTGAGATGTTCAATTCACACTCAAGTTCATCAATTCACAGTCATGTTATTTCAAGTCACACTAGATAGACATACATACATGACATTCGGTAGAGCAAACAACGTTAATCAATCCATATACCTTAACTAACCAATCACAAATCACCAAATTTATAACATCTCTCGCAATAAGATACACATTGCTCAATAACATGCCTTGCTCATAAATCGTAAGGCTCATAGCACAATTTCAATACATTCCACATTAAATCTCAATAATAAACATTACCTTGTCACACAAAGTTTTACTACACTATATAAAATATTATGACTTAAAGTAAATTCCCCAAAACATATAAAATTAT
>NC_028351.1:1648784-1697426 GCF_000741045.1 Vigna radiata var. radiata | reverse complement strand
ATTTATAAGACATAGACCGTTAATTCTATAAAAAGTAACTTTAATTCTAAAGGTTATCAAACATATTTTGAACAACCAGTACCNCATTCTTATTTCAATATCAAGTTTTTAATATTAAAAGTGATCCTTACACATATTTTCTATTAACCAAAATTTTTAACATTTCAACTCCATTAATAATAATATTATTATTATTATTATTATTATATATATATATATATATATATATATATATATATATATTACACTAATCCCATAAATAGTTACGAAACAGAAGATATATGTATCCTTATATTTACTACTATTCAAACAGAAAATAGAGGAGAACTATCATCTTCTCATACCATATAACACTCCAAACATCAAATTACCTATTTCTCACCCCAATTTGTATATTCTATAAACACAAAAACACATGTCAATATGTATACAGTATTACAGAATCTAGTATATCATAATATAATCAATTACCCAAAACAATTCAACATCAATTTAACAATTATTTCGTACTCAAATCATCAATACCCATATGACTAAAAAGGAATAGCAAGAAACATATCATTCATCACACACACAATTAAACATACTAAATAGCTCCCCTTACCTGGAAATTTCANAGNTCTATACCAAAGCTTGGTTNTACNGTATCCCGGGTCACACCGAACTTAGACTGCACCCTACAGACCACANAACTNTGATCAAGAATAGTTCTTAGAGCTACTGTTGAACAGAGATTGGAAGGACATAAGGGAAAGACACATGCATCAACATAACTGTTGCATGCTCAAAACCCTAGAAGCCTAAGGAAAGGGGGAAACGACTTACCAGCGAAATAACGAGAACCCAATCGGTTCAAGTCGAAGCTCTTGACGTTGCGGACGCTTGGGCACTTCCTAAACGAACATGCAATGGGTCAGCGAGCTTGGAGGTTAGAGAGAAGGCAAGGGTTTTGTAGAACTCAGTCTTTCTAGAGAGGATAATTCTTAAAGGAAAAATTGGTTCTGTTTAAAAAATTTGGTAAAAAAGACTAAAACCATAATTTTCTAAAGTTGAAGGACTAAATTGTACTATAGTTTGAAAGAGAGACTAAACACAAAAACGACCAATAGTTGGGGGACGAAAAACATATTTAACCCTTTTATAATTAACTTCTTTCCCTTTTAATTTCAATTATAAATCCTTTATTTTTAATTTATCTTAGTATTTATACAATCTTTTTAGTTTGTAAAGAATTCGCATATCAGATCTTATATACACGTAATTTTTTTTAATTTCTGCAAATATATATATATAATTATACAAGTATAGTTAAAAAAAGAACTAATGAATACAAATTTAAAAGTAAAAGATAAACAATATATGGAATATGCCAACCATGTAATGAATGTGTGTATTATGAAATCGGGACAAGAAGAATATCACTATAGACTTACGACCTGTAAACAAGATAGTGTGATTAGCACAAGATCTCATGTAGATTAAAAGTATGAGAAATCAAACAAGTTTAAGATAAATTATCTTTCAATCGTATTCATTTAAGGACACCATGCAATCACTACTACAAAAATCATATTTTATGACGTACAAAAATGAACTATGACGTACATAGTTTTGTAGGTTATAATAGGTCTACATATTTTATGACATAGCAAAAATTTACGTTATCTGAACATATTATGACACTGTTTCTAAAAGAAATAACTCCAATGAATGTGAACATAATTTTACTCAATATCAATTCGAAACAATTTTCTTCAATATTCAGATAAAAAAAATGGACTGATTTTAGAAAGAGTGTCATAATATTAATTGAGTAAAATTATTTATGTTCACATTCATTAGAGTTATTTCTTCTAGAAATAGTGTCATAATATGTTCAGATAACGTAAATCTTTGCTACGTCATAAAATATGTAGACCTGTTATAACGTACAAAACTATGTACGTCATAGTTTGTTTTTGTACGTCATAAAATATGATTTTGGTGAATCCAAAGTGAAGAAAGGAATGGCAAGAGAACGGTCCTTTTACAGAGATTTTCTGCCAATTTTGGTCCTTCTTGGCAATGAATTCAATGACATGAGTTTACTCACACTCTTCAACTATTGGATTTCTGACCCTTTTCGTATTGGGATGTTTTGTATATTTGATTAGTAGAATTTTCCGTTTGATTATGCTTACGTTTTCTTTGTACTTCAAGGTTCATTTGCTGAAAATTAAATAAACTGAACTATTGAGATGAAGATAGATGTGAAATATTTTTTTACTGATAATGATAATAACACAAAACCAGACACTATGAAATAAAACAGGGAAACATTCCCTTACATTACATAAGACAGACATCATAATTAAGAAACACTCAACAATAATATAACTAAAACAATATTGAGAAAGGAAACTACTTATTAATAATATAACCATAATATAACCAGACACTACTTATTAATATTTTTTCGTAATGAACCATATAGGCGTGGGCTGGGGTGGGCTTCCTCAAAAAGGAGGAGGAGATGCATATAATAAGTCGAAGTATTTTCTTACATGTCGAATCGCTTTGGTAGTCTTAAGTATCAGATAATCAATCTTGTATTCTTGACCCGCCCTCATGGATCGTACATAGTCGATCTCTCTAAGGCAGCATGTCACAGACGACAATGCATCAGTTATTTCATGAATTCTTTCTTCTATAAGATAGTCGTAATCGTATATATCTTCTTCAGCACTTTCGGTCGTATCTTCTTCAGCACTTTCGCTCGTATATTCTTCAGCACTTTCGCTCGTATCTTCTTCAGCACTTTCGCTCGTATCTTCTTCAACTCGTATTTTCTTCGTCACTTTCGCTCGTATTTTCTTCGTCACTTTCGCTCGTATTTTCTTTGTCACTTTCGCTCGTATGACTTTCGCTCGTATCACTTTCGCTCGTATCAGCCATTTTTTTAGTTTTTCAATAATTATATATATATATATATATATATAAAATTATCATTAATTTTTCATGCTAATGTTGGTTGAAAATAAGTCATGCTAATATGTTCTAAAACAGGTAACCTGTGTGTGAAGTGATCAGTAAGAAGTCATGCTAATTTCTTCATCTATTTCAAAATGACACTTAGGGAAGCTTTTCCAACTAACCTTCTTTTAACTTATTCTAACAAGTTTTGTGATCAAATCTATGGAACATAGTAGATTTTCTCAAACTAGCAATTAGAATATGCATACAAATATACATAAATGCCAGAGACATGTGCTTTATCATTGACCAAGTACTTCAGTCACTGAACTTTATAAAAGTTGAAGCTCTAGTTTATCAAACGCTATTCACTAGTACAAAAATCATATTTTATGACGTACAAAAACAAACTATGACGTACATAGTTTTGTACGTTATAACAGGTCTACATATTTTATGAAGTAGCAAAGATTTACGTTATCTGAACATATTATGACACTATTTCTAGAAGAAATAACTCTAATGAATGTGAACATAAATAATTTTACTCAATTAATATTATGACACTCTTTCTAAAATCAGTCCATTTTTTTTATCTGAATATTGAAGAAAATTATTTCGAATTTTAATTGAGTAAAATTGTTTATGTTCACATTCATTGGAGTTATTTCTTTTAGAAACAGTGTCATAATATGTTCAGATAACGTAAATTTTTGCTATGTCATAAAATATGTAGACCTATTATAACGTACAAAACTATGTACGTCATAGTTTATTTTTGTACGTCATAAAATATGATTTTTGTACTAACTCAAACCTTGGTTTTGATGGAGTTCTTTTGGATTGTTCCTTAAGTTATAGTTATAGGCATGTCTTTCAAAATCACCATTATCGAAAATCATGATATTAAATTTTAGAAACAAATCCTTTTCATTCTAATTTTTTAGAAAAATTTTGATTCATCTCAATTGAATTCTTATTAAAAAATAACCAACAATTAGGTTCTTTATGAGAATTATATAATACCATTAAATAAGTATTACGAGTTAATTTTTTTTAAAAATAATTTCTTCTATTATGTGTAAAGTCAAACGTTAAATTGCATGTCAAGTTAACATCATGTATTAAATCTCATTGAAATCTTAATTTAATCCTCGTAATATTTCTCGGACGTTTATATATATATATATATATATATATATATATATATATATATATATATATATATATATATATTATAATGAATTTTTTATTGAAATTAATATTTTTATTATTTATATTTATATTTTTTTATTAAATTTTATTTAAATTTGTTCTAAAATTTTAAATATATTTATTTTATATTGTTATAAAGTTGTTTTTTTACATTTAAATTTTTTAAAATTTTTATTTTTAAGCTAACTTTAATATTATATAAAAATTATTGATAATATAAATTCAAATATATTTAAAATTCTAAAAAAAAAATCAATATAAAATATAAATTTAAATAAATTTAGTTTTTTATTAAAAATTGAATAAAAATATTAATTTTAATTTAAATATCGATATAATATATAAAAATTTAATTTAATTTCAATTTAAAAGAAAAGAAATTGTCAATTTAAATAAAAAATAGATTAAATTAAATCAAAATAACATAATCAAATTGAAATTTTGATGATAATTTCACATGTGTTACTATCAATATATTATTCTTTTTTCTGAAATCATGTGATTGTGTATTAAAAAATCATATTTTTTTATTTCAATTAAAAAATTTATCTTTGAATTCTTTAACTAGTGTGCTGGTGACTTGGATTAGCATTTGTAAGATTTATGCTACATAAAGATAAAGTTATCATGAGTGCATTATATTATTTTTAATTATACAAACTTTTTTTTTCTGTCTCGACAGAAAAATATAGAAAGTAATCTTAAAAAACGGTATCTTAAAAATTCTTTTCCATAAAATCATTAAGACAACCCTTTTCTAAAAAAAAATATATATATATATATATATATATATAATTCTTTGTATTATAGAACATCATAATTCGTACTTCATAAGATATTTCTAATAACAATATAGAATAGAAACAGAAAAATCTGGTTGAGGTGAAGTTCTCCTCTCTTTCTCAAAGAGGAAAGTGACGAAAGATTCTCAAAAAAACAAAATTCGACACTTTTGGACACAGTTATTAGGAAAGTACTCATCTGTTTCTCTTATATGTCGTTTTTACAAACCAAAAAATTCAACATATTTTCTTAATTTTAAAATTTGTTTTAATTATTTATTTTTTTTATAAATATCGTACTATTCTCTTAACTTAAAACAAATTTTATAATCGACTTCTTTCCCTTTTTATTTTAATTATAAATCCTTTATTTTTAATTTATCTTAGTATTTATACAATCTTTTTAGTTTATAAAGAATTCGCATCTTATATATACGTAAAAATTTTATTTTAATTTCTGAATATATATATATATATATATTTATATATATAATTATACAAGTATAGTTAAAAAAAAGTCTATTAGCTTCTAGACTTTTTACTTGCACATTCAAGATAAGCTATTAAAATGAATTTTTTTTTAAGAAAAAATATACATAAAAAGGACGTATTATGATTATTAAATAAAAAAAATCAATTTCATCAAAATATCAATATAAAAGATCTACATATGAATCTATTCATAAAGACTTTCAAGACTTACATTAAAAATAATAATAATATTAAATATATTTATCATAGAATGACATTTGATTATATACAAGTAATCGAAAGATAATTTATTGGAAAAGTTCATCATAACTAGTTGTACATACATAAGTCACAATTCATAAAATACAAGAACTTTACTTCAACTTCTCACCATTATATCTTTTAGTTTATGATACACTAGTGAAATAAATAAATATATGTAATAATATATGTATTAATATTTAATTAACAAATTAAACTATAATTTATCTATCATTCTAAATATATGATCACAAATTCTTAAAAGTTTTATCATTGGTACGAGATTTCATGTATATATTTACTATATGATAGGTGGAAATTGTTGAATTTATAAGTCAAGAAACTTAAATCAAGATAAAAAAAACTAGTTTATTTTGATAAGTATTACAAGTTAAATGACATAGTCTTAAAAGTCATGTAGTCACTATACTTCGTGTCCATAACCTTCACACTTAGAGCATCTAAGTGTACTTGTTTTGTTCCTTAACAATAATTTTTTACCATGTTTGTGCTTCCTTCCTATATGAAATTATGTTGTTCAACGCTATGATTCTTTCCACAACTACATTAACATATTTTATCCTAGCTGAATTCATACATACAACGAAAGTTATAAAAAAAAAGCAAGATCTGACGTAAAAACAAAGTGGTTAGAACTATTAGTTCAACCAAAAGATTCTAAAAGGGTCTCACCACTCAGTAAGTGTTTACACTTAATTCATTCGTGTTTCACTCTCAAAAGTATATGCACTCTCCCTCAAATTCCTCTTCAGCTCTTCAAAGAATTTTCAATCAACCCATCAAGAATTTAATATTAAAGTGAAATATGTAACAATTTAAATTCAACTTATGAGGTTAAGGAAAGAAAAACTCTATGACAAAACCAAAGAATTGACAACTTTAAAAAGAGACAAAATGTACAAAGTTGAACCAAAGCATAAAGAATTTAATGCTAAACAAACCAACTCAAAGAGGACAAGCAAACAAAGCACATTTAAAGAATCTTTATGGAAGGCTTGCTCAAATTAAATGTGAATAATCAAATAGGAACCTGTAAAGCTAAAAGAAAACTAGTCTACAAAGAATGAACACAATTTGCCTTGCCTTAGCCCAAATCAAATATGCATTTAATTTTTATTTTCTATTGTGGTTCACTAATGTGCACAACCACTGCCTTGTGTTAACGTTGGTTTTCAAACCATGATGTCAAACTTAAGATCTTTTCTACTAAATTTGATTCAGTCCTAAGCATGAACACTTGTATTCTATTGTTTAAACCTAAATAAACTCTCTACTAAAAGTTTCCATTTAGAGCATTCACTTTAAATTGAAGCAAACTTAATGAAAACACCTATCCTGAAACTACTATACATATGACGCAAAAACACAAACAATTAATCTTCATAATTGAACCATAATACCGAACAATTCTTTATATGGTTGGACTCAAATGTTATTGGTGTTTGTGTAACCCACATGTAACCTCCTCCTCAATAGACCCAACAGTGGTATCAAAGTTGATGGTTAGTCTTGGTGACCGGCTCAGACGAGTATAATTGTGCCTATACCGAAAGTCTTTCTGGCAAAAGGTATTCTAGTAAGCAACCCATTAAGATAAACGACTATTGGAAAGGGCTACTCGTGGTTGTGGTTGGTCAGGAATGCTTCCGCTGGAGGGTGAATGTTCCTATGTGGAAGATACTCACCCTTGAGGAAGAGATTGTTAGGAATCCAAATGTGAGTCTAAATTCCACATTGGATAGAAATGAGAAAGTAGAGCACTATATAAAAATGAAAGGCCCATTAACTCATTGCCTTAAGGTTTTGGGTAAAGAGTTGTATCAATCTTTTATATGGTTGGACTCAAATGTTATTGATGTTTGTGTAACCCATTGGAAACCTCCTCCTCGATAAACCCAACAAATAATGGATGGTAGAACCACATTAAAAACACTCACACAAAGGATACAATTAAACACACATGACAAAAACACAAATCATAGAGCAGATAAGACCTTTTGCTTATTGAAAACTAAGCTCTAATTACCAAATGATATACCTCATTTCAAATTTGGACTCTAGGATTTGTTCGAAACATAAATGGATAAACTCTTGTAGCTAAATTGAAAAAAAAAGAGGATGAAATGGATTTAAAATAAATGAAAAAGACAACCCCTTACTTATATAACTTAAGGTAAATTGTCCTAAATTAGGTCAAACTAGACGTGAATTAACTCTACAATAATTCTTAATTTAAAATAAAATAAAATAAAATAAACTAACTGTATAGGGTTTTTAGGGGTGGCAGCATTCCTTATCGCTGCAAATGAAAGCTTGGCAGCTTGACCTTTTTTTACACACATAAAAAGTCATGATTTTGTGGTGAATTATCACATTGACTGTTTTAAATATAACCGTTTTTTTTTCCTTAACTTTTGATGATGATTTTAAATATATTAGTCATTGTTTTGTCGTTTTGGTTACAATTTTAATATAGTTTTAGTCAAAATGATATATTTATTTACTAGTGTGACAGTAACTTTTTTCTACGACGGTTGGTCAATGACGGTCCCGGAAAAGTGTTGAAAATGCAAAATCTTAAATAATTATTTTTTAATGTATTGCTGAATAAATTGCAGAAATTTGATTGAAACCTTTATTGCGAAACAAGTGAGAAGAAGTATTAGCTTGTGGCCAGATCCAAACGAACTGGGCCATCAAGTCTATGTTTCTCCAACCATGCACATATATAAAAAAAGACATATTTTAATTAATTATTTTATGAATGTATGAATATTATTATTTTCTAACATTTATGTTATCTCATTTTACATTTATCAGCGATAAAGTTCACGTAAAATAAGGAAACTTATGTTGGAATCTTTTATTTAATGTAAAATATATTATTTTACTTTGGATTTTATAGTGTTTCATGTAAATTATCTATTTTACTTTAGATAAAAAAATATTTGACATAAATTTTTTGTTCTATATATATCGAAATAAGTTTTTTTCTTTCATTTTTTATTATATGAAAATAATAAAAACGTTCTTGTAAGTTATGGTTTCATTACAAGAAAAATAATTGAATAATAATCAGTTTTAAAGACTAAATTATGTATTATTTTGTAAACTAAAAATTATCGGTATATAAAATACTCTTTATTATGAATGAAAAATTATAATTGATTTATGATTTAGACTTTAAATAAATCTTTAAAATTAACTATTAATGTTTTAGCTACTTACTACTATTGATTCTAAATTAGTCTTTAATTTTAAATTATAAACTAATTTAGACACTAATTCCTTAGTATATGGTAGCCAATATTTAAATATTAATATTTTTTAGTTTATAAAATGGTAATCAATTAGTCAATATAGTGATTAATTATTTTTTGTCTTTAAAATTTATTGTTATGTAATAATTTTCTTGTAGTGTTTGATCTCCAATGATGAAATAGTAGTGATTTGATGATTTATTTTTGCATCTTATTTTTACTTTGTTGTTGAAGTTTGTTTGCTAATAATTTTTTTTTTATTTATGATCGAGTCATGATTGTTCATTAAGAAACTCGATTATGGATTTGCATCAATATCTCGTTTGTAAAAATATATTGGTATTGTTTATAGTTTATAAAACACTTTTGGTAAAAAAAGTTTGCATTTTTTTTTTTACTTTCATGTTACATATTGAAATAAGTATTTTATTTTTTTTAATTTGTTCTATTTAGGATGTTATGTATCAAAGGAGGAATTTTTGACAAAAGTGGAAGAAAGTCAAATTTAGAAAAGAGATTTGATTACTCACATATTCAAAGCTAATTAGGATACTCAATTCTAAAGAGTAATAAATATATATCCTTGAACATATCCAACTAAATTTTCTTAAAGTGCAATCCATTCTTTTTTTCTAAGTTTGGCTTCTTATTCCCTAATTCTTCCTCCACTTTGTCAAAAACCTATTTAATGTACAACGTGCTAAACTGAAGCAAATTTAAAAATATCTATTATATCAAACTTTTATATAATATTTATATAATATTAAACTTTTATATCAAGCTTATACAAGTGTTTGATTTATGTAAATTTGCATGAGACAGGTATAAATTTATGTTGAACACATATTTAACGTAAATTTAAGTTAAAAGAGTTAAAAAAAAATAGAAGAAATAAAGTTTTGAAGGGTTACTTTATTCTTAGTCTCATTGTGGAAGAAACATAGATAGTGATAGCAAGCATAGTTAGTTTACTTGCTTGTAGAATTTAGGTAAGATGGAAGATTTAGTGGAAGGAAACTTAAGGCATTGGTGGACCCTTTTTCCTATTCATTGATAGTCATCCAATATCAACATTTCTATTTCCCTTAAAAGTCTTAACCCAACTTTTCAACATTTCAAATAACCACTCTTTTTATCCTATGTGCATGTCCAAATTACCCGTTTCTTCTGAGCAACATCTTCCTACAAACTTTCCATAATATCTTCATTTTAACCAAAACTTAGAGAGGAAATAAACAATAATCAAATAAGATATTAAAAGTTCAATATCGATTAAAGATAAGACGAATTTATAATATATAAGTGAGTGTAAATCTTTTCTTATAAACTGTTTTTGTGAGGTTGAATTAGACTTAAAGTCCACTTAATACATGTTATTACTTTCTTCTATATTTAACTCAAGATTTATCTGTTTAGATTTTCATTTTGAAGAGAAAGTATTATTTTATAGTATTGAAGATTTAATATTTGATTCTTAATATAATTATATGATTTTTTTATTAATAAAATGAAAGACATATATTAAAAGCAGTATTTCAAGTAGTCCGACCTATATTAGAAAACGGTAAAAAAAAAAAATTAAACATTAAAACATTTATTCGAGAATTGTCAAAACATACTAATAATCGTTTATTTAAAATCTTAAAATATATTCCATTTATTTAAAATCTTAAAATGTATTCTTCATTCACGTAACATAACTCAACTAATCGTAAATATTTGAGATTCCAACAATATTTTAAAATAGAAATTCAGTTATGTATAAAAGTGATGCAATTATTTTATAAATGGATTTTGTGATAATGAATTTGACTTAAACGATTTATTAAAATAATATCAAAGTTTACAAGAATTTATTCTAGTTGAAGTTTATTTTAACTATTATGTTTTTGTTATTGCGTTCATGTTGTACTATTTACAAATATTTAATCACACATTTAATATTTTATATTTCAATGGAGAATATGTTGAAGAACCATCGTTAATTAAAAAATATGGTCAAATCATAATGTATAAACATTTATCTTACAAAAGTTGATAATGTAAAATCAAATTTTATATAAATTTGATTACGTTAGTTTAATATTTTTCTTCAAACTAATGTTAAAAAGACAATTACAAAATAAGATGTTGACTATTTTTTATCACATTTTTCTTTGATTATTATATCAAAAACTAGTCTAATAATTTTTCAGATAAAATGAAAATGAAAAATATTCTAATATGAAGTTTGTGGACGCTAATCCAAACATATAATTGCAAATAAGTGTGGCATATCAATTTCAATTTACAAAGATAATAACATGTAACCTAATAATGAAAAGGATGATTAATATGAACCAAATTCAAAACCATTTAGTTGACAATTAAATTTTGGTTGGATTAAGTTAACCACCTTGTGACTTTTTAGATTTTGTTAAAGTCAATAATTAGCCATATAATTCAACTTAGAGTAAGATATTTTTACCTATAATTATTAAACCAAAGCAAAAACTGTGTTGTAAAAATGAAAGTATTAAAGGTTATATAATCAAGAAAAGTTATATGATTCCTTTTCCACAAAGAAACCCCTTATAGTAATTAACAAGCCTCTCCTATAAAAGATTAAAATTATAGTAATTATGAAATGATCCCTATATTCATATTTGTTGCATATTACCCATTACCCTTATTATATAAAAAATTATGGTTCAAGAAAAGCTTGGAAATTTCACTCATTTTTTACCTTATTTTTGTGTTTTATATTACAAAAAAGTTTACTAATTTATCTTATTTTTTGTGTTTTAATTTTATATTACAGAAAAAAAAAAGGAAAAAGTAAAACCTAAAACTATATTCCTATATGCTTAAAGATTGATAGAACCTAATTCTTGATATTAGGTGGTCCAAAGCAAGACATTAGAAACCTCATAAAACATGGCTTGTTAGGTTTCCTGTAACTAATTTTAGCCATTGGATTTGTCAAAGGTTGGAAAGTCTTCGTATGGTAAGCTAAGGTATTGGTTTGATTTTAGTTTATAAATACAGTGTTAAAAGTTGGAAAAATAAAAATACGAGAGAGATTGTAAATTTAATTTTTCACTAATATTTAATATATATATATATATATATATATATATATATATATATATATATATATAAAGTTGGTTTAAAAGATTTGAAAAAAAAAGTGAGAAATTATAAATTTAATTTTTCTATTAAAAAAATTAACGACTAATGTTTATCGATTAAAACGAAAAACTAGTTTTAGAAATTAGAAATTTGTCTAAGGTTGGGAAACTTTCAATGTGAAATTTAGGGTAGAAACTCAAATTTAGAAATTTATCTTCTGAACCTTTTTATTTATTTATTTAGATAGAGATAGGTAAGAGTTGGATTGGTCTAGAATTAGAAGAATTGAAATCTAAATAAATGAATGTTATTTCTTTGGTGTTATAATTAATATTAAATATTTAAATTGAATTTTTTTAAAATTACTGATCAATTTTACATTTTGAGTGGAGTCATCGAGTCATCCAATAAAATTATAAAAGAGAAAATTAATAATATAAAAAAATTATATATAGCAAAAATTTATAAACTTACACACAGCAAAAAGTTATAGAGTAGTAGAATTTCTTAATATAATATTACAAAACATAAGGAAGTTAAAAAGAAAATTCTAAACTAATTTAGATTCAGGCTCTATGTGCTTAATTGTTACATTTAGATATTTGGCATTGAAAATTCATGTATAAATTTATAAATCATACTGAAAAATTAAATAGCATAGGAGAAATAACACTTATAAATCCATTAATTTAAGATTTTATATTGAATTTAGTGTTAAATTTATTTTATTAATTTTCCGAAGGAACTAGATTTTTTAATTTAATATAATTATTATTCTTATAAAGCATTACATTTAAACAAACTAGTAATAAGTTAAACCATCAAATTTAGATTAATCCCTTAAAAATTATACTAGTCAAGGTATAGTTATTATTTGTCGTACTAAATACTATTCAGAGTGATATATACTTTTATATTTTGAAAAAAATAAGTTTATTTGTTTAGAAAATGCATAAAAAAAAAGAGTAAAAAAAGAGTCATAGAGTTGTTTTTAAAATTAATTAAAATGCACCAATAACACAAATGTTTGTTGTATTATGTTTTCATCATAAATTTTTATGTAAAGGTTAGATTATTGACTTTCATAAAAAAGTTATTTTAAAATTTTTATTTATTATAACTTTCACTGAAAAACTCTTCACTATTAAAATTTATTTGGTCTTATAGACAGACTATGTAAAATCATTTTACATGATTATTTTATCATATTTGGTAAGTCAAATTTGAAATATATATATATATATATATATATATATATATATATATATATATATATATATATATATAAAAGCTATCTTAAAAATTAAATTGATAATATTTTTTATTGATTGATATCATAAAAACTTTTAGTCCACAGTCCTTAAACTCGTAAATCTAATCTTAGTATAAAACGAGTATTTTATCCCTCCAAAATGTGTGAAACAAAACTTTAATCAATTGTGGAAAAAAAGGTTATGTATGTTTTATGTATCTAATTTTAAAATACATATTTTTAGTTTATTTAAAATATTTAATAATTTATTTAAGAATTAAACATATTTTTAATCTTTAAATTTCAATGTAAAATAAAAAAAATACTTTTATCTTAAATTTTAATATATTTTGATATTTAAATTAAATTTGAAAAATAAATTAACACCATTAAGTTAAAAAATATACTTATTTAATTTTAAAGCTTTTCATCATCAAAATTTAAAAAGAGGAATAATTCTAATTTCGAATTTATGTCTAGCATTAAAAAGATTTTAATATCTGTCTCTGATTTTGCACGCGCGAATTTGGGTAGTGGGATTAGAATTCGCGTGTTTCAATCTATAATCTTTTACCTCGCACTTCGGGAACTGCTGCCACTTTCAGCCTTTGGATTCTTTCCTTCTCTCACCACAAACCAACTTGTCCAATTTGGATCACAACACAACACAGAAACAGCCATTTACAAACACCTTCACATTTCACTTTTTCCTCTTCTTCTACCTTCAAAACATCAAATGAACCAACCAAAAGTCAGGTGAAGTAGTGAAGGGAACCACCACCCCTTATGCGAGTTAGGTGACTTCGGTTCAACACATCGTGTGAAAAACCAAAGGGGTGAAAGAAAATTATTGCTTTATCACTGTTTTGTATGTGAGAGTGCATTTCTAGATGCATGTACTTCACTTCTTTGTATGTTTGTGTCCCAAGGTTGAGTGTGAAGTAAAACATTTGAAGTGTTTAAGGTGTCAAGATGTGACTATGATTGTGTTGGGTGAGGAACATCTTTGTGATCTGTGAGGTTTGATGCGATGAGATGAGATGTTAGAAAGGATGTATCCTAGGTTGTTGGTTTTGGACCATACCCATTTGAAGATGGCATGGGTTAAGCATCAAATCCAGCAGAAAGATGGTTCCTTGAGCTACTCACCACCCCTTCTGTCTTCCTCTTCTTCTTCACCACCTCCTTACCCTCCTGGTGCTGCTTTCCACAAAGAATCACCACCTTCAACAGCAGCAACAGCATCATCTGGCACTAGAATTAGTCCTGCTGTTCTCTTCATCATAGTTGTTCTTGCTGTTTTGTTTTTCATCTCTGGCATCCTCCACCTGCTTGTTAGATTTCTCATAAAGTACCCATCTTCTTCTGCATCTGCTCAATCCAACAGACACCCGGAAATCTCCACATCTGATGCTCTCCAGCGGCAGCTGCAGCAGCTCTTCCATCTCCACGACTCTGGCTTGGATCAAGCTTTCATTGATGCTCTTCCTGTGTTTCAGTACAAGGAGATTGTAGGGTTGAAAGAGCCCTTTGACTGTGCTGTTTGTTTGTGTGAGTTTTCTGAGAAGGATAAGCTGAGGTTGTTGCCTATGTGCAGCCATGCTTTTCACATCAGTTGTATAGACACATGGCTTCTGTCAAACTCCACATGCCCTCTTTGCAGAGGAACGCTTCTCACTCAGGGATTTTCTATTGAGAACCCTATATTTGATTTTGATGATCTGAGGGAGGATGAAGGGTGTCCTTGTAATGGGGAGAGTGGATTCAGTACCAGACAGAAAACAGTGGTGGTTGAAGAAAGTGTGGAGAAAGGGGTTTTCCCTGTGAGGCTTGGGAAATTCAAGAAGCTGAATGTGGAGGGTGGGGAGAGAGAAGTTGGAGAGACAAGTAGCAGTAATTTGGATGCAAGAAGGTGCTACTCAATGGGGTCTTACCAATATGTGGTTGGCAATTCAGACCTGAGGGTGGCCTTAAACCATGAAATTGATAAAGGTCAAAACACAAGACTCACCAAAGGAATGGCCCATGATGATGGGAAGTTTTCAGTGGAGGGGGATGTGGAAGCAAAGAAGATTAGTAGTGTCAGTAAAGGTGACAGCTTTTCTGTGTCAAAAATCTGGTTGTGGCCAAAGAAGGGGAAATTACCCTCTTCTTTGGATGCTCAAATGGCCATGCCAGTGCCATCTTTTCTAAACACAGATTTTCAAAGGAGGAGGGAAACAGAAGGGGCTTGAAAGGTATCCACAAGTTTTTCTTTTTTTTCTTCTTCTTAGTTCTCTTGAATTCGTTTCAATCCATTGATTAAACCTATCTCCCCCCATTTCCAAAATTTTTTTGGTGTGCTAATTTTGACTGCGATGACTGATTGTGCCATACTATTGATGTATTACGAGATTTCATGGTACATATAAGAAATACCACTTCTCTTTCTTTTATCAAACAGATCTCATGAGCCTTTAGTTTGATGAATTAATACAGTTCACAACTACTAATTATCTGTAACTTCATTCAGTATGAATTAAAGTCATTGGATTTGTCATGGTGAATGATGATCTCAGGTTATTTGGTTATGCAAAGTGCAAAAAGCTAGACATACCAAGACACTTTCTTAGATTTATTAACAACGGACAGATCTACAGTTGTTGATTATTGAAAGTGTTTGTGGATTCTAGCCTGTTTCAAAACCAGACTTGTCTCTTTCTGTGTCATTGTTCACTTGCCATCAATGTCTCTACTTGATCATGACTTGTGGCAAGTGCACTTGCTTTCTTTGCTTTTGAAGGCTTTTGGCTTTCTCTAAGCCATTTTTCTTTATTATCTGGCCTTGCAGTTACTTTTGTGAGAGGGTGAACTGTGAAATGTGAATGTGAATGTGAATTCAAGCTTTTCTTCTTTTTCTTTTCTTGTTTTCTTTTTCAGCTAAGATCTTTTTGGCAGTTGAGTATTGCTAGTGGGATCCATACAAAAGCTGGTGTCATAGAATCTTTTTTCCTTGTGATGAGTTTTGATTCAAAAATATTTGGTGTGGTTCAACCGTGTGGGGCCATTTTGCACCTCTCATGTTTCCATTTTTTAATTAAAGGCAGGTTTGTATTATATCAATCATAATCACAATCAATTAGTCCCAAATTAGTTCACTGACAAAATGATATTGAGTGGATTTCCAAGTGTGTTATGATGCTATCAATTAATTCCACTTGTCTAAATTTTTTTATATTGATGTTCAAGTATCCATTAGTAATTTTTATTGGGATCTTTCTTTTTAGTCAAGTTTCTCTATTAAACTTGGTTGGAGTTCAATGTTTTGTTTATAAGTCTGAATTCACTTTTAATTGATCAAATGATATCATTTTAATCTAACTTATCACACTGATTAAGAGATTTGATGATCGTTCAATCATATTGTACACAAAAACTTAAAAAAATAGTAAAAAAAATGAAAATATTAAAGAATACTACACTATCAAACTTTGAAAAGAATGAAAAGAAAAAGATATTGGCACAAAGGAATAAATAGGTTAAAAAGAAAGAAAATGATATTTTGACAATATTTTAATATAATTTATGTATTATTGTGTGATTAGTTAATGTTGATATTTATAATTACTATTATTATTAATTGTGAAATAAAAGTATTATTATCCTTAGAAAGAAAAGGAATGTACGTTGAAGTGACACAAACCAAATTAACCCAATTAAGAAGAAACTCATCAATTTCAATAACATTTAATTAGTAGCTTTCTATATGATGTTTGCTTGTGGTGGATGACATTTTGCTTAAAACTTCAACTTGTTTCCTCAAAGAAAGAATTTAACTTTGTTAAAAGGTTGGAAATAATTGATGCAATGTCAACTTTCAAAAGAGTGTACTCTCATGTGAAATGAAATGTCTTCAATCTCAATGCATTAATTAACCCCAAAACAAAGAAAATAAATATTAGGTCTCTGCACGCTCACCTAGAATAGTATATACTAATATAAAATGTATCCTCATAACATCAATATTGACATTTGAATCCAACAATGAAATTTATAAATCTAAGGAAAGAAAAACTATACAACCATAAGAGATAGAGATTCAAATGAAGTTGAAAATTATAATTATAATATTTTTTTAAAATTTTAGTTTTTTTTATCAGCATATTTAGTATATCTTTTGTTTTTATTTTGTAATTAGAAATGAGTTATATAATATGTTGTAGATAAAAGAATTATGATTGAAGAAGTGAGTGGGGTAGCATGTAAAGGTTGGCTCCCAGATTCTGCGGTCAGAGGACAACTGTGCATGCTGTCGATTCATGTTGTCAACCACCTTAGATCAGAATTTTAACTTCACGCACTCGCAGAGCGCGTCCTTTCTACTGTTATTAGCTTTCAAACCACATAAATGTATAAATGTCAAATTATTATAAAAATCTTAATTATTAATTAACCGTTTGATTAAATTTTGGATTAAACATGTTTTTAGTTTTTATATTTTGAGACGATTTTGGTTTTACTCTATTTTTAAATTATGATACAATTTAGTTCTTCAATCTTAGAAAACTTTAGTTTTAGTCAATTTACCAAATTTTTTT
This sequence comes from Vigna radiata var. radiata, assembly GCF_000741045.1. Classification (NCBI taxonomy): domain Eukaryota; kingdom Viridiplantae; phylum Streptophyta; class Magnoliopsida; order Fabales; family Fabaceae; genus Vigna; species Vigna radiata. The sequence continues at coordinate 1,679,524 of NC_028351.1, read as the reverse complement.
AATTCTAGTTTGAAACAACAAACAAAATTAAAAAAATTTGGTAAAAAGGATTAAAATCAAAGTTTTTTAAAGTTGAAGAATTAAATTGTACCATAATTTGAGAATGAACTAAAACCAAAATTGCCTCAAAGTATAGGGATTAAAAACATATTTAACCCATTAAATTTTAGTATCTTATAAAGTTTCAAATTTTAACCAATAATTTGTTAAAATAGTTATCTTTAACTTTTTTATAATTCATTTATTTTCAAAAATTGAGTTGACTGATAAATTAAAAAAAATATAAGTCTAAAATATTTATTTTCTCTTTGTTTTGTTTTGGATTAAATATATTTTAGCTTTTTAATTTTAAGTAAAATTTAGATTTTTCTTTTTTTAATTTTGGACCAATTTGTTTTCTTGTGTTTGAACGGTTTGGATTTAGATTTTTTAGTCAAATTTTGTAAAATTTATCTTATATTTCAAGAGTGTTTTTTAATTAATATAAAAAATGTGTTAAATTGTATAAATAATTTAAATATATTATTAAATATATTTAAAACATTAGATAAATTTAATAAATTTTAGTTAAAAATATTAAACTCATATTTTTAAGATTGAAAGACTAAATTAAATTAATTTTTGAAAAATAATTAATTTTAATTTTTATTGAAAATAAAAAGTTAAAAACATATTTATACATTTTTTTAATTATTCAGTTTGACTTTTTTATTAAGTTTTAATATTTTTAAAATGATTTAATTAGGTTTTAGATTAGGGTTACCTTTATTTCTATCTATGTTAAGTGTTAGTTTGTAATATTTTTAATTTTTATTTATTTTAAATTTTGTAATCACGTGTCATATTAATGTATTAATGTGACGTAAGTGTGATTTTGCAGCAAAACTTTTTGTAAAAGTAAGACAACAGAAAACAAATTCCTTAATTAATGACATTTTGATTGAGAAAGTTGAAATACAATGACTTGCTATTATTAGGAATAGTGTCTCTTCTGGTTTCCCAAATAAGTATGTTTGGTTAGTCGTTAATTATCATTTATATAGCTAAGGTTAGTAAAATGATCCCAAACTAGAGACGCCAATGTTGTAAAGTAACTTTTCTTCCATCAATATAAATTATTTTATTTTAATTGATAATTTAAGAGACCGTTCTTTCAACATTGAATGGTAGATTCTGGTATTTGCTATTTCACACACAGATTTTTTGTAATCTTTCCTTTTATTATATACAAAACTATTTATTAATGAATATTATTTGGTATAGGTTTGAATTTTTTTTTATAATTATTTATCTATATCTATAATTTTTTAATTTAATGAAATCTATTTTTATAATATAAAATACATAAAATTGTAAAGTATACAACAATACATTAAAATTAAATTTATTGATGATTTAAAATAAAATATATTCTTTCATTGACAATTATAATAGTAGGTTTCTTTCCTTCCATTGCTTTCAATCATATACTCATGATTCTAATAAATGATGTTCTTATTTCATCTTCTTGTTAACTATTTTCGAAGTCTTTGTCAAAACAATGTTATATTTTCTAAGGACAATGATATGTTAGCAATTTTTTGACGATAGATTATGTGTCATTATTTTATTGGTTCGTATATATGAAAGGAATCAATCACAAACTACTACATCAATACTTGTAAAAAAGTTGTCAAATAAAAGTTGTTAAAAAAACATTTTCCAAGCATAGATGATGGGTTTGGGAACTTTTCATTTATTGTTACTCTTGGCTTGGTTGAACACACCACCACCAGTTCACAACATATATAACTTTAATTTCATTTCAATAACTATAAATAAGTCTTAATTATCACCACAATCATATATCATCAAATAACTCTAAGTTTCACACTTGCTTTTGAGTATTGGCTCAAAATTCACACTGTCAATTAACTAGGAAAGGTAAATGAGTAAAATTAATATAATAAGATATTAAGATTTGGAAATTTGGCTTGGTTTTAAGTTGAAAAGATCTACAAATTCATGTAGTCAATGAAGTCAGTCAATCTTACCAACTAGAATAAGATTTAGGCATGAAAGATTAACTTTGTGAGTAGTAGGGTGATAAGCCCTTCGTTTATGACTTAGTAGAGTATAAATCTACTAAGAGTGTACATCTATAATGAAACTCTATGTCAAATCATATATTCGAATAAATTGAATCTAGACTCAACTACTTATACGTATATTTGAGTTATATAATGTTATCGTTGATAAACCAATATATGATATATTAAGTTGTTTATGATATTTTCTTTTAAAGGTAGCTTAACTTGTCTTTTTTTTTTTATATGTGATATTTTTCTCTTATATAATTGTAAAAAAAAAATTAATTGAGTTCCCTTTAAACTTATTTATGAAGTTAGGGTTCACTTTTTTAAACTTATTTATGAAGTTATTGTTCATTTTTTTATTTATGGATTTGTATTGTTATTAAGAATTTTAATTGGAATATTAGTTATCTATTATGATGATAATTTGAAAATTAAATGGTAGAATCATATTATCTTAAATTTATTTATTATTTTCTTATTAACGTTTTATTATAATAAATTTAAATTCAAGTTAATTTTTCCAAATTATATTAATCATATAATATATTTGTTAAAATTATGGACCGAGTGAAAAAGTGATTCATCAGTCTCATCATTACAACCAAACCCGTTTTCATAACAATGATTCAATAACATCATATATAACATGTCACCAAAAACACTTTTCAATGTTGTATTTGTGCGGTTCAAGGTTCAAAAGTTTAACCATATTATGAATTTCTTTGTAACCACATGTAGGAGAGAAAAATTATAATTTGTAAAAATTAAATCTTATAATTTCTCCACTTTTCTATTTAAATGCATAAAAGACTGTTTTATTTCCTTTTTCTTTGTTTTTTCCTAAACAGACTCATAATAGATTTGTGACCTTTAATAAAGTTTTTCTTTTCTACATTTATAATAAACGAATCGACCTTCTACTATATATCAAATAGCAGAATTACCTTTTATTTCATTTATGAAAAAATGTTTAACCTTTATATATATATATATATATATATATATATATATATATATATATATATATATATATTTTAAAGATGGTCGAAGAATAATATACCATCTAACAGAGATATCTGGGTGTGACTTAGTTTGACTTTTAGTTAAACTTTAAAAGATTATTCAATTTAAAAAGATTAATCAAATCGAATCTAAGTAGATTCATCTTGAACTCTCATACTATCTATTTAGTTGTGAAATGTTTGAGGAAAACATTACAGTCTTGGCTTCCTAATGGGAGATTCAGTTGAGTTGACTCTGCTGCAGGGAGAAAGAGGAGAGAGGGAAAAAAGTGATGGAATATTGAGTGGGAAGATAAAAAGGAACGATGGAGATAGAAAATGGGAGAATATAGGAAGAAAGTGAATGAATAATTAGCTCTCACAATCACACTACCATTGACTGGTTTTGAATGAACAGAACATTCACACACACACATAAAGTATTAAAGTGTGAGTTCTCCATGCTGCTGCCACCTAATTTTCTGTATGCATGAATGTTCCCATCACATGATATCAAAGAATAAAGTCAAAGCAAATTTCGAGCGTTCCCATTCCCACAATATGCTGCCTAGGGCATCGCACCAATTTCAATGGTCAACAATTCCAAAATTTATATATTTGTATAATTGAGAAAATTTTAAGATATTCAAAATCGAAATCAAATCAAAAATAAAATGTTATATATATAACTCAATTGCCTGAAAATTTTCAGTTATTTCGTATAAAAAAGGTTTTCATATTACTTAAGATATACTTGCATACGCACTACTTAGCTAAGCAAAATAAAAGAAAATTAACAAGACAAATTTAAAACAAGTATTATAATAGAAAAACAATATAAAAGTAAATACAGTTAAAATTAAAATTATTATTATTATGCTCGTTTTGTTTTTTTCCTAATTTTCTTAATATACAACAAAATAAAACAAAAAGTGAAAGGAGGAAAAACCTAGCTATTAACAACGCGGCGCGTTCCGGTCTCAGCGCACGTCTGCGCTGCCTCATTTCTCGAGCTTCGAAACCGGTGGCGCGTGCTCCTCGCTCGAGTACGCGGAAGGTTTCTCCGGCTGTGGAACGGAGGCGAAGCGCTCGGAGAAGCCTTTGTAGCAGTGAACGTCGTCTTCGGCAGCGGTTCCGTCGTCGAAGTTTAGTGCGTAGCTGAGCGGATCGTAGCGGAAGGAGCTGTGCCGCTTGGAGTGGTTCCTGCTGGAGTTTTTGAAGCGGCGAACGAAGGTTTTCCAGTCCTTCACAGTCTTCCATCGCCGGTACCACCACCGCTCCTTATCCTCCGGAGACAGCAGATCCTGCCACCACGTCGACGACGACGTATCGGAGGGGAAGCACGGCAGGCAGAGGAACATGCAGCGTCGGTTGGCGACCGCGACCCGCACAGCGTCTTGGCCGGATTCGGCGGCGGTCGCCGGCGACAATACTGTCATCGTTACGAAAGAGAAAGGGTTTGGGTTTAGATTTTGTTGGTTTCTCTACGTTAACGAGTGAATGAATGAATAAATAGTGTGACGGTTCTGTGAGTGTAACAGAATCGCGGAATTTCCGCTTTTATCAGTAACGGGTGTGTAGTAACTTACACGGGGAAATTCCGGTTCTCGTCCTTTAATCACTAATTAACTAATTAATCAATAGATTAATAGATAATACTTGCTCTGTTTTTATATTAGGCATGTGTATAAAGACTTTTGTTCTATCATCCTTCAGTAATTTCAGTTATTATTATGATTATAGAATATGATAATATTATTATATTTTGGGATAATTACTTTTAAAAAGTGTTAGTAATATATTCTGTTTACTGGTCAAAGCTTACTTAACTAAGAGAGGAAGGTATTAAATAATATAAAATTCATGTAACTTGCGACTTTCCACCAATTTCAATTCACCTTAAAGTGCACTGAAAATAGCGTGTTATACATTATATTAATAATTAATAAGATTTTTTACATTAAAAAGTGTATTAAGAATGATATCTCATTAGTTTTAGGGTGATAATATATATGTTTATTACTTACTCTATTTTATTTATAAGTCTAGATTATTTAATGTACCATGATTAACAAAAGTAGTTAATTTAACTTATAGTAATAAATACTTTTAAAATTATTTACCATTAATATTTTTTTATCTCTTATAAATATTTATTAATGGATGATTGCAATAATATCCTCATCTAAAATTAACTAATGCAATAGAAGTTATGAATTAAGATTTCATAAAAGAGCATCAATCTATTTTAAATTGAAGTTTATAAAAATAATGTGTTTATTTTTAGTATGATATGAATATTAATTTTAGGTATTAAAGTGGATTAATTTGACTTAGACGGATTAACTTATTATAAATTCAATTAAAAGATTAATTTATTACAAATTCAGTTAAAAATGAATTAATTCAACACAATTCACTTTGTTATAAACTAAATTTTTGTAATATAATTATTCAGGCTACACATTATTAGTTAAACAACTGACTTATTTAAAAATATTTTATCATTTCAAATTAATTTATATATTTATTGGTATACAATCAAAATAAATTAATTCAATTATTTTATAGTAATATTATTAAAGAGTTCGTATATTTTACTAAATATTATTATAAAAATATAAATTAAAAATTAAAGTATCAATATATATATAATTTTTAAATAAATAAACTAAACATTCAAATTATCTACGATATAATTAAAATTAATAAATAATTATCATATAACCCTTATAAAAAAAATTAATAAAGCATTATTAATTAGGAAACAACCTATTTTTAACCGGAATCTAATTTACCCCCTAGATTAAGTAAACAAAATACAACATGACCCACAATTAAAAATAATTCAATCTGAACCAACCCAAAAGTAACTCAATCCGTAATAAATTGTATTAGTTAATAAATTGTAGTGGTTTACAAATTGAACCCCATTTTAATATCTATAATGATAATTTATACATGTTTAAAAAGACAATTAAAAGAAGAATTTTAAGTTTTTAATATTGTGAATTTATAATGAATATGATAATAAACATACTTTTTTTTTTCTTTTGAGATTGTCTGATAACAAGGATATAGCTAGGTCAAGAAATAACATGATATGATAGTTTTCCTTTATACTTTTACAGCATTCTACTTCTATGATAATCAATATCATAATAATTATTATTATTAATCTTCTCATCACTTTATTACTACTATTATTGATGTCACCGTTTTTCATATATATTGTTTCACTGTCATCATTACCCCCATACACCAACTATTTATTATTGTCAAAACTTTTATTATCAATTTTACTACTTTTTATATTATTGTCACTTGTATTGTTTTTCTATTACTTTTATAATTATAATTAAATAATATATTAATCATTATGTTGTTATTTTCTTTTGGTGTTATTACCATTATTATCACCACACATACCATAATTATTATGATTAATATTATCATCATCGTCATTTATACATTAAGTTATCATTATTATATTTACAATAATTTTCAAGTTTTGGATGTTCATTTGATTCGTTTTTTCACTTCATTCGGTTATATTGAAATGTTATCTACAAAAGATATTTCGATGTCAAAATTAATAAAGATTTTACAATCTCAATAATAAACGTGTATTAAATGTAACAAACTTATTCCACTACATAACTCATCTAACAATAATAGTGTTTTGACTTAAATTAATCATCATTAATCTTAATGGTTATATAAGATTGATCGCTCAATTCATATAACCTAATTCACTGGTGTTTTAAATATCTCTCACTAATTTAGCGGCAGGATTCTAAATCGACCCTACAACCGTATAACAATAAAAAAAATATTCATCTTACATTTTTTTTTTATAATATCATATTTTATTATGATACCAAAAGAATCTCTTCTTATTTTATGTTTTGCCAATTATTTCGTTATCTTTGCTAAAAGTTATTAAGAGAGGGTGAAAATATTTAAAACCTGATATACTTCTATTTTTTTTTTTTTTAATTTAAGAGATATATAAAAGTATAACCAGAGATGTTCATCTCATTGGATATAATTAACCATGGACAAAAAGCCAAGAAAAGGTATTCTTGAATTATTAATTGATCTTTTACTATATATAATATATTAGATAAAATTAGTTTTACAAAATAGCAATAATAATAATAATAATTCTAAAATATTGTAATTTTGAGACATTAAAAAGTGCGAGTTCAACCCTGAAAACTGCTTGAGAATATTTTTTTATTCCTTTTCATTTTGATTTCCTTTTTCTCATTTCCTTCTCTTTTCTTCTAGTCAAGAGTTGTTGTAAGAAAGTCGTTGAATATCTTTTATACTAAACTATCAATAAAAATCAACAATAGAGTTCTTCTTGCCTTATACTACCTTATCAATTGTTTTGGATTATCAATAATGTCTTATTTTAATAGTAATATACTATTAAATTAGAATATTTATTTAATATTAACATAGTATTTAGAATATTACACTGATGAAAATTATTTGGAAATGTTTTATAATTTCTTAACGAGGAACTAAATTTATCTTTTCAAAGACAAGATACTTTCTTTAAACAATAGCAAGTGACTAATAAATAAATTAAAGTACTACCATTCACACACTTATTTCATTTTATACTTTTCTATATTTTAATTATATGATTAATAAATTGTGTAATTTTACAGTTAATTAATTGTTGCACTACGCGTGATTTTTTTTCTAATTATATTTTATCTTAATATATAGAAAGAAACTAGCATAGTTTTCTTGGTCGGAGCAGGTTTGAAAGCGAATACTGGTATATGTCTATGGTTTTACGTATCAAACAAAAGAATACTCTTCCACTCATGAACAAAATAAAGCACCAAATATAATCTCAATTTCCTTATCACGAATATGCTTTAATTTTACAAGGACCTTAAAAACTATTATTACATATAATGCGACTAAAGAAGAAGAAGGTTGGTGGAAAAATGAAAAAATGTCACTAATTATTATAATGTCCAAAACAAACTTCCATGTTAAGTTATTCCTCTTTTTCATGTTTCATTGCTTAATTTTCACTCACATATATATATATATATATATATATATATATATATATATATATATATATATATATATATATATATATATGTTTACTAAGGTTTTCTTTATTAGTTCATTTTAGAAAAGTATATAATGTACAGGACAAAAAAATTTCTATTAAAAAAACATATTTTAAATTTAAAGGTATTTTAATAATTTTAATATTTAATTTAAAATAAAAAATAAAAAGTAGTTATTAAGTTATTAGTTTTTTGAAAATAAAAAAATAAAAAGTAATTATTAAGTTATGTATATAACTATCTTTTTTTTTATTTTAAATTAAATATTAAAATTACTAAAATAATTGGATTTAAAGTATATGTTTTTTTAATGAAGATTTTTTTTTCATTAAAATTTAGTATATTTTACTAAAATGTACCACTACAAAGATCTTACCTAAATTATCAAACTATATATATTTTGAATATCATTTTTAATATTTTAATTTGACGAGAGAATAAATTAAAAATATTATTCTTTTTTTACAAAAAGTAATCCGGTTATATAAAACGATTATAATCCTTATTTGTGAACATGTATATATTATTTTTGTTTCTTTCTTTTTATTCTATAAAAAAAGAAAAAAAAAACTTAAAGTGCTTTACAATAGAAAAATCATATATTATTTAATCTATATTGTTTTCATTGACTAATCAATTGTTCTCTGAGGTACTGAAAATTGTTTAATTAATTGAAAAGTTTGTTATTCATTGACAATTAATTTGTTTTGGATTTATAATCTAACAAAATATAGAAATAGTTGATGGAGATGGGAATGAACGAGATTTTTTTTATAGATCATGATATAATAAAAAAAAGTTAAAATATATCTTTTAAAAAAATTGAATTAATTATTATAGACAAACACTAAACAATGCTTAATATAGTGGTTAAATTGAATGATTTAAAAATTGTTAACATATATAAAAAAACATTATATTCTAACTTTAAACACATTATATATATTTAAAAAAGATTTTTTTTTTTTTAATTTCTTAAACAGTAACTTACAAAAGACAGTTGTTATCAAAACCCATCTATTTAATATGGTTTTCAAAGATTCATAGTGTGTATTGATGATTTAGTGAGATTCTTGTGTAGGTGAGTTTGATTACGCTGCATGTTCTAATTTAATCATACATATCACAGAGTAATCATCAACCTAATTAATAAAAATTTCTGTCAAACATTAATCATCAACATAAATTAAAATCATTTAGCAATAATGCATGCACAGCTGTGATTACAAGAAAATCAGCCAATAATATGAACTTGCATGCCAAATCCAAATCCAAAACTAATCATTTCGATGCTAAATTTCAATTCGTATATAGGACTAGTGAAATATTTTATTATCATTTTCGTTTATTTTTATGTACAATTAAAAAGTAATCATTATTGAGCTTGGCTGCAATTATATATTGTAGTTTCTTAATTATCCTATAATTCTTATATATATATATATATATATATATATATATATATATATATATATATATATATATATATATATATATAAATGCAAAACATCATGTTTATTTATCTTAAATATATATTTACGAGTTACATAAATTAAATTTGAAAATACACCAAGAAATCAACTATTAACTACTTCAAATAAAAAAAAAAATCTAGATAAATCCCTCACTTTGAAGATTTTGTAATAACCTATGCAAACAATCTTCATTCAACCTTCAAATAGCTTCAATGGTGAGAGAAAAGGAAATGGGGAATTAAGGTTTTTGCCCAGCTTCAATGTTCAAAATTTTCGAATAAGTAAACATTGGGAAGGTGAAGATAAATATAATATTTATTTATTTATTTAGTATATATTTTGTAGGGGTAAAATGGGAACTGAAACAAAAGTTGGATGTGCAAGAAAAAACAACAGGGTGCAGGAAAAAAGCCCCCATAAATAATCAGTCATTTTTTGGCCCAATAGATAATATAATAATAGTTGTTTCTTCTTGTACCCTCATAATTTCTAATTACATATTTACAATTTTTTAGGAGAAAAATTAATCAAAATTAAAAAAAAAATTAATGTGCATGACTTTTATGAGACAAAAAAAAATTATATTTTTAACGTAGAATTTTTTTTAGATATTTCAAAATCAAAGTTGAAGTCGCGTTGCATATATTTTTCTATTATTCAAAATCACAAATTTCAAACACTACTTACTTGTTAGTGTAATTTATTTATTTTTCTAAATTTGACCACTATGATAATTTCTTGAAAGTACACTATAATGGTAAAAAAAACTCCACAAAAAAGTATTTTCAATTTTACATTAAAGCATTGATACTCATCTCAGTTACAACATTTACCCATAAGAAACTTACAAGGACTAGTGAGTCCTCTTTCTCTCTGTTTCTCTCCCTTGTGATTTTGATCTGTGACTTCATATTCTTAGAAAAGTTCATGAGTTGAATGACTTTGATGCAATGAAATCATCAGTAATATTCAATATCCATGGGAATAACCCACATAGTTTAATCTGGGTCGAATATTATGGTGACTGAACTTTGGATCCCCATAATCCACAGCCTTTATCACCATGGCTTCACGCCTTCCATCATGCTCCTGAACTGCACCAAACACAATCTCATTTGTCTCACAGTTTTGCTCATAATAGCCTTGAGGGGTGGAAGAATAACGTGTGTGAACTTGGTGCTGGTGTTGGAGTTTGACCTGTTGCTGCTGCTGTTGTTGCAACTTGGGATGATGTTGTTGTTGATGATGATGTTGTTGAAGTTGTTGTTGATGATGATGATGTTCTTCATAGTCACCACCTCCACCACTACCCTCCCACCTGTTGTTCAAGTAACCCCTACTTGGCTTTAAGTGCTGTGGTTTTTCAAGCTCTTTGGTCATGATAGGGTAGGTTTCCCTAGTTTTGGGTGTTCTGGTTTCTATGGAAGGAGGTTCATCTTCATCAGGAATGACAAAACTCTCTTGCATGGGCCATGTATTAGGATGTCTGTTACCATACTGATACTGCTGCTGATACTGATTGTATTGCAGTGGTTTCCTTTTGGACCCTGTGAACAAGCCACCCAAAATTTCACTCATGCATGAGCCAGAGTTCAGGAATAGCCTTCCAAGAGAAACAAAGAAGCCCTCATCTTGTTTCTCAAATTCATCTTCGTTTGGAATCAAAGGAGGCCTGAATGACTTTGTTGTTGCAGATGGGGGAGGCCTTTGCATTTGCTGTGCAGCAAATTGTGCTCCTTTGCTCCTTGAAGGGGCCCTTGGATCCTGAAAATGAAATTTTACACTTTATAATGTTCTGTTCTGTTCTGTTATTTAGAAGTTAACAAGAAAGAGTTATTCCTTGAAACCAAATGTTGTTTAGAAATTTATAGGTTCTTAAACTTGATAAAATGGTTCAGGAAACATGCTGCAGAAGTAAATAACTTACAGCAGGAGAAGAAAACATAGCCCTCACCCTCCATTGCAGCAATGCCAACATATAGCCAAAGAATCCAGCAGCAGCAAGCACCACAATTCCTGTAATGTGAATGCATAACTTTTGAAGATTGTAAAAGAATAAAGATAGATAAAGGAGATCATATTACAAGGAATGATACCTAAGTTGAAACTATAGTCCTGTTCCTCATAAGTAGTACAGTCATCTTGATGGAGTTGAATCTCTCTAATTGCATGGTTTCCTCTATCCACCACCAAAAGAGAGCAGCTACTACCAACATAAACCACATCAAAGTCATTTGAAAACTTTGCATCCTCACTTGGACCATCAACATGGCCTCCTGCATGGCCCCATTTTCCACCTGCAATGGTGGTAACCCCTGCACAAAAGGCATGTGATTGAGTTGAACATATTAAGAAAATTAAGTCACATGTCATTCAAAAAATGGTCTGAATCACAGTCTTGGACCATACAAAGTCATGAAGAATGCAATAATTTCTCACATCAAGACAGTATAGAAAGATGGAATCCATTAGGAGGTTAAGAATAGTATAGTAATGTAAACATAGATGGTCTTCTATTTTTGAGAATTTCAACATATTGGTTCACTCATTTTATTCTTAAGCAGCATGAGATTCCAAGGAATTTTGTGTGTATACCTTCATCACTGATTTTTCTGATGGCCATATTCAATGTGTCTGCTATGTAAATATTCCCTCTGTCATCCACTGTAAGCCCTTTAGGGTGGTTCATTCTAGCTTCTCTAGGCCTCCCATCTATGTGTCCAATATACCCTTCTGAAGATCCAGCAAGCAATTTGGGTCTGCTATCTGTGATTTATCATTCATTACGACAGAATCAAACATAATAAAATGCATTAAAATTTTGTACACCAATAAAGAGAGTAGAATTTCTTTTCAGATTTTCAATCAACTAGAGTTAAGTTTTTTACAAGTTTGGCTTATTTTGAAAGAAGCTCAAGTTATTTATTAAATATCAATGAGTTCATAATTTAGAATGCTTTTTATGGTCCTATATCACAGACTGCAAAAGATAAGTACTCAGTGGGATACTGAGAAAGTCTATCTAATCATAGGTTGACAAGCTGAAAGAAGTCTAATGCAGAAGGCAATATACAAAGTGTATGTGTTTGTTTATTTTGGTGTAACAGATGGTGTACTTTTTTTCAAGAAACTCAATAACAAAATTAAGTTATAATGGATGTGACATTTAGATGTTATGAAGAACGAAGAACCAACAAAAAGGTAAAGGACTATAGTGGGGTAAGGAAGCCAGAATGTGTTTCAAGATTTGTACTTTTTTTATTCTGTACATCTTTTTTATTCATTTGAAAGTAAAAGAATGTGCAGGCATATTATGCTTTGTTTTGGGCGACTAAAGGTACATTGTACCTTAAAAAAGGAAGCTTCTGCTTAACAAAAGTTCATCAAGAATCCTTATAACAGCCTAGTAGAATCAAAAGATGTCCAAGGAATGAAGCAAAGTCTAAGAACAAGAAAAAACTCAAACAACACACATTCTTAAGGGACAGTACCTGAATTTTGAATCTAATATTTTGGAATGAAGCAAAGTAAAGCAACAATGCCAAAGTACTTCAATCTTCTATAAGCCAGCCAAGAAAAACCAAAGAGGAATGTTGTTGAAAAAAAGGGTATAATGAAGCTCAGACTATTTCAGCAAAGAAAACTTACGTCTGGACATTGAACCAGAGATCTTGTAGATGTTACTGTTCTCAGAATCCAGTACAAGAAATTCACCATTTGGAGATATTTGCACTGAGTGTGGCTCAATTCCAAGCTTACTCCCATCAAATATTGTTTCCACATTGTAGTCACTCTCAAATTTAACCATGGAACGACTGTGCTGTACTGAGAAATGATTCCCCATCAAGAAAGACCAATATATATATATATGTAGTATATATATGTGTGTGTGTGTCTACGTGATAAACTCATGGACTTTGAAAATACTAAAGATGATGACTTCTAATAGCCGAGCACATACTAAAACGTTTTACATAGATAGTGTATAGGATATTGTTGGAAATTATTTAAGTGTAAGTCTAAGTTCCATATATATTAGGTTGAAATGACCAAGTTAAATACCATACAAGAAAAAACACCCATAAATCCAATGTTTTGAGGTGACAAATTTCTCCACAATAAGTTAAAAGTAATTTTGTATAAGAACTAGTTATAGGTATAAATTAATTTAGTCCAAACACGATGTTTACCTCTACCAGGTTTGGTTGTGGACTTTACACTGAGTGACCATAGCCATTTAAGAAGAGCAGAAACCACATTGGAAACAACCCCAGTAACAACTTCTGCATGTCACATGAATTTAACTGATGAGCAAGAAAACTCTAATGAGAAGAAAATTGAAGTGAAGAAGGACATGGTATAGAGCGAAGAGCTTGTTGCACTCACTAGCAGGAGGTGGTGTGGCTGAAGTTGGAGAGAAGAGACAAAGCACAAGTACAAAAGCAAAAAGCAGCACAGAACAACTCTTACTCATTGTTCCCTTGCCTCAGTTAGTGTGAAATGCTCCCATATGACACATAATGAAGCTCTAATATAACAGGCTATGCATTTTGAGAAGAGAAACCAACCCTCTATTCTTCTTCACATGAAATGAAATGATTCCTCAGCTTTTTCAGAAAAGAAAGGATTAGGAAGATAGAGAAACAAACAAGACTTGTAGTGGTGACAGAGACATGGCAGAGAGACAGAGGAGACAGAATTTAGAACTGATAGTGAGATGGAATCATATGGATTTGTGTCTTAGATTGTCGTGTCTTTATAACTATACTCGACAAGGTGGTTCCACAAAGCTTGCGTTTATTGTATTATAGTGTAAGTTTCCCATTTCAACTTTGGCTCCTCTCCCAAGGGAAACTTCAAATGAGTCACCATCTTTTACATTTGCTTCAAATATTTAACGCATATGCATATTCAAGATTCAAACTGAAACTATTATTAATGCCATGCGAATCATCAATGTGTCATGTAGACTTATAATAGACTGTGAAACTATCATGTAATAAACCATTGATCATTGTTAAATAATCACCTACGTCATATAAATTTATAAGATATGAACTGTCATATGATATGAATGATGTTTTTGTTTATGGATTTACTATAATTACTATATTATTACTCACTGAAACAATAGCTCAAGATTCAAGACAATTTAGAATAGGGCTTCACGAGATTTGATATATCACTATCACAGTTCAAACTTCAATGTTTGAGAATGTTCCCTCAATGTGATTTCAAACCATGCACATGACTATTGAATTATAAATATGAGTCTAAGTCCCACATGGAGTAAAAATGAAAGAATGAAGTAACTTATAAGGAGAAAGATTCGTTATCTGATTGTCTTAAGGTATTGGGTTAAGAGTGGTGTCGATTGTTCAATTTGGGTCTCATTGGAGTTGTATTTTCCAATGAATCCCCTCTCTTAGAAGCCCAACACTGGTATTAAAGTTGGGTGGCTAGTTCAAGTGGTTCAAACTATTTGGGCTTGTCATTAGGCTTTGATACCACTTGTGTCTATAGGAGAGGAGTATAATTGGAGAGATAGAACACTAATGAAACTTAAGCAACATATAAGACCCATTACTCATTACCTTAAGTTTTTGAAAAACTTTACCCTTTTTGAATCATTTTACCATTGTATTATGTGTCAAATGAATATAAAAGTGTGTGATGATATTATTACTCGTAAACTTATATTAAACCAATGCACAAACCATTACATACTTCTAAATTTGTTTGGTTTCATGTCTAACTCGCATTTATGCTAAGCTAAAAGTGAACACAAAACAAGGACGAAGTTATGGATCCAATACTACCGAATAGTGTGTGACAGATAGTTTTATTAAACTAATCACAAACACCTAAGCAAGAGATAACTTCCCTTTTCTTTTTTCTTTTCTCTTTTTTGTTGCATGAATTCATATATTCACCTTGCTATGTGGCTCTTTGGTGCTTTTGATTATGTGTGTGCTTTCAGTATAGGAATTTTCTTTTGCAAGTTCTTCGAATCTGTTTTTCATTTTTGTTGTCTTTAGTGGTCAAAATAGAAACTCCACTTCTTTTCTCTTTCAACTATCGTCCAATTTACGCTTCTTCTAACTATTACCAATCATGAAAGCGAACCCTTTTCGTGTATAATCATCATCATTTTGAATGAATTTAGTGCTGCACATGCATAATTATAAACTCCATTGCCCACTTTTGTAACCAATAAATGATATTTTCACACAAATTTTTCACTTTTTTTTATGATCATTTTATCAATATAAATATAAATATCGACATATTCTAAAATATTTAGACAAGAAATTATTTCTTACATTTTCTAAAGTTTTAGATTGCCCACTTGGAAGACTTCTTTTAGGAATTTAAGAACGAATTTAAAGTTTTGTATTGGATAAAAAAGAAGATAAAGAAAGTTGTTTGAATGTAAAAGGGTATAAATGATAATAAGTAAAAAAAAATAGCAATTTATAAAAAATAAAACCCAGAAGTTTTGGATAAAAGGTAACATGGAGGCTCTTATATAAATCTTATATAAATTTAACTCAACTTATTAATATAGGAAGACCTTACAAAGCTATATATGTAAAAAAAAAAAAAAAAGTGACGAATTGATTTGTTTGAGTTAATTTATATTAAATCTTTCTAATGTTTTCTCTCTAACAATGCATATTTGTTTGTCAAAAAGAATAAGTAGTAAGAAGAGAGACAGAAAATACAAAGCAAAAGTTTTCAAAGAAATTGAGAAATGATAGATAAACACAAAGAAAAAGATAAAGAGAAAAACTTAAGAAACGAAGAACATCATTCCCAACTTTCTTTAAGATTGTAAGAGTTCATTTTCTTTTCTTTGGAAAAGAAAATGTTAAAAACACTATCAAATGTATTTTTATTCGTTACTCCCTTTAGTTACAATATTTTCAGCCAAAAAAATCCTTAAAAAAATTAATCAAAGATATATATTTTTTAATTAAATTGTTAAAAGGTTGCCAGTTACAACAAAGCTAAATTAATTGCATTTGTGCAGCTTTGAATAATGTCAAAGTTAAAAAACAAAAAAAAAAGAAAGATAATTACACACTTATCACTTAAATTTGAATATACTTCCTCTATTTAATTATTTTATTGATTTGTTTTACTTTTTTTAGACTAAGTGATACTTTTTTGGTTCTTTATGCTGTCGGGTTACGTTTTCATGTTAAAAGTTCCAATTGACCATGTATATCAGGATTTTAAAAATCTAAATTTGAAATTTTATGTTTAAAAAAATCAATTTATTATTTTATATTTTATAAAATATTCAATTTATTTTTAATTAAAACATTAAATAGGTTAATAAACATCTCAATACATCTAATGTTTTCGTTAAAAGAATTACAATGAATATTTTTTAAAAACGTAAAATATTAAATTTAAACTTTTAGAAATTAATGTAGTAAAACATATAGAGATTAAAAAAGAAACTAAAAACACAAAATTTAATAAAAAAACACTACTCTACAATAACTAGGAATTGCAATTAAAATTCATTTAATATTGTTGTTTTCATCTAATAAATAGATATTTTCTTAAATTACCTTCAGATTATATTTATTGAGAATAAAGTTTACACATAAATAAAAAATCAGAGTGCTTTTTAAATAGTAACATTAAATAAGATTTAAGAAATGAAATTTTGTTTATGTATCAAATATGACTATGCACACAATGTAAAATTTGCAAAGGGAGATTGGTTGCAGCTGAACTTCTTCATACATCCATCCATTTATGATCAATTAAGAAAGAATTTACAATTTTACATCTAACTTAATCTTAACAAATAAATCATTAAACTTAATAAATAACAAATCTTTTTATAATAAAATTAAAATAATTTCATTATCATTTTAAAATATAAATTTTAAATCAAACTTAATCTTATAAAATTAAGATTTATCTTTATCTGTATATTATAATTTCCTTTCTATAGAGAAAAAAATTATTTCGGGGTTGAGTTGAGATCCCTAATCCAAAGCATTCAAAGTTGTTCATTCCAAGGGTCGGTCGTCCTTCCTTGCTATGCTCGATCGTCCAACTCTTCATGCAATCCTTCCCGATTGGGAGTTGACCTGCAGAAGACAATCCGTTCAAGTCAGATATGTTTGATAGAGAGCTCAATATTTTTAGTAGGATAGATCAAGATAATTGTACCTAAACATCGATCGTATATTTATAGGGCTTGTGACAACCAAACACATTGATTAACCATTAACGCAATATATTTTAGGTAATCAAACCCAATAATTAATCATTAATACCGTATATTTGTAAAACGTAATGCAATCTGACCTGTTAATACCCGCTTAATTTTCCATAAATGACAATCAATTCCGATCAGTATACTTCATATACTAAACCCAAGCACGCTCTTTACTAAAAGAGGTGCGTAGGGATTATTATGAGCTTTAAATGAGGTCGCTCACGTTGTATGTAGGGAGTCTATCTTCGATGCTTTAAGTCTCCATTGCTCTCTATACCAAGCGGCGAACTCTAGGAGTTCTCTTTGGAACTGTTCCCTACACTAAACAGAAAATGCTAAGAGTTTTCTTTGAAACTTTTTCATGTGCAAAAGATTTTTACTCCAAAAAATATGCATTTAAGTAAAATAAACGCTTCAATATTTTATAACGAAAAGGCATTGGAACCTGACAAAGCTGAACCTGTTGAGTAGTCAAGTGATAGCTTTTCTTCGAACTTCCTGCGTTGGGCGAGGTTTTCTGAAGTCATTTTCCTGACTTCTACCTGAACATACCTCCCCCGATCGTATGAATGGATTTAGGACTAATAGTTTTCTTTCTTCATGTTGTTCCCTTAGTTATCAAAGATCAAAGCTTAATACAATTTCTTAGTTGTTATCAGTTGTTTGCCAATAAAGATTATACAAAATTATAGAGATGAAATTAAGTTTTTTCCTTGTCAGGATACTTGAAATGAGAAAGAACAAGAAGAAAACTATCTGAACACTTAAAGACCGCGAAATTATGCAAGAACCCATCTTTATTATTATTCAAAGATTTACAAAAACAAACTGCAACTGCGCTTCAGCACGCCAAAAAGTCGGACGCTCTAGAGGAATCTCTAGATTTAAAGTATTATAAGTCAGTTTATTTATTAGAGCAAGTATTATAAATGTACGCAATCTGTTTTTGTTTTTCTTGCCGCTCTCATTTTTAAACCAACACTTTTCTCACCTAAGTCTCTTTTATAGGGCATTGACCATCTTTTCTTTACACCGGTTCAACCTATAACCGATGCAGAAATAATTTAAAGAAATTTTTTTATACCTAATAAATACTAAAACCAGTACAAAAATCGTCTCTTATTTTTCCAAACCCTAGTTTTTTTTTTTACACCGGTTCAAACTATAACAACCGGTACAGAAATAATTTAAAGAAATTTTTTTATATCTAATAAATGCTAGAACCGGTACAAAAATAGTCTCTTATTTTTTTATTGTGGGTATTTTGTTTTTGATTGTATAATATAATGTTTGTTGCTTCTATATGCATAATTTCGTATCAGTTTCCTATTTTTCTTCCTCTGAATTTGGAGATTTATACTGAAACCTCAAACCCGGTATAACAATCTTGTTCTTTTTCACAACTCTTATGCTTTTTTCTTGATTAATAGATTGAGAATTTAATTAATTAGTGTCTTAGAAAACTTAATTTTAATTGATTAGGGTCTTAGAAAACTCAACTTTAATTGATTAATAAATTAATTTTGACCGAAAGATAGTAAAGACCAAGTCTCAATTCACTGTTGCTCCTTGTTACATAGGACACAATTGTGAAAATTTGATAAAAGTAGTTGCCTGTGGATAAGTTCTTTGGATCTTATTTTCAAAAAAATTTATTTCATTTTAGTTTTGTGTTTATGAACTTTTAGACTTTTTAAGTTCTATAATGAGCCCATGGACTGCAAGAAGCCCGAGTTTGTTGAGCTAGCTCTTTGGTGATATTTCTTGTAGGTCTCATAAGTTTTTATGAGCTAATTAAGTCCTATTATTTTTAAAATCAACCTAATTTGGTCTGCCCTAAGAATTTTTCTACCTAAAACTATCGTATTTACAATGTTTTACACTAAAACCATGCAATTTAATCAATTAAATACCCTTAAACCTTCAAATTTTTGATTCACCAACCAAAAAATCATATTTCACCCCAAATAAAATAGAAAACTTCGTATTTCTTCTTCTAACCTAGTATCACAAACATGTCATGTCGTCATAAACACATGTCACATCATCAGTAATCGGTAATAAAAACTATTATTAGAATTTATGAAAGTTATGGAAAGTAAGACAAAAATGTGTCATATTTGGAGCTACATCCTACCAAACTACCAAAGATATTAACTCTTTTTTTCATGAAAGAGTAGTTACAGTACTATTGAAATCTTGAACATGATCTACACTTGAGATTCATGTTCAGGAAAAAGACAAAAAAGAGCCTACTAGACACTGGAAGAACCAGTCCCTACAGACAGCTTATTTATGTACCAAGAAAATTACAATACCAGAGGTGAATATTACAGGTCAACAGCACTTGTCAAGAACCATGCAGAAGGGTGTCACTATACAAAATGCCACCATTTATCATCACTATGTGTAAGGTTGAGCTACCATGGAATGTCACAAAACTAAACTAGAGATAAGAACTACTATAGCCAAAAACTCATTCATACATGGTAGATCATGCCTACCTCTAAGGTAGATGCATGAGGTATGCTTAAAGCATATGTTGGTCCTCTAGAGTTTCTCCTTAAGAAATCATATCCATAATTGATGACAACTTTTTTCAACCAGCTTGATCCACTTTTTGCTCTAACATATGAGTGACTCAGAATGAATGCCATTCCAGCTTCTTTTGCTTCCATTAGCTCAAGCAACTCCTCTCTTGTTTCAAAATCAATCTGTGGACTGTCTGGCACAACAAACCTCACTCTCTTCCTCACTTTCTCTGGAGAAGGCTTAACTTCCATCAATTCTGAGGGGCCTTCCATATGAGAATCTTGTTGTTGATCATCTTCAGACATCCTTATTGAACCCTCTAAGTTTGATGCTGAAGTTCCAACAACTGTCATCTTAGTGTCTTCTTCAAAACTTCCCAATCCTAGGCCATATTCTGAGGTGTCTGATCTGATGAATTCTGCTATGCTGCACACAAGATCCTTCTCAAACTCCATGTCATCCTTGTGAATGTCACGGTAGCCATACCTGGCTATGCACCTGTAAAGCCTATACTCCTTTGGGCCAACTCTACCCACCAAGAACCTTTCTTCTGGTCTGACATGTGGCACTTGGACAGACTTGATGCAGAGGAAGATAACAACTTGGTGGAAGGCAGGGAGATTGGTCACAAAGTGGGAGAAAATAGCTGGGATCCCAGATACAAGCTCAGTGTGTATGAGGCCAATTCCCTTGACTCTGACAATGCCTAGAGTGGGGCCTAAACTGAGGAGCCAGTTGATTGGAACCTTGTTCTGAACATCAAACTCATACTTCTTTATTGTGCCATAATGCCATACATACATGGAAATGAGAAAGATGAATGAGAGGGCAATGGGGACCCAAGCCCCCTCAAGGAACTTGATAAGGGATGCTGAGAAATAGAGTGCTTCAATGGAGCCAAAGAACAATATGAAGCAAATTGCCAGCAAAATGCTTTTGTGCCAACATAAGACTATAACTAGAGACATTAAGCAAGTGGTCACCAGCATGACAGTTATAACAGCCAAGCCTGTTAAAGCAAACAAAACAAAATATTTAAAATCACAGTTTAATTTCTATGATCTGTCATTGTAAACAAAATTCCACGGTTAATGAGTCTGAAATCATAATTAGTAAAAGTCAATAAACTGACTATGTAAAGATCAGCACATACATCATTTCTCTTAAAACATTTCAAATTTAACAATGATCATTTAGAAATAATTCAGCCAATGTTCAAATTTAAGTTATCATACTCATAGGCATCATGAAGATAATCATGGAGAGGTAGAGTACCTGCTGCATTTCCCATGCGTTTAGTATCTCTAAATCCAACTGTAATAGCCAGGCAAAGCAGCATCAAACTCCAGTTGATCTCAGGAATGTAAATCTGGCCATGAGTCTTGGATGATGTGTGGATGATTTTGACTTTGGGGAAACATCCTAAAGCAGAACATTGCTTGATTATTGAGAAAGTTCCTGTGATGACAGCTTGACTTCCAACCACAGCTTGAAGTATGGCTATTGCAAGAACAGGCCATCTAAGTTTTACTGAAAAGGAGGAAAAGAACAGTAAGCTAAGCAGCATAGTAAACACCAGTATTTTTTTGAATATGTGTTGCTTAGAGAAGATCACAAAGAACTTACCAGGTACTGATACATAGAACCCAATTCGATAATCACTTTCAAGGGAATGATGCTTTGAAAGATATGCAGCTTGTCCCATATATGCTAGGATTAAGGAAGGGTACACCAAAAAGGTGAATGCAATCTGCAGGTAAATGACTTTTTGTTAAAATTATTAATTATCATTCATCTAGCCATCTACCAAAAGCCTGATATCCATGAATTATGCATCTATATGCATTGAAACTCGATTATGAACCATTAAGAAAAAAAGTCCAATTTAATAATGCAGAGGAATTCATTCCTCTATGTATGAAATAAAAATGAAAATGAAAACTAGCAGAAAGGTTCAAGCATGTTTAGTATTGGATGGTGTTACCTATATATATAACACAGGATGAATATGCTGTGTGCAGCAAGCACACACAGCTCGTGAAGGAAAAGAGCCCTTTTCAAAACATAAATCTTGTTTCTTTCAAATCTTGTTCATGCTGCATTTTAACTTCTGACCTTAAATTAAAGAAGTTGGTTCTGTCTCATTCAATATACCAAAAGGTTATGAGTAAATGTATAATTATTGTGTTTGAAACATTAGATCTCATTAAGATCAAATAAACAACGAGAAACTCCTTGTACTCTTTCTACATTTCTGCAAATGGAAAGCATGGTTTCATTTTGGAGAGAATACAATCAAATTCAAAAAGTGAAAACTCTGGTCACAGCTCTTCATACAAATCAAATTTACCTAATAATAGAGTAAAACTACATGAATGCAACATTCATGTACCTTAATTGACAATTGTGAAAAGTGTCCTAAGTCAGCATACATGGCTTCTGAACCTGGAAAACAAAGAGTATAATATCAGAAAGGTATATCATAAAATATCAAGCACACAACACTTTAATAAACAATTTGCTCCATACCTGTTATACAAAGTAGAATTCCACCCAAGGACATCCATCCTCCCTTTTGAGTCTTTTTCAGAAATTTGAACATGTAATATGGGGAGAGAGCTTGATAAACATGTGGATTCCAATGGAAGATGTTATAAATACCAATAGCACTGATACAAAGTAGCCAGGTCAAGACAACAGGTGCAAAGAGACATCCCACACGGTGAGTGCCATAATGTTGAAGGGAAAACAAAAACACCAGTATTACACAAGCCACTGGAACCTCCACATCTGCATAACCATTAACCAATAATTAGCTCCAATGTAATACTGGAAGTAAGAGGCAAAATACAGCACATGGAAATTTTCTAGCTTTAATGGTTGTTGAAGATTATGTATATATGAACACTAGGAACTCACAATCATGAATACAGTGACAAGGGATTTGAGTAGTTTTTATGAGGTTCTGTGCTTAAAAAAAATAACACCAGCCATCAAATTACTATAACTGTGTATGATTGCTTAGAATTGAGACTGATTAGTGTTTTAAAAAGCATATTAATTAACTTTCAAGTGGTAATTTCCTGGTAAATAATTCATCAAGTGGGTCTATATCAAGCCAGGTGTTATTATTACCCTCTAGAAAAATTATTTCTTGTAAGAAAAGCCAATAAACACTTGATGGCAGTTACAGAGGACACTAAAAACCCAGTAATTGAGGAGCATAAAAATTACTAGTTACTGAAGTTGTTGTCATAGTGATTCAAATGATTTTTTGTTGAACACTAATACAGTTGTCAAATTATCCAAGGAGACAAAAGTGAGGTCAAGATTAAAGAGTAAGATTGGGTGACTTCACTCTGGAATTTCAACAGCTTCAACTCTTTGAAGTTGACAGAATTAGGTTTAATTGGGATGCCATAGATAACCATTATTTATTACTAATAGTGGAATTGCAGACACTGTTCATGACCAGTCAAATGGTGACCACTGGCCATACCTAATTTTGTATCCAATCAGACACCATCAGCCAACTATTCTAGATTATTCTACAGGGATTTATTGAAGTCTCATCCAAACCATAATGCTTCATATCATAACCTCTTGAGTGTCCAACTTTACAAGGGAACTACTATTTTATACATAAAACCTATGACTAGTGGGGTTAGGCATTGCATATCTTAACCATACTTTTCATGAGTACTTTTTATTTTTATTCTAATCATTTTAGTAACAGTTGCGTATTCAAACAGAAGTTTACCAAGACAGTGACTTGGCTTTGATCAAGGCGAAGAAATTTCCTCTGATCTGTATTTATGAGGACCTACAATTGTGCATGCACTTGTCTTTTGGTTCTCCATTTTTGTCCACTAATTGGAGGCCCTGTGATGGTTCAAATCAGATCTTATTCACTCATTAAACAAATCTATGTGATGCCCAACTAGAATCCTTTCACTGTGAACTAATATCTTTACAGCATATATGCCATTGAAGGGGAAAAATTCCTACCATCCCAACGTAATGCACAGCCAGCTAAGATAACTGCAGTATCAAATATTACAAAATGGTACACAAAACGAGAATTATTCTAAACTTCTAGATTGTTGTGGGAACATATTCCCGAGATTGATTTGTGCAGGATACCAACCGATTTGAGACCTACTCATCAAAGAAAAATTCCCCGGAACAAATTCAAAACGTTTTACCATAGTGTTATCTGCAATTGTAAGCTAGATATATAGTATCTGCAATAAAAAATTGGTAACTGAATAAAGAATCTTACTGCATATTAAAAAAATGAGAACAAGAAAAAAGGACAACTTTCTCCAATAGAATTCAATTATCCCCAAAGACTTGTTGCTTAGCTGTAAATAACCCTTCTTTAGAGCACAAAGTATGGATTACTGGAACTGCACTAAAAGTTGAGAAATTCTAAATTTTAAGGATTTTGATACTGTTGTTAAAAAAACTGTTTCTCTCCCTCTTTCTTCTTTTGCTGTCTCACACTCATTTGACTATTGACCCAGAAAACGTTTGTATGAAATCTTCAGGTTTCTGAAAGTGCCGTACTCCCATAAAAGTTCATGGAGAAGAAGAAAGAAGAGAAATAAAAGGGCAAGAGAATATGTGAACGGAAATCAGGTTTTTGTGTTCATAAATAAACTTACATCTGTGTTGTTCTTTGGACATGGAAAGCTCCAAGCCTGACACAGCGGAAAAAACTGCAGAATGACCAAAAATCAGACAAAAGTCAGTTACCAAGTTTCGTATGTACACTACTTACAACCAAGGTTTTAAAAAAAAAAGGGTGTGTTACTGCAATTTCAGCCATAATGTCAAGATTTTTGTACTTCTGTGACCGCAATTGCTGCATTTAGCAGCAATTTCTTGCAATATCAAGTATATGCCCTTAATTTAAAACCTTGTTTGCAGCCAAATTCATACAGTATCATGATCAAAAATACCAGAAATTGCTGGTGTGAGCACACCATCCCCAATAACCATGCAAGTTCCTATCAAGGCAAGAACAAGCAGCACCCTTTGCAGCACCCTGTATTTCTCCAACAAGCTCTTCAAGCCCAAACCAACATTTTTCTTGTTGATGGGAACAGTTCCATTGTCTATGGTGTACTCCGTTAAGTCCTCATCCGCAAGCTGAGTGTTAGGCAACAAGCTAACACGAGCGTGGCGGCAGAGCAAGGAGTAGAGAGCAAAGGTCCCTCCCTCACCATTGTCATCAGCTCTCAGCACAATGAACACATACTTGAGCAGTGGAATCAGCGTGAGCGTCCAGAAAACAAAAGACAACACCCCATAGATTTCTTCATTGGTATCTGAATGCTGAATATCCTCTGCGAAAGTGCTTTTGTAAACGTAAAGTGGGGAAGTGCTCAAGTCTCCATACACAACCCCCAAGCTTTGATAAGCCAAAGTTAACACTGTCTTCCATGACTCTTCCTGCACATATCACATCACCATGACCATGATGATATGATAATCATATATAAACCAAACATTATGAAAGTACTTTAGCTCAAGATGCCACATGGCACATACCTTAATTGTGTTCCTACGGATAACAGACTCAAGATCCATGATGGGATGGGATTTTCTGAGAACTAACTACACAGCAACCATGATTTCTTCAGCTTGATAAAGGATGATAAGAAAAAAAAAACCCTCTTGAATCAACAAGTCAATGAAAAACAAAAAGGAAAAGCTTTACAAAAAATTTCAAGAGACAAAAAGTGGCTTTGGTAATAGTACAGTGTAATCCTGGCCACTTTTCTTCTCCCACCACCCTCTTTTTGTTGGTGTTTTAATATTAATATTTATGAAAAAGGGTGTGCTGTGGCTCAAATCAAGAGGGACAAATGCAGACAAAAGAAGAACAAACACGAAACACAAGCAACAAAGGAGTTTTAGTTTAGTTTAGAAGCGGTGGTGTGACTAGGAAGAGGTTGGTGTTGGTGTTGGTGTTGGAGTGAAGGATTAGTTCAGAAAAAGTAGATTAGAATAATGCGTGAGTGGTGGAGTCTGCTTTTATGTGTAAGAGAAATTGAGAAATAGAGAAATAGAGAAAGAAGGTGTTTTTTGTTTGCTTCTATGTTGTGTGGTAGTGAAGGTTAGTGGAGAAGGTGAGTTTATGGTTTCTGTGTAAATAAGGTACCATAATGTTTTTTGTTTTTCTTTTCTAATCTCGTGTTGTTGAGATTCTATACGTAGGAGAATATTTTGGGTTTTCAATGAAATATGAAATCGACAACTACTTCTATTATTGAGACACAAAGAGAGATTATACTTATCAATGTTTCCACAAATCTCAAACAATTATTTTTACAAAATCATATATTATAAATAATACTTTTATATTATTTGAATATTATAAATTTATTTTATCTTTAATTAATGTCAGATATTTAAATATATCTATCTCAGGATAGGATATACATGTATTAAAAGTAGAACTATAGATACGGTAATTCAATAAACGGCAAATTTAGTTAAAGTTGATATGATTAATATAACTGTTAATAAATAAATTTTAATCCAAATTTATGTAATTGTTCAGATTTGAAGGAAGGTGTGGGTCATGAGAGAGATAGTTTAACAGAGAGATCAGCAGCATTAACAATCTCCACCAATATGCATTAAATGTGACAGTTTTCAACTTTGGACAGAAAAAAATGGCTTAGTAGTTAATTAATTTTGAATTTAAATTTTATTAATGAGATAAATGTTTTTTAAAATATAAACTCCACTACAAACATGGTTTATTTAAATTTCTAAGGTGTATTAAATTTTATTTGTAAAAGTATTGTAGATAAATTAAAAATATGATTAAAATTTTCCATAGCTGCTGATAAAAAAAAAACATTTTTACATAACTTCTTGGTATCCTTATTTTTAGTACAAACTGATTAGTGTCTGAGCTTATATTAATAATTTTTAGTCTTATACAGTTAATATTTCAATAAAAAAGATTATTTATCATCTCTTTTAATTTTATATTGTTTCTTTTGATAATTGCATTATGTGTATACTTTATTTTTAACTAAATATTTTACCTTTGAGAAAAGATTAAAGACAAAATTAGCTTAAGAAAATTGAAAGTGTAATTAATGTTTTTTTATAATATACATTGTGTAAACTATTTTTTTACCTCGTACGTTTACTAAACATAGTCATAGAATTTGTTAAATTTGAGGTGTTTATTTGCTTTAAAAGAAAATACTAATGTTCAATCAATATATTTATTTCTAATAAAATCTTTCTTCCCAGTAACACGGCTGATTTTAAGGAACAAGTATTTTTAGCCGAGTGTTGTTTTTAAAGGTAAAAAAAAGCAATTTTAGATATATTAACCTCTTTTTTCAATAAAGTTAAAAAATAATATTCTTTTTATACTCTAAAAATTGTAGTATATTTGTTCTGAAATGGTTAATTATATCTTGTGAAGATTTAAAAAACACTTTGAATGTTAATTTTTGAAATATTTATCTTTTCTAATAGTTGCAATTCTTTTCTAGTCAAAATAAAAGTTATGTTTCATTTGATATTTAAATCAATCAAATATATCATATAATAAATATGACAATTAATGAATGCATATAATTATTTTTGTAATTATACTATTTATATTTTATATATATGAGTTTGGTATCGTGGATAGTTATCTAGATTAATTTTTAGTTAATTAATCTCTTCAATCATGTTTTAATCGCGATTATTAATTAGTCAATTTCATCAATACTTTTCATGTGTTTGGTTGACATAGGAATTTCAATTTATTACAAAAATAATATTAAAATTATATAAGAAGTTATGATATTATAACATTTCTTTCTGTTTATATTTTAGGGAGAATATACTAGATAATAAATATGACAATTAATTTCAAATAGTAGTTATCATCTTTTAGTCAAAATAAAAGTTATGTCTTCATCTGACACTTAAATCAATCAAATATATCAGATAATAAATATGACAATTAATGAATGNATATAGTTATTTTTGTAATTATACTACTTATATTTTATGAGTATTTTATATATATGAGTCTGATATTGTGGATAGTTATCTAGATTAATTTTTAGTTAATTAATCTCTTTAATTATGTTTTAATCGCGTTATTAAGTTAGTCAAGTTGATCAATACTTTTTGTGTGTTTGGTCAACATATGAATTTCATTTTATTACAAAAATAATATTAAAATTATATAAGAAGTTGTGATATTATAACATTTATTTCTATTTTTAACTTAGGGAGAATATACCTGATAATAAATATGACAATTAATTTCTAATAGTAGTCATCCTTTTTTAGTCAAAATAAAAGTTATGTCATACTTAAATCAATCAAATATATCATATAATAAATATGACAATTATTGAATGTATATAGTTATTTTTGTAATTATACTATTTATATTTTATGAGTTTTTTATATGTATGAGTCTGGTATTGTGGATAATTACTTAGATTAATTTTTAGTTAATTAATCTTTTTAATAGTGTTTTAATGGTGATATCAAGTTAGTCAACTTGATCAATACTTTTCATGTGTTTGGTCGACATATGAATTTCATTTTATTACAAAAGTAATATTAAAATTATATAAAACGTTGGGATATTATAACATTTCTTTCTGTTTATAATTTGGAAAGAATTTTTTTTATTCCCAAAATCTAAATTTTAAAATCACATTAACTTATATTTCAATTCCTATCACCTCTTATGATCACTTAGTCTTTTAATTAACGTGTTTCCACCCACATAATTAATCAACATCTTTTAACTCAATTTCTTGTTATTACAATATAAAACTATATTGCACCTTATTCCTCTATATCTCTATGGAATCGCATTATAAATTATATAGAGATAAGAAGAAAGCAGCTATACCTTATTCTTCAATTGAGCACAAATAAAGATTTTTGTCCTTTTTACCTATTTGAATTCAAACTTGTTGATACTCAAATAGAAAACTAAGGTAATAATTTCTTAATCTCTGCGTAGAAAGTAAATAGAATATTTGGAATCAACTATATATGAAGATTTGTATGGAGAATTTAGTGCCATTTTTGTTCTCATTTGAGAAAGCTAGAACTCTAGGAGTTTCAAAAAGAATATGATTCTTCCATATGAAAGTTGAATATCATAAACTTCATAAATTTATCCTTCACGAAATTACTCTCTCATTTCATAATTGAATTTAGTATATATATAAAAATTAAATAAGTTAATTACATCAAAATTTACTATTATAGTAACTAATCATGCTAGTGTTTCAACTCATTCATACCTTAAATGAAATGGGTTATTCAGTTGATATTTTTTTCTATTTAAACTTAAGATTTTGAATATGTATTGAAATATTTATGTTCTCAAATCAAATTAAAAAAAAAACTCTGTATTGTTTATTTCAAATATTTATTATTTTTTTCTGGTGAAAATAAATCAATTGATTTAAAATTGTTTAAAAACAATATTAAATATATCATTGAATTACAAAGAGATATTATAAGAAGACAACGAATATTTTTCTGAAACAATCTTACAAATAAGGACACAGAGCACAATAATTTTCTGAAATAATCTTACAAATAAGGACAGAGAGCATAATAATTTTCTGAAATAGAAGCAGTAGTATAAATGAGTTTGAATTTTAGCTTCTTGTTTTCAAAATTTATTCTCTCTTCTCGAAATTTCTTCCATGAATGCGTAAAATCCATTGAGATGTTTTCAAGATTGATGCTGCATTTACTGTAGTATTAAATGTTTTCAGCAATTGCAGCAATAAAAATTGTTTGTGCTTCGATTTCTTACTTTCATTTTTCACTTAGTTTAAAAAATGTAGTAAGAAATCTATACAGAAAAAAGATGAATAAGAAATAATTTTTATGTGCTTTCTATATAAAATTTTAAAAATTATAAATAAAAAATACAAGTATAGTGATAAAACCCATGAAAAATAGTCCTCTAGTAAAAAATGAAAAGTCTTGATAGTATACTTAACTTGAATATTCTTTACATTGTTCTAAGATTTTCAAAAATTGTAAGCTTGAAATCAACTAATCTTATATGTAAAGCTTTTTCAACACTCATTTGTTTATTTATAATTTCAACTATAGAAATTGGATTTAAGAAAAGTCTAAGTTTTTCACCTAAACATTGAAAGTTGTAACTCCTATTTAATCTAACTATATGGTAAGTACATTATAATATAAAATCCATCTACTTTTATGTATATATTTTACAAACTATTCAAATTATATATATATATATATATATATATATATATATATAT
>NC_028351.1:1547070-1648684 GCF_000741045.1 Vigna radiata var. radiata | reverse complement strand
TATATATATATATATATATATATGTATGTATGTATATATTAGAAATTAAACTAATTTTCCACTCTTTTCTAGTTCCTGTTATTATTTCTATCATGGTTTGTATGATAATAATTATTATGCCATTTGTATTATATTTCATATCTCATTCAAATACACTAACAAAATAATATACAATATAAGAATTTTCACCTGTATCTTTATAAAATAATATAATTTATCATGTATGATCATACTTTTACATGTCACAAGAATACATTTTTCCATATCTAATTCAATGTTCATATTGAAGTAAATAGTCAAAATGTTTGATAAGTATATCAAAATGGTATTTCTAGTTTATTTGATTAACGTAATTTGTAATTTCTAAAATTGTCTATACTATTTTTTATATTTTAATAAATTTTCTTAGTATTTTTAGTTTTTGAATCATGTAACTACAAGGTTCTTACTAACATTAATTAATTTAGAATAAATTATGATCATCAGTTTAGATTTAGATTAAGTAACTGGTTAATTTAAAGTTCATTTCAAAAAATTATAAATATAAAGATAGAGATTAAATTGTGATCTTCAGTTTAGGTTTATATTTAATATGCATTAAATTATTATTGATTTTGACATCAAAATACTTTGACCACATCTAAGACGAATTATGATAAAGATAGAAAGTTGGACAATGAAGTATACATTATACAATAAAATAAATAACTTCGATTTTATAATCAAAACATTTTTTTTATTATTACTTATTTATATTTTATATAAAGACAATTAATATCGTACTATTTTTTTTATTTGTTGAATTACAATTTTAATTTTTTATACTATTTAAATTTAAAAAAAAAATCGACATCATTGAAGTAATTATATACTGCTATGTGAAAATTACCATAAAAGTTATAAAAGATAAATTCAATAGAACAATAGTTTAAATTTAGATATACACACGTAAAGCTTCGATAGTTTTGTTGAAGGAGATTTTAACCAGCGTTGAACAAACAATCATGTAGAACAAATCAAAGCACTCAAATTATTAGTTTCTTACAACTAAAAGTTGAAATGTGTAGCACGCGACACACGTACGAATTTTTTCACACTCACACGTAAGAAGCCTCGATAAGTTTAACCCACAAGCTATTTGTGAAGAAAGCAACGTCTGAGTGTGATGGAACCACACACCTACAAACACTATATATATAGCTTGTAGTGACTATCTTTTGTGTTTTCTTTTTCTTTTTTTCTTTTATCTTTTTTAGGTTAATCTTTTAATTTAGCTTTTGTATATTAATAGTGTTGAATATCTAAGTAAGTCTTACGTATGATAAAAAATAAAAAAGTAAAAATATTATATAAAATTAGATTTACTGAATAGGAAGTTTACCAGAGAAATACAACACCAATGAAACCTAAATCTAATTATATAAAAAATTGACACCACTTTCTACCAAAATCCTTAAGATAAATTAATGGGTCTTTACTTTTATAAGGTGTAGTGTAGGACCATTGGGTCGGCCAAAGAACCGTACTGCTCACCATCTAGTGAAAAAATGATCAATCGGTCTGAAAATTATTCTGAGCAATAATAGCCATAAATGGGAAGTTAATGAAAATAATTGTCAAACAATTAATATGAATAATGTCATTTATTGGTGATTAATGAGTCAGACCTAATAGTAAGCTTATTGTAATATTTATAATTTATAAATATTTGTGTGAAAGAAAAGACAGGTAATTTGAATTCTGATCAGTAATCTTTATTACAAGATTATTACACAAAGTCATTGACTTAAATGTTGGAGTATCTTCTGGAGATACCCTCCCCCGTGACTAGGACAAGGAGAAGATGATAGAACAAACAACTTTGAATGTTTTGAATTAGAGATCTCAATTCTACCGAAACATAAAATATTCTACTTTTTCATTTATACTCAGAACTTATACTCATGCTTAAAATCTGAAACAAATAATTTGTTAGCCACCATGGCTCAATAATTTAACATATATGTTTGACCACTAAAATCGTAGGAAATACTATTAGAGTCTTTCACGTTGAATTAGAATACAATTTTTGTTGTGTATTATGAAGCATTAAGAAAGGAGAAAACTTGCAACGATTATGGATCCACCTACTTGAATTAAAGTATTGGGCATGCAATGTTTTTGGATGATCTTTGAATGATAGAGTGAAGGGATTTAATAATTGTGGTTTATTATTATAAGAGACTTTGGAGATGATAATTGGTAAGAAAAGTGATGGTTATGAATATTGTGTGATAAAGTGGGAGATAAGTGAAAGTGACCCTAAAGGGCATTCACTCTTATCCTTCTATAGGGGTAACTTGTAAACGTGGAAAGAATTGGGACAAGTGGCTTTATTGTTGGAAAGTGGCCAAGAAGTTTTGTACAAAACAATTACGACAAATGGGCCTCCCCATGGCTTGCTTTTATGTTAGGGTGACCACTTCACTTTCTTTCCCTTTGTCCTTTTAAACTTCTCAATAGTCATATGTTCTATCTCAAGTTTTCATTTTTATTTTTCTTTTGGAAGGGTTTGATTATCTATGTTTATTTGGTTTGGTGTTTTGAATTTTCAAATCCTTTTAGATTTGTTGGTATTTTATAAGTGAGTTTGGTTGTACACCAAGTTGGAATGAATGAGATAAATAAAAATTCAAAAATATATTGATTTAAATATTTGAATTGAAAATGGTTCTTTGTTATTTTGTATGAAATACTAATAATTCATTGGTATTCTATATTTTTTACTTCTATAACAAGAATCTAATGAAAAAAATAAAAAGAATATACTCAAAATGGTTTTTAATTTTTATTAGACCGTTTGTCTATTTGGTCATTAGATGATTTAATTGTTTGATCATTGGATGATGTAGTTTATGTTATAGATTATACATCAATTATAGATAAAATAAATTTACAAGATATAAATTATACAAGTCTTATCTTGTGCGTTAGTTTTATAAAATTAATTTAGACTTAAAATTCACTTTTTAATATAAAATCAAAGTTGTTTAAAGTATATCCTTAGTATTTATTAGATCTATGTGTCACACGATAAAATAAAAATAATTTATAATATATAAATGAGTGTAAAATTTATCTTATAATCTTGTTTTTTAAAATTGAATTAAATTTAAAATCTATTTGATTATTAAACTATTTAAATCAAAAAGACTTTATAGGTGAGCTTTAAAGTTATTTTTTTTATACAAAACCACATATCTTTCCTTCTTATAATACCTTTATTATTTTGTTTACTTACCACCTTCTCTTATCAAATTTCAATTTCAAAAAGAAGCAATCCTCCTTTTTCCTTCTTTTTGCTTTCTTTTAACCCTTAAATCGTAATCCCTTTTCTTCCCACTTTCCAAATGGATTCATATTATGTAAAGCAAAGCACAAGAGACAAGAAAACCAAATACAATTTATATCTTAAAAAAAGAAGCAAAGAAAACCGTATACACAAAAAAAGAGAGTTTAAAACATTGCTTAATTTGGCACGTTAGAATTTAACAAATTAATTGTAAATAAGTCCATTAAGAATATCCACCTAATTAAGTAATTAAAAGCATATATTAATTGTCTAGAGCATATACTCTCGAAGAATTGACACTTAAGAGATCACTAACCAAGTTTTATTGTGTGGTTGTGTGTCCTTAGTTGGACAAAGTGAATCAATTAAATAAATTTTATTTTAAATTACAATAAATTAGATAAAAAAAATTATTAATTTATTTTGATTCATTAACAATCTGATCCGATCGGATTCATTTAACAAAACTCGAATCCAATCTTTCTCTTAATAATTTAAAACATATTCTAAAGTTTTCACAATCATTTTATATGCATGTGCTTGAGGTTTCTATATAAATTGTGTTGTTGCTTGCTTATGTGCACAAATGTAGTAATACCATTATATTATATTCACCAGTTAGAAAGTTATATGTTGTTGAATTAGCCAAAGTCCTTTGAATCATTGACTCATTAAGCAGTTCGAAACATCAAAAATCAAAATTTTCAATTTTAATCTAAGTCACCCAAGACCATTTTCAATGCAAAAAAATTATACTATAAAGTTTTATTTCCTAATTTCACTGTATCACATCAATTTCATCAATTCATTAAACAATGACGCGTCCAATTTGATTGATGTTATAATTTGATATTTGTCATAATATTTGGTAATTAATTAAGGTGGCAAGTTATGAACGTTAAGCAAAGAGGGTCACATGGAGAAGAACAGTACAACAGCAGTTGAAAGTGGTGATTTAGGGCACAAATTAGTAGTGGGACCCACATGGGCTTTTTTGAGCCCAAAAAGGGCACCATTGCACTGCATTAGACATAGACAGCATTTGGCATGATCATGATCATCATTTCACTATATATATGCTCAAATTCTGAATCTCAATGGGAATCTTTTGTAGGGCAAGATTGATGCCATCATCGTCATCATCATCTCAAACTACACGTTTAATCCCCATAATCAATTCAGGAAACTTTTTATTCTGGTTTCTGCACAATTACACATGCAATTTTGGTCATGTTTATCTTTAACTAATGCAGTCAAAATGATTATCCAGTTCGATCTAGTTCGGTTTACTACGGATTGATCATTTAGTAAGTTAATTCAACTTGACTCATTTATCAGTAAGTCAGAAAAATTCAAACCCAGCTTGGTTAATCACGAATTGGTGAGTTAAACGGATTACTTTATTGGCTTACTTAATTACTATTTCTTTTAAAATAAAAAATTACAAACTTTTTGTAATTCAAATCTTAAATTCAAGGCAATTCAAAATAAGAAAAAAAAAATACAATATAATCTATGTATAATGAGTCGGATGGTATTTTTTAAAATTTTTATAAGATAATAAATTAATAAAAATAAAATTAGATGGGTTGATGAGCCAATTCGGCTCACCACGGATAAATTGGATTTAAATGAATCGGACTGAAAATTGACCTGCAAACAAAAAATATACACTTTTTTCTAATCCAACCTGATCTGAACCTGTGGTAGACCAGATAACTTGAAAATCAAACCCATTTTGACAATTCTAATTTAGAATAAATATTAAACATGTACTTCTATTATTGATATAGCTAAAACAAACATTCATTTGATTTTGTTGAAGTTAAATTTTGCAAGCTAAGTAATACATGGTCTCTATCTATATGACGTGTTCCACTGAAATCAAGGAAGACCTAAAATTCCGGTTTAATATGATAATTAAGATTACGAAAGAAAGTCGGATTCGACTAATTTATTTAATGAAGCGTTGATTTGTATAATAGCTATAGAAAGAAACTGGTCTCCAGTGAAAGTAGCAGTGCAGTGAGTTCTTTTTTCTTTCTACTGTATTTTCCAAATTAAAGTATTAATTTCAATCTTAACACCTTGTCGATTTTCTGACACTAAACACGTTCATTTGCTTAGCTTTCTTCAATTCAATTATTATACTTAATTAGTCTTAATTAATTATTATAATTCAATTCAACGAATCGTCGGCTAATAATCGTCTCATTGTGCCGACTATTTTGATTTAAATATAGCAACGTAAGAATATATATACTATTGTTCAATTATCTCTCTTGAATTTTCTTCCCTCCTTGTTGTTCTCAAGTTTTTGTTTCTTCTTGTATTACTTTTCAAATTCAGGGTTTCAATTTTCAAAACTATATATAATTCTCGTCTATTTTTAATTATGTATATATGCTTTTGTTGAATTGAAATTTTGTATATACAATGAATTGATTAATGTGATATTGTTTAAATGAATCCTACAAAATTTCAATGTATTTCTTCGGGCAATTCTATTTAACGTGCGAATTTTGTGAAGTAAATATAATTTGTAAAAATTAAAACTCGCCTATTCAAAACATGTAGATTCATACTTTAACAACCAAAGATAAATGGTTTTGTTTCCTAGTAGGATAAAGGTTAACTGTTCAGACTTTGTTGTTCAAAATGTAATTATTAAGTGATTTTTTGTGCGCTTTTTTATTAATGTTGACTTAATGACTATCAAATTGTGATTAACTATATTTTAATATTAAGTTAATCAATTTTAAAATTAATTTATTATTCATTCCAAACATCTAATTTAAGGCTAGTAATTTGTTCGATGATTATTTGAGATTAGTGATATGCTTTCTTAGTTGGTGCTTGACTATCCAATCTGGTGGATGGTTTGTTTGGTGGTCGATCGAGTTCGTTGACGTGGTCAACTGAAATGTTTAGTAGTTTGCACTAATTTGCTTCCGAACTAGTATTTGATCATCTCTGAAGTGGTGCATGGCCAACCGACCTGTTTAGTGGTTGGTCGGCTTGCTGGTTTTTTTTTTTTTTTTAAATTGGGTGTGACCATCGTGTATAACTATTGAAAATGTTTAGTAACTGATTGGACTTGCTGGTTTATTCTTCAAACTAAAAGTTAATCATTTTGTGAGTGTGATTGACCGAATGGTCACAAGATACAAATTTAATAATTTTTTAAAAAAATTAAAAAGAAAAATTGATAAAATATAAAATAAGAATTGTTTATATAATCATGGATATTCAATGATGATGGGAAGTGTAATATAATCTTTTTAAATTTGATGTAAGTGAATTTTAAATGGATTTTAAAGTAGTACTAAAATATATTTTAACCGATTAAAGTATACAAATTGTAGTGTTTATATATATATATATATATATATATATATATATATATATATATATATATATATATATATATATATATATATATATATATATATATATAAACACCACAATTTACCTTAAAATTTAAGTAATTACGTAATTTTGTCCCAACATATTTTGAAAATATAACATTTGTGTTTGTATTAATTAAATATAAATGTAACCTCAAATTCAGGATTTTATTCTAATTCTGGCCCCATGTTATTGTATAAACAAAATTCTCTCTCTTTCATGATGTTTGAGATGTCAACTAAGCAAATCCCTAATTTTTTTTTACACATATAAAGGATTTGGAATATATCATTTTAATTAAGCTTTTTGAACATTAGGTGTCACGTCAAATTTCAAAACATAAATTATTTGGTTACCCGACCATTAAAGAGATAAATAAAATGTATATTTTTAGATTTTTTTTTTTTATAAATCTTAAGAAATTTCAAATAAATTATATTAAAATTCAATACAATTACCATGTTAATAATGACATATTAGGTTTTAGATATTTCTAAGGTTCAATGGGACACACTAAATGGTGAGAATAATAAGGTGCCCTTGTCTATCCTTCAAGGATAGATTTTGCAAAGGACAAGGAAACTATCCTACAAAATAAGGGTTCCATCCCCATCAACAAAACAAGATATTTTTCACACATTTTTATTTTATTCATAATATTACACATAAATTATCGAGCTACAATGTAATAATGACACATATTTACATTTATTTAATATAAAGTATAAAAATAAAATGAAATGATCATATATAAATAATTTTTATATTTAAAAAAATAAAAAGTCAAAATATATCATTTATGATATTAGTGGAGAGACATGGATGGACACTGAAGCTTCTTGCACGATCTGCTCATGCTGCTGCTACTCATCCCTATTAAATTCAAACACCTGTTTCTTTTTTTTAATGTATTTATCTTTCTATTCTTTTCTGGCTCAAGAAAATTAATGGAATAAAAATAAATCTCTTTATATTTTATAAGTGACACACGTCAATAACAGATGAAAAATTCAGTATTCTGCAGAGGTGGAAGTATATTAAATGTCAAGGGTTCACTTTGAGTAAAAGTTCATAATTATATTTGTATTTTAACATATAATTTTTTTTCTCGTTTTATCTCTATTACAATATAAATATAATTTTATGTATGTGTATATTTTTTTAATATTTTTTAAACTAAAATTATATTAAAAGAAACGCAATATCAAAAGATATACATTTTTTTATATTAAATTTTAAGAAATATGTTTAAACTTCGTTTTGGTTCCTAAGTTATAAATGGATGTTGAGTTTAGTCCTCGTTTTAAAAAATGTAAGCCTTTGATTCCTAATAACTGTTACATCTTTAAATCTGATTTGTTTCTTAATAATAACAACACTTTAAATTGCTCTTTGTACTTTGACCATGAACATAAAAAAAGAACTCATTTGATACAATTTTTTATAATTTAGGGACCAAAGATTTACAATTTTAAAAACACGACTAAACTGAACATCTGCTTATAATTTAGGAACCAAAAAGAGATTTAAATCTTAAGAAATAAGTTGTAATTAAGTAAAAGTTAAAAATATTATAAAAGAAGTAAAAGGTATGTTTTTATAAATAAATTGAGAAAATAATAACAAAAAAGTTAATATAAAATTTTTAAATTAAAAGTGTTTTAATAATTTAAACAAATAAACGAATATTAAAATAAGTTAATATTCCTAACCATCCATCATCATGTAGATTTATTTAAAAATAAAACAACTCAATTTAAATTATCTGCATACTGAAAATGTTTTGTTCTCTAAATTTAGTTTATATAATCTGACTTAATTGATTTATTTATAACAAAATGTTTACATATTTCGACAAATATTCAAAGCTGAATTTAATGCAATTTGTACAGATATTTTGCAATACCAAAACCGTGTATCCATTAAATTGGTTTCCCTCATTTGAATTCCCAAAGTTGAGAACTCGTTGTCGTCAGGTACAATGCAATTTCTGAATTAAATTCTGAAATTAAAATTTCCTTCTAAACTCTCATTTATTATATGATAAATGTTAATAATAACACTTATTGTCACTATCATCCTTGTTTTCGATATTTACATGATTCCTACTATAAAAGGGTATTCTTAATTTCTTTAATTAGTGGTCTCAAATTCAAATTTATGATATAAAAATACACTAAATATTTAATGATATTGTTATTCCTTCTCTATTTGAACAAAATTTTCTCTCTCTAGACCTTTGTGGCATATAATACAAATAGAATGGTTGCAAAAACTAAATCAATAAACCCAAAATTAAAAAGAAAAATGAAAAAGGGAAGAATAAGATCACTTATGCTTATTGCTATGCAGTGATTGAATAAAATTTGGGATTTGAATGGCTTGAAAAAAAAAAAAAATAGAGTCACACCTATGACTTGGTAAATGGATCAATGGCCGAGTATGACCCACAGCCTTCAAAGCATTATACTGGCCCTTACTAATAATATTGGCCCAAGAAAATAAAAAGGTAAAAGAAGAAGACGAGTGTTTCATTATGCACCTCCAATTTCTTATTTTGCACCTCTAAAAATTATATTTCTAATCTTAAGTAATATTTTTTATCTGACCAAAGCCATGGGACAGGAAAAAAAAATAGTTTCCTTTGACAAACTGATCGAATAAATTAAAACTATTTTTATTTTTGTTAATCTATTATTTATTTTATGTATGAAAGAAGTCAAAAAAAAAAAAAAACTATGTTGATAGTTAAAATTTTTGCTTTGAATGCTAACAGTTACTTAAAATTATTCTACAACTTCACTAATGAAGTTTTAATTTAAATTTCAACACAGGTTTTGTTGTATTTTTTTAATTGTAATTTATAAATAATATATATATATATATATATATATATATATATATATATATATATTATATTATGCTCTTTGAATGCTTGAAATTAATTCATAAATAATAATAATTAAATAACATTATAACTAGAACTTTATCAGGTAAAATTTCCGTTAGATACAATTATAGGAATTTGATAACTAATCCATCTCACAAAATATTCTCGTATTGCATTAAAGATATGGTAAATATTTTATCTCCTTGATTATTGTCTAATGTATTTTATGTAAAAAGAATTAATAAATAAGATATTTTCTATTTTTATGTATATGGATATTTTCTATTTTTATGGTTTGTTAAGATTTGAATAAAATTTAATGATTAATAAAATAATAATCCAAATTATATGAATATCAAAGGTATAATTTGAAATAGGAACGTTATTACTGATAAAGCAGACTAGAAATATATAATTTGAATTCCTGCAACAACAAAAAATAAAACTTCTGAGTTGATAAAAATGAAAGTAAAAAGACAACTAAAATTCATACTTAAAAAGCTTAAATCATCAAACCTTAATGGCAAGTGTATTTCCCATTTCTTTAAACATTTCTTTAAACATTGCTATAGTATCACTCTTCAATTATTAAACATCGCTATAGATCATTATTCAATTAAAATAAATACTCCTTCCCCTTTCTTTTTTTACTGCACAGGTTTAGGTCCTTGGTAATAATCATAAATATATCATAATAATTATGTTTTAAGAATTAGAATAATATTTCTTAATAAGAACAAGTTTATTTGCAATATATAAGATAGCCTAACAAGTTTGAATAAAATACAATTAATATTGCAGTACAAGTGTGAAATTTGAATTCCTAAAACAACACAAAAACATTGCAAATTCAGAGTGTTCCAGTTGTAAACAAGAGGGATAATATGTGACATAAGCTTTAATTAGGTGAAGAAGAATATATTAATTTGATAAACATGTCAACATTCTTACACTATTAAAGAAAAGATAAACATGACAAATTTTTAATATGTTTTAGTGTTTTTAAATTATTTAATTTGATATTTTTTTTATAATTTATTATTTTATTTTTAATATGTTGTGTTGGTGTTTATATAATAATTTTTAATATGTGATGTTGTTTATTTATATATTATTAATTTTTGAATTTGTGTTTTATTATTATTAGAGTAGAAGTATTTAGTGTGATAAATATGTTTATTGTAGGTTGTGATTAATATTATAAGATGAATAATTATTTATTTTAATTAATTGATTCTTAAATAAATTTGAGTTTCATGTCCAAATTTTCTTTTTTTGTAAATGAAGTGACAGAGAGTGATTATATATATAAGTTTATCACTGACAAAATATTTCTCTCATGCAACGATTTAATTGAATGCGTTCGAAAGACTGCATTCGATCTTGGATTTGTAGTAGTCATTATTAGATCTGATACAGCAACTAGTGAAGTTGGAATAAAGACGTTCATTTTGCTAGGTTGTGAAAGGAATGAGGGAAGTATAAAAAATATAAACCAGATGTGCAACCTAATGTATCCGGACAAGAAAATGAGAGTGTCCGTTTAGGTTGAGGGGTAAACCGTATTCTAAAGGAGAGGGTTGAGTTTTAAATATTATGACATGTGCGGCTATTACAATCATGAATTAACACAGACTTTGGTTGATCATCCTTTTGTTGAAAGGTTAAATGTGTTGAACAATCAATTCCTCTTGACATGACTAAGAGTCAAATAAAGTCCTCAAATATTCTATTGGCTCTGAAAGAACATAGTGATACTAATGTGACAACTATAAAACAAATATATAACGCGAGATACACATACAAACGGTCTTTGAGAAGGTCAAGAACTGAAATGCAACAGTCGATGATGATGTTAGATAGAGATAAATACATCTAATGGAGTAGATCTTTGAACAATTTCGATGTAGTAAGTGACTTGTTCTGGACACATCTCGATACAACATACTTATTGAATTCATTTAATATAGTTTTCTTGATAGATACCACGTACAAGCTGAAAAAATAGTCTCCCCTTGCTTGAGATAGTTGGAGTCACATCAATTGGTTTGACATTCACAACATCCTTTGCAATGCTTTCAAGTGAACGTCAAAATAATTTCTCTTGGACATTGTGTTGATTTCACATTGGAAAGGTTCAAAGGATTATTTAAGACATCAGAGGGCGGTCCACATATTATTATCACTAACAAAGACCTTGCTTTGATGAATGTCGTTGACGATGTATTTCCTAAGACTTATTAGATGCTTTGTACGTTCCACATTATGAAAAATGTCAACGTGAAATGCAGGATGTTAGTGGATTCAGTTGAGACATGAGATGTTTTCATGGAAGTGTGGCAAAATGTGATGGAGTGTGAGGAACAATCGATGTTTGGTGTTTATGTTGATCGTCTTCAGTATGTCTTTGTTGCATGACCACTATTTTTTGAATATGGGAACAATATTTGGGTCATTTTGTGCAAGGCATACTTCGTTAAGGAATTTTTATATTTACGAAAAAAATATTAAATGAACGATTTACGATAAGAGAGTAATTCACTCCTTTGTTGAACGTGTTAACCATTCCGTTGTATCGTTGTGATAATGAGAACATTTACTCACTACATTCTCTATTTTAATATTCTAATTCATTGTACTTTATAATTAAATTTTACAGTTTTTATTTAAAATCAATTAGTTGGACTAAAACTGAATTAATTATCTTAAACAAAGTTTGAAACTCTCCAAACTGAAAGAAAGAATAGAGAAGGATGGATTCAATCTCGAAAATCATAACAGTTTGTTGGTTGTTAATTCTTGCTTGGCAGTTGAGAGGTAGTGAAATACCTCTCAAAGGAGTTGATGTTAAAATAACAAACATGTTAGCACATAAGGAGTTGACACTTCACTGCAAAGACAAAGATCATGATCTGGGTTTTGTTAAACTAATTTCTTTGTAGATTTAACCTTGTACTTGTGTCGTTTTCATTAGTACAAAAATCATATTTTATGACGTACAAAAACAAACTATGACGTACATAGTTTTGTACGTTATAATATGTCTATACATTCATTTTATGACGTAGTAAAAATTCACGTAACATGTATGGTTAATGACTACGTCTTAATTATATATCTCTTTAACACATATATTTGGGGATGATGTTGTAACATGTATTTTATTGGATTTAATATGTGATTTTTGTTCTTATATATCATTCAATTTAATTAATTTATTTTTACCTAATTTAGAATCTTCAATTTATATTTCAATTATTAATATAATTTTTATA
This sequence comes from Vigna radiata var. radiata, assembly GCF_000741045.1. Lineage (NCBI taxonomy): Eukaryota > Viridiplantae > Streptophyta > Magnoliopsida > Fabales > Fabaceae > Vigna > Vigna radiata. The sequence continues at coordinate 1,635,780 of NC_028351.1, read as the reverse complement.
AAAATATAAAATTTATAAATTTTTCTTTCTTATTTATTGAAATACATTAATTTAGTAAATTTTTGCTACGTCATAAAATGAATGTGTAGACCTATTATAACGTACAAAACTATGTACGTTATAGTTCATTTTTGTACGTCATAAAATATGATTTTTGTACTAGTGTTTATATAGTGTTTATATAGAAAGGTGGTGATCATCGACATTTATGTTGAACATAGAGATCATCATTGTAACAATAATGTATGTTCTTGGCAGATATCTGAAAAGACAAGACAGAATAATGATAATTAACTAACTGTTTTAAGTTAGTTGTGGCAGGAGCAGGAATTGGGCCTTTATAAAGACCCCTTGTTTCGAGGTAGTTAGTCTGAACAATGTATTCTGGATTCTTGAAGTAAATACTCTTCTTTCCTCTTCTTCCTCACTCTCTGCCTACCCATCACTGTTTTTCTTCTTTGTTTCTTATTTCCAGAATGTCAGCACGCGAGATACTTCACGCTAATGCAGCTCAGCAACATGCGATGACGTGCTTGGAATTAATTCAGATCGGAAGTTATCTAGAGACCGAGATAAAATGGAACATTGTTAAAGCTTCGCTTGAGGTCCTCCAGTCTTTACCTCGGCAGCATGTAGTACGACATGTACGTGCCCGTGGCCGCAACGCTAATGTCAACGCAAATAATGCCGACCAAAACAACGATAAGTGAAGGAACGCCAATGAATTTGAAAGAGTTTGTATAATATTGTAAAGATTTTCAAATATATTTCGAACATACAGTCGTACATACATTTCGTATATTTCTTTTTCTTCTGATAATAATTCAATGGTAATTGGTGCGTTTTGTCAGAAAAAAAGAAAAAATAAATTATTGTATTTCTTATTGAATGATAAGGAGAAAATATAATTGATATATATAATTGTTCAGAACAATATAATAAAGGAATATAAGTATAAAAATATATGAACATAAAGGCACAAATATGAACAGAGAATAAAATAATTCCAATACCAATACCAACTCTTATTAAACCTCTTGAAACATGTATACATATATTGTGTTTTTTGAATTAATAGAATCTGATTGACGTGTGTTGATGTTACCGAACATGAATTACTTTGTTTGTATAGAGGGTTTTATTCCATAGTTTAAATGATGCCCCACAATGTACAATGTAGATAAGATAAATATCTTATTTAAAGGATGTCTAGTTTTACGTGATTATAATTTAATCAAAACCTAGTGTATGATTGGTTGCTTGAAAAACTGTTTGCAGGAATTAAAATGTAGTAGTATAAGTATTATCGACCTGCACTTGGTTCTTTGAAATTGTAATTGCTGTAAAAATAAATGTTGACATGTTAATTGTTGGTTTGGTCTCGATTTAAGCTAATTAAGGTTTTCTGTATTCTGCATAGCTTCGGTGCAGTTATAGTTGACTTGGGAATGTCTTTAAAATGGATTAAACTTTATTGGAATGATAAAAGTTTGTTGGAAAAAAAACACAAACAGCTTTGTATCTTTACGTAAATGAGAACTGCAGAGCTATTATGCAACTGCCAAGATTATTTATAAAATGGTCCAGCTCCTTTATTTTCCTTACAGTATTTTTCTGAAAGCTTTTTCAAAGGGGGCCGATATACATAGAATAAGCACTACTTTAAGCACTTTACGTGAACATCATTTTTTCCTTTCTCATTGAATGGACATACACACCCTAAGTTGAAACTGGGAGGTATTTGGAGGATTCTTATGGTTTCCATACGGAAGGAAGGGTAGGACACTTGGAGCCAGTGAATCCTTGGTTCTTGAAGAGGTTGATGTTGTAAGTGAAGAAAGGAACAATGGTTCTGAATTGGTGCCAACAGAGACAGACAGTGACAAGGGTATTGGTTGATGATCAAGTTAATGTGATTGAAAAGGTTGATCATCAGCTTGATGAGAAAGAGGGGTGGAGTCCCATATTGGTTTTTGGCCCAACTCACCTTTAACTTGTCATTGAAGTATACTACAGTCACAGTAAGTAACTATGTATTTTATATAACTCTTATTCCAATGAAATTACCTGATAGTGATGGAAAGAGTGGTGAAGCTAGTACAGCTCAGTTTCTTGGATATCTTGGGCTTTTCAATGTTTTAATTTAATTTCTTATTGGCCTGCGTGAATTTTGTGATATGCAATGTGTTATTAGTTCAAGAGGATTACAACAGGCTGAAGCCTTTGAGCTACAGGCTTTCTCTTTAGTTACTCATGCAGTTCAAAACATCAAAAATCAAAATTTTCAATTTTAATCTAAGTCACCCAAGACCATTTTCAATGCAAAAAAATTATACTATAAAGTTTTATTTCCTAATTTCACTGTATCACATCAATTTCATCAATTCATTAAACAATGACGCGTCCAATTTGATTGATGTTATAATTTGATATTTGTCATAATATGTGGTAATTAATTAAGGTGACAAGTTATGAACGTTAAGCAAAAGGGGTCACATCGAGAAGAACAGTACAACGGCAGTTGAAAGTGGTGATTTAGGGCACAAATTAGTAGTGGGACCCACATGGGCTTTTTTGAACCCAAAAAGGGTACCATTGCACTGCATTAGACATAGACAGCATTTGGCATGATCATGATTATCATTTCACTATATATGCTCAATTTCTGAATCTCAATGGGAATCTTTTGTGGTGCAAGATTGATGCCATCATCGTCATCCTCATCTCAAACTACACATTCAATCCCAATCCCCACAAGCAATTCAGGAAACTTTTTTTTCTGGTTTCTGCACAATTACACAATTTGGTGATGTTTATGTTTATCCGGTATTATCAAAATGGATTATTCAGTTCCATCGGTCCGTTATGGTTGATCATTTAGTAAGTCAATTTAACCTGATTTATTTATTAACGAGTTAGAAAAAATCGAACTCGATTCAACCCATCACGAATTGGTGAGTTAAACTGTTTGGTTCACTTACTCACTTAATTACAATTTTTTAAAATTAATTTGTAATTCAAAAATTTAAATAAATTTAATTTCTAAAATGATATTAAACTCAAGGCAATTCAAAATAGAAAAAAATACAATATAATCCACGTATAATAAGCCGAATATTATTTTTTTAGGATTTTATAAAATAATAAATTAATAAAAGTAAAATTAGATAGGTTGATGGACCAATCCTGTTCACTACGAGAATCAATCTAGACGAACCGATTTAAATAAACTAAGTTAAAAATTAATATGAAAAAAAACATTTATTTTTAATCCAATCTAACACAAATTCGTGGTGGGTGGGGTTGACCGGTACGTTAAACCTATTTTGAGAATTCTAATTTTGATGAACTCTTAAAGATCTACTTCTATTACTCAATAGCTAAAACAAACATTCATTTGATTTTGTTGAAGTTAAATTTTGCAAGCAAAGTAATACATGGTCTCTATCTATATGACGTGTTCCACTGAAATCAAGGAAGACCTAAAATTCCGGTTTAATATGATAATTAAGATTGTGAAGGAAAGTCGGATTCGACTAATTTATTTAATGAAGCGTTGATTTCTATAATAGCTATAGAAAGAAAAGGGTCTCCAGTGAAAGTAGCAGTGCAGAGAGTTCTTTTTTTCTTTCTACTGTATTTTCCAAATTAAAGTATTAATTTCAATCTTAACACCTTGTCGATTTTCTGAAACTAAACACGTTCATTTGCTTAGCTTTCTTCAATTCAATTATTATACTTAATTAGTCTTAATTAATTATTATAATTCAATTCAACGAATTGCCGGCTAATAATCGTCACATTGTGCCGACTATTTTGATTTAAATATAGCAATGTAAGAATATATATATATACATATATATACTATTGTTCAATTATCTCTGTTGAATTTTCTTCTCTCCTTGTTGTTCTCAAGTTTTTGTTTCTTCTTGTATTACATTTCAAATTCAGGGTTTCAATTTTCAAAACTATATATAATTTTAGTCTATTTTTAATTATGTATATGTTTTTGTTGAATTGAAAAGCTTAATTTTTTATATACAATGAATTGATTAATTTGTTATTGTTTAAATGAATCCTAACAAATTTCAATGTATTTCTTCATGTGTAGGGCAATTCTATTTAACGTGCGAATTTTGTGAAGTAAATATAATTTGTAAAAATCAAAACTCACCTATTCAAAATATGTAGATTCATAGTTTAACAACCAAATATAGATAAATGGTTTTGTTTCCTCGCAGGATAAAGGTTAATTGTTTAGACTTTGCTATGTTGTTCAAAATGTAATTATTAAGTGATTTTTTTATGTCTGTTTTTTATTAATGTTGACTTAATAACTATCAAATTGTGATTAATCATGCTTTAATATTAAGTTAATCAATTTTAAAGTTAATCTATTATTCATTCCAAGCATTTAATTCAAGGTTTAACAATTTGTTCCATGATCATTTGAGTTTAGTGATCTGCTTTTTCAATTGGTGTTTGACTATCCAGACTGGTGGATGGTTTGTTTGGTAGTCGATCGAGCTTGTTGGCATGGTCAGCTCGAATCTTTAGTGGTTTGCACTAGTTTGCTTTTGAACTAGTATTTGATCGTCTCTGGACTGGTACATGGCCAACCAACCTGTTTAGTGGTTGGTCTGCTAGTTAGTTAGTGTATAACTATTCAACATGTTTAGTGATTAATTAAACTTGGTAGTTTATTCTTCAAACTAAAAGTAATCATTTGGATTGTGATTGTGATTGACCGAATGGTCATAGGATACAAATTTAATAATTTTTTAGAAAAATTAAAAAGAAAAATTGATAAGGGATAAAATAAGAGTTGTTTATATATAATCATGGATATTCAATGATGATGGGAAGTGTAATATAATCTTTTTAAATTTGATATAAGTGAATTTTAAATGGATTTTAAAGTATTACTCAAATATATTTTAACGTATTAAAGTATACAAATTGTAGGGTTTATATATATATATATATATATATATATATATATATATATATATATATATATATATATATATATATATATATATATAATTTACCTTAAAATTTAAGTAATTACATAATTTTGTCCCAACATATTTTTTTGAAACTATAACATTTGTGTTTGTATTAATTAAATATAAACGTAACCTCAAATTCAGGATTTTATTCTAATTGCCCCATGTTATTGTATAAACAAATTTCTCTCTCTTTCACGATGTTTGAGTTATCAACTAAGCAAATCTCTATTTTTTTATTTTTTTTACACATATAAAGGATTTGGAATATCTCATTTTAAAGCTTTTTGAACATTAGGTATCACGTCAAATTTCAAAACATAAATTATCTTGTTACCCAACAATTAAAAAGATAAATAAAATGTTTCTTTCTAGTTTTTTTTTTAAATCTTAAGAAATTTCAAATAAATTATATTAAATAATGACCTGTTAGGTTTTAGATATTTCTAAGGTTCAATGGGACACACTAAACGGTGAGAATAATAAGGTGGAAAATGATATTTTAACATCAATTTTTTGACATCATTTTAACACTACACACGTGTCAAAATATAGTTGGACGATTTCAAATTAAAAAAAAAAAATTGGTTTTTCTCTTCCAAATATGTCCTTACATCAACCTTTTTTAATATGAAATCATTAAATCACATTTTGACACGTGTGCAGTGTCAAAATGATGTAAAAAATTAGTGTTAAAATATCATTTTTCTAAAGGTGTCCTTGTCTATCCTTCAAGGATAGATATTGCAAAGACAAGGAAACTATCCTATAAAATAAGGGTTCCATCCCCATCAACAAATATTTTTCACACATATTTTTATTGTATTCATAATATTACACATAATACAATGTAATAATGAAACACATTTACATTTATTTAATATAAAGTATAAAAATAAAATGAGTATATAAAAATATTTTTTATATTTTAAAAAAATAAAAAGTAAAAATATATATCATTTATAGGATATTAGTGGAGAGACATGATGAACATTGAAGCTTCTTGCACGATCTACTCATCCCTATTAAATTCAAACACCCAAATTAGAAACACACTGTTTCTTTTTTTTAATGTATTTATCTTTCTATTTTTTCTGGCTCAGGAAAATTAATGGAATAAAATAAAATCTCTTTATATTTTAAGTGACACACGTCAATAACATATGAAAATCAGTATTATGCAAAGGTGGAAGTATATTAAATGTCAAGGGTTGACTTTGAGTAAAATTCATAATTATTTTTGTATTTAAATATATAATTTTTTTGTCTCATTTTATCTCTATTAAAATATAAATATATTTTTATATATGTATATGTGTTTTTTTTAAATATTTTTTAAACTAAAATTATATTAAAAGAAACACAATATCAAAAGATATACATTTTTTAATATTAAATCTTAAGAAATAAGCTGTGATTAAGTAAAAGTTAAAAAGATTATAAAAGAAGTAAAAGTAGTAAAAGGTATGTTTTTATAAATAAATTGAGAAAATAATAACAAAAAAGATAATATAAATTTTTTAAATTAAAAATGTTTTAATAATTTAAACTAATAAACTAATATTAAAATTACCATCGATCATCATATAGATTTATTTAAAAATTAAACAACTCAATTTAAATTATCTGCCTAGTGAAAATGTTTTGTTCTCATTTATTTATAACAAAACGTTTACATGTTTCGACGAATATTCAAAGCTGAAGTTAATGCAATTTGCACATATTTTGCAATACCCATGAAATTGGTTTCCCTAATTCCCAAAGTTGAGAACTCGTTGTCAGTCAGGTACAATGCAATTTCTCAATTAAATTCTCAAATTAAAATTTCCTTCTAAACTCTCATTTATTATATGATAAATGCTAATAATAACACTTATTGTCACTATCATCCTTGTTTTTTATATTTACATAATTCCTCTTAATTTGTTTAATCAGTGGTCTCAAGTTCAAATTTATGATATAAAAATACACTAAATATTTAATGATATTGTTTTTCCTTCTCTTTTTTGAACAAAAATGTCTCTTATATGCTGTAGACTTTTGTGGCATATAATACAAATAGAATGGCTTGCAAAAACTAAATCAATAAACCCAAAATTAAAGAGAAAATTAAAAAAAAGGGAAGAATAAGATCCCTTATGCTTATTGAATGGCTTGAAAAAAAAAAAGTTACATCTATGACTTCGTAAATGCATCAATGGCCAAGTATGACCCACAGCCTTCAAAGCATTATTTTGGCCCGTACTAACAATAATGGCCCAAGAAAATAAAAAGGTAAAAGAAGAGGAGGAGTGTTTCGGTCTGCACCTCCAACCTCCTCTAAAAATTATATTTTTAATCTTAATTAATATTTTTTTAGTTTTTCACTTTTAAATTAAAAATATCCTATTTTGAAATTTGTACGGATGAAAGTGAACAAAAAAATATAGAAAACGAACTTCGAAATTGAGCTTACTAAAATCTTCATAGTTCGAATTCTCGATGTTCTTGTTGGACTTCTATTTAAAAGATACGTTGTTGTGGAGAATACTTCTCTCCATAAATATTTTGGTAATCTTTTGCATTTTAACATACACTCGAGCAACATCCTATTTATCCATTCCTCCAGTCCGTTGTGGAGTGTAGGGAGTTATTACTTCATGTGTTATACCATTGTCACTACAGTACTTGTTCATTTCGTGAGAATTAACTATCCTCAACCGTCAGTTCTGAGCAGCTTGACATGTAGTCCAGATTGTCTCTTCACCATGACACAAAATTTGACAAAGCATGAGTAAACGTTCTTCTTTTTCTTAATCAAATAAATCCAAATTTTTTTGGTCCATTCATAAAAAAAAATAAGGAAATACTTGTTACGTCTAATTGATTCTTGCTCGAAGGGTCCACACACGTTTGAGTAAACCACTTCAAGAGGTTGCTTTGCCTTCTTGTTTGTTGTTCTCTTGAACTGTTTCCTGGTTTGCTTTCCAACTACACAACCTTCACACACCTTCTTTGGTGAATGAATCTCAGGAACTCCTTTCACCATCTCTTTATCTTTCAACTGATTCAAGCTTCTGAAATTTAGGTGTCCATAGCGGTAATGCCATAACCACACTTCTTCCTCAGTATTGATAGATAATAAGCACTGAACAGTTGTAACACTAAGCTTCACCTTGAAAGTTCTGTTTTTGGCTAGTGGAGCTTTGAGCACGAGACGTCTTCTGTCATCAAATACTTCTATATGCTTTTGATGCATGTTCATAGTATATCCTTTATCAAGCAACTGCCCAAAGCTGAGCAAATTGCTCTTCATATTTGGTACGTACAACACATTATTCATGTACGCGGGTTGTCCGTCCTTGCGTCTGATCAGGATCCTTTCGGCGTCTTCGGCCATTATCACATTGTTATCGGCAAACCTTACGCTGCTTTTAACACTCGAATCCAGATCTATTAGCCACTCCTTCTTGCCAGTCACGTGGTTAGAGCGGCCCGTATATAAGTACTAAGAGTCTTCTTCTTCTACATGGCTTGAGTCTTGAGACATCAACATGTGTTTGCTCACTTCTTGACATTTGTCTTCACTGCATGTCTCAGTCTTGCACCTGTTCCAACACCTTTCTTGTGCTAACTTCCACTGTTGCATTTCTTTATCAGAATCAACAACACTCATTAAAAGAATGTGATCCAAATTAGAATCACCTACGTCTGCATCCTGTGCAAGATTAACTTCATCTTCCTTATTCTTCTTTACGGCTTTGTTTGTCAGCGTTCGCTTGAGTAGTGCCCATACTTGTTACATGTATAGCACTGAATGTTCTTCTTATCGACATTTTTTCTACCTCTCCCTCTCGTTTGTTTTCCGCCTCTTTTGTTGTCACTATACTCTTCTCCAACAGCCTGATAAGAGACATTCACATTTCTTCCTCCGGATCTGCCTCCCCGAGATCGGCATCTGCCTCTTCTAGCGCCTCGTTCTCTAGGTTTAAAACTGCTTCTTACTTGTAAAGCTTGGTTCGAACCCATTTCATTTCCGGCTTTCTTTTCTTTCAAACAGACGTTGTTCATGGGCCTCCAACGAGTTCTGCAACTCTTCCACTCTCATATTTTCCACGTCTTTGCATTCTCCAATTGCTACGACGATATGATCATGCTGCGGGATTAGCGTTCTAAGAATCTTCTCCACGATTTTCTTGTCCTTCACCACTTTGTCGCATGCTCTCATGGCATTCACCACCACTTGTATCCTCCCCATATACTCAACAATCGATTCTTGCTCTCCCATGCCCAAGAGTTCGTATTGTCTTTGGAACGACTATAGTTTGATCTTCTTAACTTTACCTGTGTTACTGTAGTCTTCTTGAAGAATGTCCTAGGTCTCCTTCGTCGTGCCTGCCTTTGATACCTTTTGGAAGATGGTGGCTGATGCAACAACATTCAGGCCTTGCAGTCTAATGTCTTGCTCTCCTTATACCATTACTTTGTCTCTTCAGAATATTCCTTCAATAACTCCTTAAAACCCTTGACTACCTCGTCCACTTCTTAAAAACCAAGAACGACGTCCATTTTAACGCAAAGCCAAGAATGACGTCCATTTTAACACACCAGTCATCAAATCCCTTTTCGTCAAACACCAGGAGATTATTGTCTATCACGCCAACCACTTCTTCTTGATCGGTTTCTGCTGATCCACCAGGTTTTCGAACTTGTGCTCTGGGTATGACTGTTAGCGTGGCTGAAGCGTGGTGTAGAGAGTAAGAGAGATAGAGCAGAAAATAGAAGAGAATGAAAACGTGTGTATTACGTTGACATTACGTTGACGCCCATAGGAGTCTCTGAAAATCTCTCACACGTTGAAGAATCTGAAGACACTGCAGCAGGAGGCAAGGATGCTAGCGGTGGCGGGATGGCCTCATCAGCAGCCGATGGCGGCTTGGCCTCGTCCAGAGACGCCGCCGGCTTGGCTTCATCCACAGTCGCGAGCATGGTTTTGTCAACCTCCGTAGTAGTGACGCTTTCAACGCAGCAACGCAGCCTCCGTGATGCCCCACAGCCTTGGTGATCAAAGAATTCAAATCTTTTGTTTATACTCACTGTCCTGTAACATCAAAGAATCAATCTTTTGTATATACTCAATAAAATAGCATAATTTTTGCATATGGTTTTTTATTTTATTTTGTTTTAAGTAATTATGTTCTTCATTCCTCTGCTAATCCAAATCTAATTTTTATGGAATTTGAAAATGGATAAATAACTTTATTTAATTTCAAACTATAAATATTTGTATGATAGGCAATTAATAGATTAGAATATGTATCAATAAGTAGAGTTTTATGGCGGACTCAAAGATCCTAATTTCAATAACTAAAAATTATAATAAAAATTAAATATCTAAAAAATATTTGACGAGAAAAACTTTAACATTTTTAAGAGAATATCTGTAACACCTATTTTTTAGATGTTACGGTGTAATGTTTTTTTCATTTTATCATTTTTATACTAACTTTGAAAGACAGTAGTGGTAAGATTCGAGGATTTCAATATCAGCCTAAGTATAAATCAGTAATTGAAATATTTAAGTTAAGGTTTATTTTAATACCATGTGGATAATTATTAGAGTAGAGTATATGTTTTTGATGACGTGAAATAATTAATTGAGTTAAAAATATGAAAATAAGAACATAATATCAGCAAAATAAGATTGACCTAGTGGTACAAGAGCTCCTTCGCCAAAACCTAGAGGAAGGGGAGGTTCTGCGGTGTGAGGAATAGAGAAGAAAAGCAATGCGTTTTGGAAAGAAGGAGGAGAAGACACAGAACGGAGGAGAACCGTGAGCTGTGGGCGTGGAGGGTGAGAACGTGAGGTATTCCAAGGGTTTTCGATTTGAGAAGTCGCCATAAGGACAGGACTTCGGATCAAGGTATGGGGAGCTAAACTTGTTTCGTTAGCTTTTGATTGGGTTATTCGATGGTTGTATTTCTGTTCAGCCTATAGATGTTTAAGCAATGCAAAAGTTTTCTTAAGTTTGTACTCACAACCTTTTTGAATAAATACTATATACTACCCTTCTGATCGAAAATCCAAATTTAAATAATAAGATTCAATAGCTTATGATAGGTTCTTCTCACTTTTAAGTAATGATTACACAATGAAAATGCCTTGAATTTAAGAGTGTGGCATGCTAAAAGATTTAATATACTATCTTTTTTGGAATTCTTTCTTAATCACTTGCAGAGAGAAACACGCCTCTTATAGCAATTGTTTTGTGATGTGAAGAAAAAATAAACATACTTCAATACTTCAATTAACATGATTTGTAGTTCCTACAGAAAGTCAAGTAACATTATACTCTTACATGAATGTTTTTGACATCAAAAAAATTGTTGCAGTTCTGTCCAAAATTATTAAAAGGAATAAAACTGGAAGTGCGACCTGGAACCCCTCTTGCATACCTTCAATTGGGAACAACGTGATTTCAATGAACCACTGGCTTATAGCATGTCTGATGGACACTTTGCCCATCCCAAATGTGGTTTTCCCCCAGTCAGACAAACTGGAATTAATTTATTTAACTTGCGTTTGTTTAGGTGCAAACTTGATTGTGGTCCTTTAAAAACAATAGTCTTTTGCGATTACATCTGATCACTGGTATATGGTGGAGTAAAACATGTGATATTTATACTACTCTTTTAGCTGCTTGTGCATTTATGGATTTCAGCTCTTGTTTTTGTTTGAACCATTTTCTTTACTTTTTTATCTGACCAAAGCCATGGGACAGGAAAAAAAAAATAGTTTCATTTGAGAAACTGATCGAATAAATTAAAACTATTTTTTTTGTTAATCTATTATTTATTTTATGTATGAAAGAAGTAAAAAAAAAAAAACTATTTTGATAGTTAAAATTTTTGCTTTGAATGCTAACAGTTACTTAGAATTATTCTACAACTTCACTAATTAAGTTTTAATTTAAATTTCAACACAGGTTTTGTTGTATTCTTTTAATTGTAATTTATAATATTGATATTATATTGTAAAATGCATATCATGTTCTGTTTTTCAGTAATTACGCCATTTTTGATTAATTGAGCTTATAATTATGTTGCATACTCTAATTGAACGGAAATAAATAGGCATAGGGTAGTATTATATCTAATGAGAACCAATTAGTTAAAAGCAAAGAGTTACATTGTAATTGGAAAGTTGTACTGCAACAAAGAGTAGAAGTTATTGGGGAGTTGTAAAATGATTGATTGGATTACTAATTCTTGCTAAAAACTTTACATAACCGTGATTAACTGTCTGAATATGTAAGTGTTGGAAATCATGTATTGTTAAAAAAAAAATTGTATAATGTTTCGGATAATTGTGGTTTGAAGGGTGAGGTTGTTGATGCATGAATTTTATGACTAATTGTTTGGAAGTTTTAGGTGGCGAATTAGACTCTAATGCATTTGTATATTTTTATTTCATCCTTAAGTCACTGGATAAGTTCCAAAATGGTTTTGGTTGTGTATAAGTTAGATTCCAGCTTGTGTGTTAAGTGTTCACTTTGTTGTTTGCTGTTATAAAATCTATATAAGACACTTTTTGGTTTGTTGTCAAAGAGGTTCGTTGTCATTACTTGCTGTCATTGCAGTTGCTGTTTCAGAATTCTGCACATTCTGTCATTGCTGTTTTGATTAAAATGCTGCAGAAAATTGTTGGCTCTTAGGGTTTAAATTGCTGCAGAAAATTGTTTGCTGTTTTGATTAAAATGCTGTAGAAAATTATTTGCTGTTTTGACTAAAATCCTTGCTGTATTGAGCTGTTTTGATTGTTGTTACTGCATTAACATCTTTGCAGTATTAGGTTGTTTTTACTGCTGCTTCTGTACTAAAACATTGATGTTTTACAACTTTATTGGGTTTTATAATTGAGATGATAATAAACTGGAAATTTTTATGTTGTTGGGTTATAAGGAACGTATGTTGAGTCATGTTGTTGGGTTATAAATTAACATCTCTAAATCAATGGTTAATGATGTGTATATTGGCTGCTTGGTGTGTATAACCTAATGAAAAATAAAATTGGTGCAAGGGTTGTTGTTAGGGGGGGTGTAGATTCTACTTGTATGAATTTATTTGATGCTAAGATGCAGTAGGAGTATCATGAAACCCTGTCCAGTAATATAAACTGTTTGAAAAAGAGTTGGCAATCATTGAGGTGGGTTGGTAGGCTATAATTCATGTTACAGTAATATGCTCAAAGGATGGTTTATGGTAATTAATAAATGTCAAGTATGCATATTAGAACTTAGACTAATTATGTCTGTGTGCTATTTCAATTATAAAGGCTAATAAAGTGAAAGAATTGAAATTAGATAATATATTATGCAGATTGTTTGGATACCTCGTGATTGGAATTATAATTTAGTAAAGATAAAATTAGTTAATTGAATAGGAGGAGGTTTGGGGTATTGTCGAAGTAAGTGATTGGGATTATGTAGGTCTCAAACCCGGTTCACGTTGCGTAATATATATATTGCTTGAAAAATTAGTCTGCATCATTTTATTAAAATTAGTATAGCTTTAAGGAATGTGCAGGGAGGGAACGTTGGTGTGGACTGAGGTAAGTATATAGCTTGTAAGTTGGATAAGTAAGTGAGATGTATGTGTTTCTTGTAATATGGCATGGGCTTATGATTGATAATATATATATATATATATATATAGCTGCTGAAATTATTTGTATAGGAGTATAAGTAGAAGTTTAATGGTAAATGGTTTTATGTTATTAGAAAATGTTGCTGTTAAGTTATAATTAGGTTCACATAGTTAATCTTACTGTAAATTAATGAGTATTTGAGGTTAAAGTTACATTAAGTAGGAACAGGGAAATTAAAATAAAACAGACAGGGTACGTATGGGATGTGTTTGGTATTAGAGATATGTTCATAAACTTGTGGTGATGCTGTTTGAAGAGACTAAAGTTTGAACTGGATGACCTGCCCTGAATTGTCGTATTAAGCGTTATGTATAAAAGGGAAATGGTATTACGTCATATATCTGATATTGGAAAGGTGTAGAATTATACTATTTTATGATTTTATTAGATTTGACTGTGTGGTTGTTTATGTGTTTTAAATGTTATCTCACCCATACATTCTGTCTACTTGTCTGTGTGTATTAACGAGAGAGGGGATCGACTATGGGAGTTTTATTTAAAGTTGATCTATTTATGTAAATGGTTGTATCAAACATTTTGCGTTATTGTTGGATTTGGATAATTTCTAGTTTTATGTTCTAAAAATTTTATTTCTTTTGGAAAATTTTAATTATGTTGTGATTTTAAATGAGTATATTTATTGAACTATGAAATTGATAAAATTACATTTGTGGTAGAATATGAAAGAATTTTTAGTACAGAATTCTTATAGATTAAAATAGAATGATTTTATTCATGATTGCGAAATTTTTATTTTTTTACACGTTTTCGTGACATCAAAATTAGGGGTGTTACAGTAGTGACAAAGTTTGATTAGCCTTCTTGACCAACTGCTATTTTTTGCATGCAGATAGATTGTTAGCTGACTTGTTTGTGTCCAAGCAGGAGGAATAAGATGCCTCCTTACGACTGTATGTTTCTGTTTAAACCTCATATCGCAAAAGAAGCTATTTTGGATTTAGTTGTAAGGGTGGGAAAACATGTGTCTGGAAGAAATGGGGTTGTCACTGATGTTAAGAATCTCGGAATTGCTCAGTTGGGATATGGTGTGAAGAAGTTGGATGGCAGATGTTATCAGGTGAGGTTGATTGTTTGTGATGCATTACAGAAAGTTTATGCATCATTGGTTGTTGTTGTTGTGCTGTTTATAGTACCTGTTTTTATGTAAGTATTGACGTAATTTTGAGCCTAGAGAATACTTCAGGAACTTCACTGAATTACTCTACTATTTAGATGGTGCAATTCAATTAATTCATATTTTATTTTACAGCTGTTGAGGTTAATGAATTCATTTGCTAATAATATAGTTAAATTTTCTTGTAACATTAATTCTGATAGAGAGTATTTATGTGGTTATACATTCATGAAATTTTTGTCTTGCCATTTAACCTCATTGTGGTAACTGAACTACCAGTGCACCAGTAGTATGTAGCTAGACCACCACCATTTAGGTGAATCCTTCATAGTTCTTGTTCTATTTATGTCAAAATTTCATTGCTTTAACTGTTTAATGATCTGGGTCGTGTTAGTCATGGATAGAATTGTGTGTATAACATCATTAAATTAATATAATGGAGGTTGATATAAAAAATTCTTTGGTAGTTTAGGTATTTGATCAATGGAAATGAAACACTAATTTAATTTTTAGGGTGTAAAGGAGATTACCCAAAAAGAAACACTAAAATCTATGAGGGAAAACAAGTGAGAGATACATCGGCCAAAGTGGCATTAGACTATATGGAGAATGAGCATATTTAGTAGAATCTGCTGCTTAATTAGCCACCCACTGAATGAGACCACACTAGATGTCCATCTTGCATATCAGTGATCCAATGAACCACACTGACACAAATGACAATTAGTGCAACTGTTCTGGTAAAATGAGACAGTCTAAAAGCATGGTTCTCGTTGTCAGGAACCTTTGAGGACCTTTCTAGTGCTATAAAATTCTGAAGATTGAAACAGACTGATTCAGAGGCAAAGAATAATGATTACAAGCTTATGATTGTCAGTATATTCTCACTTGCCATGGTTCAGATAAAGTGAATTGGGACATATGATTGAGAAATGTTTATTGAATATTCTGTTTTATGCTTGCAGCTACTGAAGTTTTTGTGAACTTTATTTAGTTTGAGAGTGTGACTTTAGTGAAATAGGAAGACTTAAAAATTAAAATTTCTTTTGAGTTTGAATGGAAATCATGCATGTGTACCATTTTCATTTTTTAATGGATGTAGGGGACGCTGATGCAAATGAGCATGATGGCTACACCTGAAATCAACAAAGAGTTACATTACCTAAACAAAGAAGACCGGTTATTGCGTTGGCTTTTGGTCAAGCAACGTAACACAAAATTTGGGCTTGATGTTCTAGAGGATGAAGGCAGGTTGGAACTAAGCAAATTTTCCCAAATCAGTAAACTTGATGAAGAGGATGAAGATGAGAATGATGACGATGAGGAGTACCAATTGGAGGAAGAAGAGACAAAGTAAACTAAAAGATAGCTGAGTATTTTGTTAGCTTCCATAAAATTAGTTTGCATTGTATTTTCAATGCCAAGATTATTTGTTTGATTTGAGAAAAACAAGATCACAATAGATTTTTATCATAATCCCTAATTATATATATATATATATATATATATATATATATATATATATATATATATATATATATATATATATATATATATCAAAGATTCATTTTTAAGCATCAATTATTATACTTCGTCATTAACCTATTTTTTTTATTTTAATTTTGGTGATATTATATATGAGTTGTCTTTATTTCCTATTTATTTTTAAAGGTAGAAAGCTTGGATGTGATCTTGGTCTATATGGTGTTGTGGGATAGATAGGTTTGGGTGTATGAAGTAATATAATATAGGGGAAGTTTTTTACTGGTGAATATTGATGTGAAAAAAAGAAAGAAGTGAAAAAAGTGATAGGAAGGTTTTCGCAAACAGTTGGTGTGCATAGCGATATTCATGGTTAATGATGTAGTGGTACTTGGAGAAGGAAGAGAAAGACCACTAATAAAGTGAGTGGTATATGTGATTGAAATTGTTTTGAAAGTGGTTTTATTCAACTTTTTTTTTACAAAAAAATATAAAAAATACATAAGAAAAACATGATATTATTAAAGATTTTATGTCAAACGAATATATATTTTCATTTTTTTATTGTTAAATAATAAAGAATAAATTATGACTATATAAATCAAATGAGATATCAATTAATAGCATAAAAATAATGATCAAATGTGTTGATAATAAAATTGAGAACTCCATATGCAATATTCCATTTAAAAAAAATGAGATAAAATGTTGTGGTGAAAGAAAAATATCTTGAAGATTCCAATAAACTTGATGGATTTTGAATGAACCAAACCATTAAAGTTGAATGTAAATTATTTAGCCGAAGAAAATTTCTTTAAATAAAATGAAATTAGAAGTTAAATAGAACAAAAAAACATAAGTTAATGTTACATAGTAAATTAAAACTTTACACTGAATACTTAAAATTATAAGTTAAATATTATCACGTAAAAGAAAAATAAATAAAAATAATAAAAAGAGCAGAAATGATCTAATTCAATGTGTAGTTAAAGCTGTGAAAAGTAAAATGCCATGAAAATAAGAAGTTTATAAATTTTGAACAAGTTGCAATTAAAAAAAAGATAAAAAGAAATAAAATAAAGAAGAAAAGGACTACAAAATTAATGATCAAATAAAATAGTGAATATAAATTTTGTATTTCATGTGATAAATTATGAATATTATAATAATTTAAATATTGAAATGGAAGATAAAACGAGACAGAAATACTGATATTTATTTTATTAAATATTAGTTATTTTCATTTCTATACGGTCAATATATTTTTTCTCAATCAAAATAGATTTAGATAATATTTCTGCTAAATATTATTTGTTTTTTTTTTTTCATTTTGGAATTGTTGAAATAAAGTCTTTGAAATGTCAAATAACACCATTAATAATTTTGAAACCATGTATTATATAATTTGAAGCAAAATAAATTTATTTTTAAAATTTTAATTTTATAGAACACACAAAAAAAATCGAGTATCTATCATAAAGTATTTTGTTTATTCAAGAAAAATTATTTTAACATATATTTTAAGCGTGTAATTTATTCAAAACAAATATTACTTTTACTAACAACATTTTTTTATGGAAATATATATTTAAACATAGATTAGTATCTACGAACTCAATTCTAACAAAATGAATTGTGAAAAAAAATAAAAATAAATAATCGGTGGCATCCATTGGAGGAGTATAAGAAAACAAAAGAGGTGTCAAATAGCATATATTAACATTAGTAACAGATCGAAAACACTTTACGTGATAGTCTCTAACTAGATGATGTTGATATGAAAATAACTTTTGCAGGATGATCATATTCTAATTATTTTTTTAACATGCTTAAATATAAAGTTAAAATTAAAATACAACATTTTATGTATTTTTAATACTATTGTAATTGATATTTTAGTTTAACAAATTAGCACCTAATTTTAGTGCCAACGTGTAGCTTATTATAAATTTAGTCTTCATTGGGAAACAGTATGAAAAAAAAAAATAAATTTAAGCATCAGGACTAAATTTTCATTTTAGTCTCAGTTTATATAAGCTTCATCCATTTAATTTCTGGTTTTAGAAAATCCGCACTATGTTTTTCAGTTTTGCAAATTATTTTATCCCTTACATAGTTAAAATTTGGTTGCTCTATTTGATTTTAGGTAATATATATAGGGTTAAATATGTTTTTAGTCCCTATACTTTGGGGTGATTTTTGTTTTAGTCCCTCTTTCAAACTAAGGTACAATTTAGTCCTCCAACTTTAGAAAACTCTGGTTTTAGTCCTTTTTATCAAATTTTTTTAATTTTATTGGATTGTTTACACTGTTTGACACATTTTTACTTCAATGTTAACTTGAAAACGTGCTTAAAACAACAAATAAAGTTAAAAAAATTTGGTAAAAAGAACTAAAACCAGAGTTTTCTAGAGTTGAAGGACTAAATTATACCTTACTTTAAAGGAGGGACTAAAACCAAAATCGTCCCAAAATATAGGGATTAAAAACATATTTAACCCATATATATATATATATATATATATATATATATATATATATATATATTATCAAATTAACATTTTGAAGCAAAAGAAGCAGCTGAACATGTAGTAGTCGAATAATGATATTTAGACAACATTTTTTTGACAACATTTAAACATTGATTACGTGTCAATCTGTGATTGGTTGTAAATTACTCCATAATTAATAATAATAATAATATATTATGGAGTAATTTACGACCAATCACAGATTGACACGTAATCAATGTTCAAATGTTGTCAAAAAATATTGTCTAAATATCATTATCCATATATTTTATACACGTTGTTTACACGTAGGACATGACTAGTCAAAATCACGTTTGAAATGCAATAACAACAACAGCTAGAAATAGCGCCCCTGCTCCAACACAGAAAAAGACAAACACAACTTAATTTAGAAATACCAATTATTTACGTGCACAAATAATGATTAATTACAACAATTCCAATTTTCCTTTTTTACTTCATCAATAAAAAAAAAAGTTGTTTAAATTCGAGAAATTTGACCCTTGTATTAATTTTAAAGTGGTAACTATATAAGATAAGTGTATCGTATGCTCATATGAGTTTTAATTTGAATGTATGAACAAATTATCATTAGGAGCATATAGGAGAAGTTAAATCGATTGGTCAAAATAATTCAATTTAATGCTGATCAGTTTAGATTTAAAGTAATTATTTGGATTGTAATTAAGCCATTTGATAAAAAGTTTACTTCAAAATTTATAAATAAACAGTTGATGTAATAAGGTAGTTCATATGCATTTAGTGTATCATTAATATTTAAATTGTCAATCTTGAATTGATTTTGATATTGAAATGTCTTCTGCATAAATTTTCCGAACGATTTAAAAAAATAATTAAGAGAAGACTTATATTTCATGACAACTTTTAGATATTTAGCAACCTATTTTATATTATACTACATCCTAAATTAATAAGCATTAGTTTCTAAGATAATATTATAAAAGTTAATACAAAGTATTATTTTTTGTTTTTACCTAATATTGCACACAGTTGGATGGATGATTGGACGTTGCATGAGATTAGTTAGACTTTAGTTAGTTGGTTCTTGGACTCTGTTACAGAATAGAATATTTTCTTGAACGTTTCTTTTTACACCACCACATTCCACAAACACCCCTCAGTAAAAATTAAAGATTGAAGACCTCAATGAAAATGGAAGATATGTTGAGCCTTCAACGGATGTCCACATCTGTCAACGGATATCGATATCCGTTGAAGGTCCAACGGATCTTCATTTCCGTTGAGGCTTTCAATCATTTTTTTTTACTTTTTTCAACAAAACAATTTTTTAAAATAAATTAAATCAAATACAAATAAATATGTTCTAAGTATAATATTAGTTAAATAAATCTAACAAAAAAATAATAATAAATGAAAAAAAAAATCAATACATAAAACCAACGAAAATGGAGGATCCGTCGGGTCTTCAATGAATACCCATACCCGTTGACGAATCTCGATATCCATTGAAGACCCAACATGGAGGTGGGATTGTGATGCAGCCGTGGAATGAAAAGGGGAAGAGATTAGGGTTTGAAGAAAAAGTTAAAAAGGAAAGTAAAAGTAAATATTTACCTAAGGTTACTTTTGGAATTAAGAAAAATTGGAGTGGTGTAGAAAGAAGGGTGTGGTGGTGTAGGGATAAGCATTGAACTTTCAATTCTAACAAATAAAGAAAAAAGGCTTTTACTATTAGCACCCATTACTTGCTAAGTTCACACCTCCCTATTTTTGGTTTTCCAAAATGTTTTCTCGACCAACAACAAAAAGACTTAAGACCCAAAAACGAAAAGTCAAACTATGTCAGTTTCTTCCCGCACCTCTAATTTCACCACGAACTTTAATACACTTTGGAAGTATAATTTAATCTTCAAAGTTTTTATTGAGTTTTAAAATCGAAAATTCAAAATATAAATTTTGTATTTTAAAATATAAAATAAAAAATACATTTCAAATATAAAATTTGTATTCAAGCATACATGATTCAAAATAAAAAATAAAAAATATATTTCAAAACATACCATTCAAAATACTAAAAATAAAATACATTCCAGATCACAATATTGAAGGAAAAACTGAATATTATTGTGTGAGATGATAACTATGAGAAAAGTTATTTAATAAAAAGAGAAGAGAGAAAAATGTAGAGGTTGGACATGGTGGTGGTGGCATTGACGTGGCAACCACAGAAGCAGTTTGAAGCAAGATTTTTCAAGAATTGGTAGCAAGAATGATAAGGTGGCAACCTTTGTTTATATATATATATATATATATATATATATATATATATATATAAAGAGAAACAATAATTTAATATATATTTTTTTAGATTTATTTTTTATATTAATTTTTTAAATACTTTTTTTATAACTTTTATATTTACATTATATGTTAAATAAATATAAATGTATGATACCATTACCATATCATTGTTTTATCATGGAAAAACAACTCTTTTTATCATTATTATAGGCTGGTTATTAAATATTTTACTACTTATTGGATGAAAAACAATCATATTATTACATTTCTTTTAAAAAAACATTGAGAAACCTGATTGAAATTTTTATCAACCACATAATCAAATTAAATAAAATTAATAAATATATATTTTTCTTATAATATATTTAAAATTTCCCTTCTTTCTTAATGTAAACACAAATATAAATTCGATTACTCTTTCTTTTTATATTTTCCTTTTCTGAAGCCAACATGGGTGGGTGATTATCATTTTCCTACCTCACATATAAGTAAGGTGAACTATTATGGCGGCTATCATTATTACATTTTGGTTAGAATTTCTCTTTCAACTTGTTCTTGATTCATTCATAATTTTGATTCACATGGCTAATAGAGCTGATGAACTTTTACATTAATGGTAACAGAATAGTGCTAAGTACTAATAACTTTTTGTTCTTTTCCATCCTTAGTTTCAGGCACATTTGTATGGTGCTAGAAATCTGTGTGCAGGATCACAAAGAAAGGGAAAAATTACTTCAACATTCAAAGTCTTCATGCAAAGTAGATCATGGCTTCTAGAATTCTTTCCACCCTGCAGAATGTGTCTTCTTCTTCTACTTCTTCTTTTGTCTCAACCACTAAACAACGTTGTTTAGGTATACTACTATCTCTCCTTTTTATAAATTGCATTGGAGAAAAAAATTTAAAGCATGAAAGAAAGTTTTGATTTTTGAACTTTTTTTTTTTCCTTTTGGTTTTTACACTATTGACTAAATTTCCAGGCCTATGTTGTCTCTGGCGTAGAAGTTTAAGTGGAACTGGTGCTTCTGCTGCTGCTGATATAGAGCCTAGCAAACCACCAGTGCAAATTGAGCATAATCAGCTTCTGATTGATGGACTGTTTGTTGATGCAGCTTCTGGTTAATATCCTACATTTATGTACTTAAAACATTGTTGTTTCTTTGATATGAAAACATTCAATCTATGCTACAAAAACTTAAAACTTTTAACGAAT
Organism: Vigna radiata var. radiata; assembly: GCF_000741045.1. Taxonomy (NCBI): domain Eukaryota; kingdom Viridiplantae; phylum Streptophyta; class Magnoliopsida; order Fabales; family Fabaceae; genus Vigna; species Vigna radiata. The sequence goes on along the minus strand of NC_028351.1, from coordinate 1,613,440 downwards.
TTTCTTCTGTTAGGAAAAACTTTTCCAACCAATGATCCTAGGACTGGAGATACAATTGCCAATGTAGCCGAAGCGGATGTTGAAGATGTAAATCGTGCTGTACGTGCTGCTCGCAAGGCTTTTGATGAGGGACCATGGCCAAGGATGACAGCTTATGTAATACATCATTGCTTAATCCTAATTTGTTCTATAAATTTCAGTATATGGAAGTGTTTTGGTGCTGTAATTTTTCCTTTGGGCTACAAGAATGCTACATGGTTTTTATGTTCAACAATTTTGTCCATTATCTTTGATGAACTCCTCTAGGAAAGATCACGAATAATTTTGCGTTGTGCTGATATATTGGAGAAACACAATGATGAAGTTGCAGCAATTGAAACATGGGATAATGGGAAGCCGTATGAACAGGCTGCAAAAGTTGAAATACCTATGGTGGTACGGTTGTTCCGGTATTATGCAGGTAACTGTATTATCTTTGAGTTTTTATATCATGTAGTTATAGTATTGTTTGACAAGTTGACATTCTTTGGTATCTTTTATGTTTTCTTCAGGTTGGGCGGATAAAATTCATGGTTTAACAGTTCCAGCTGATGGACCATACCATGTTCAAACCTTGCATGAACCTATTGGAGTAGCAGGGCAGATTGTTCCTTGGAATTTCCCACTTCTTATTTTTTCATGGAAGGTTGCACCTGCATTAGCTTGTGGTAATACAGTTGTAATGAAAACTGCAGAACAGACACCACTTTCTGCCATTTATGTGTCAAAGCTATTTCATGAGGTAGTCTTACAGCACACCTATATAAGTCTTACAGCCAAAATAAAATTAAGTGAAAAAAAGGATAACTCTTCCTTTTAAAGAGAATGTGAACAAGTCTTTAATCTTGTTCTCAAGGAAATTATAGCTTCAATTTGAAATGAATAAAAAAAATGAAATTCCAAAATTGCTAACAACAAAAAGATTGTGATGTTGTCTGTGCCTATACTTTTGTAATTGTTCTCACTGATGGATTTGATGCAATAGGCAGGACTTCCTCCTGGAGTTCTGAATGTTATCAGTGGCTTTGGTCCTACTGCTGGGGCAGCTCTGTGTAGTCATATGGATGTTGACAAGGTACTTTAGAACATTTAGTGGAATGATTCTCCTGAAACTTAAAAAAGAAAAAGAAAAAGGTATAAGGTGTTTAAGTATCTTATGATTTGGTTAACATTGCTTACAGTTCGTTAACTTCAAAAATGATAGCTTTAGTCCTTGTATTTATGAAAGGGTGATCAACACAAACACCCCATTTTCTACTCAACTCCATGAAATGTGATAAATTTTATTAGTGGTTAAATAAAAATGAAGTATATAATTAGGGACAAAATCCACTACATTTTAGAATCAAGAGAACCAAAACCATTGTTTTTAATAGGAACTAAAACCAATTTTTACCATATCTTTAGGACTCGTAAAACACATTTTAATATATAATTTACTCTGCTGATTGTCTCTACAATACATATATGCATCAATTTATGCCTATATGGCCTAATAGCTAATAGTAAAATAAAAATTGGTTGATTTTGTTTTTGTAGCTTGCTTTCACAGGATCCTCTCAGACCGGTAGACGGGTATTAGAACTCTCAGCACGCAGTAACCTGAAGCCTGTAACTCTGGAGCTGGGTGGAAAATCTCCATTCATTGTCTGCAAGGATGCTGATATCGATGCAGCTGTTGAGGCAGCACATTCTGCATTATTCTTTAATCAGGTTTGATTATCCTAATTTCATTATTAGGAATGGTAACAACACAATCTACTAGTTTGCAGTTTTTAATAAATCTTAACCAATGGTAAAGAGGGTCTTTCAAAATAATATTTTAAATAATGTATTGCTAGCATTTCTCTCAACACATAGCATTCTCCATTTCTTTTATTGCAAATGTTCCAATATGGTTCAATCTGTTTTCTTTTGCTTCTGCATAGGGGCAATGTTGTTGTGCTGGTTCTCGCACATTTGTTCATGAAAGCATATATGATGAATTTGTGGAAAAGGCTAAAGCTCGTGCTACCAAACGTGTGGTTGGAGACCCTTTCAAAAGTGGGGTTGAGCAAGGTCCTCAGGTATCTATGAAACTTTCCGAATGAACTGTCAATATAAGAGAAAATTTGGTTCAAACAAGAATAAATACATAAGTTTTTTCAATAACTTTGGTATAAGTAAAAGAACACATGCTTTTGCAATTGCTCATTCATAATCAAATCAACAGAAATGTTGAATTAGTTTTCTTCAACTTATGGCTGACATCTTAAAGGGTGATGACATTGATAGTTGTATGTGTTTTAGATTGATTTTGCACAATTCGAGAAGATCCTGAAATACATAAAATCAGGCATTGAAAGTGGTGCTACACTGGAATCCGGTGGTCAAAGAGTTGGCTCGAAAGGCTACTACATCGAACCAACTGTTTTCTCAAATGTTCAGGCATGACACTTCCAGTTAACAATGATTCAATTTCTAAATAAGTGATAAATTGTTCCAATAGTGGAAGTAAATAGCTTTCTTTCTTAATATTATAGGACGACATGTTGATAGCAAAAGATGAGATATTCGGTCCGGTACAATCTATCCTGAAATTCAAGTATGCTATTAGTCACTAGATAAAAGTGCCATCATGTATGTGCTTTGCACATTATTCTGTAGTTCCTCATCTTAAATTCCTCTTATTTTGTGCTATGAAACAAATCGCAGGGATCTAGAGGAGGTGATAAGAAGGGCCAATGCAACTCATTATGGCCTGGCTGCTGGAGTTTATACTCAGAATACAGACACTGCCAATACCTTGATGCGGGCATTGCGAGTTGGAACAGTATGGATCAACTGCTATGATGTCTTTGATGCAGCAATACCTTTTGGTGGATATAAAATGAGTGGTCAAGGGAGAGTAAGGGGAATCTACAGCCTTAGAAGCTACCTTCAAGTTAAAGCTTCTGTCACTCCTTTGAAGAATCCTGCATGGCTCTAGTTTTAACAGATGTTAGCAACACAGCACTAGAGTCAAAATAAAAAATCAACCTTAATTAGGCTTGGACTCCCTGAGCAGCATCAACAACCAAAAGCAAACTGAGACAAACTGCCAGTGACCTTGACACTTCATGACTAAAGTTCACATGCCAATGTATGTCAATAAAATTCTGGGAAATTTTGGTGACTCCTTTCTATAAATACAATCATCGCCATCTGTGCTTATAGAACACTGTCTGTTTGGACCTTAACTGTGATTTCCCTTTCCACCTCCACCTAACTTCACCAACTAAGCTGTCAAAATATTATGCATGACTTTGATCAACAAATTGGAAGACTTTTACTTAATCAACATACTATGAATCGTTATATTGTAATTCAGAGAAATAACATGTTAGTACAAAAGAAAAATCCATCAAAATCAGGGCGGCAATAGTTGTTGTATTTTAGACTAAATGATGCTACGCTATAACCCTAGAGGTAAAAATACCAGTAGTGTTTCCTCTAGACGGTGGTAAGACACTATGCAATTTTTTAATCATCTGGTCAAGCTCCTTCAACTTGTCCATGTCACCCGCCTGCAACAAAAACCTCTCCAGCATCAGAAATGATGCACTACTCATGTGTCTTCCTCTCTCCAACATTTGTTTAGAGCACTCAAAAGCATCATGCACCAAACCCCTTGCACACAATCCAGTGACCAGAAGATCTAAAGCATGAGCATGGGGACAGTACCCTTTCTCCACCAGATACTTCCACAGACCTACACTTAAATCAAGCTGATAATTTTGACAGAAAAACTTCATCAGCATTACAATTGTCCTTGTTTTTGGAACAAAACCCCTTTGAGTCATCTTCTGGTAAAGCTCACTCACGCCTTCAATCCCTCTTGACCGCATCAATCCTAAGAACATTGTATGATAAGTGACACCATCCAGCTCGATGTGTTTTTCAGCCATCTCATCCACCAAGGACAAAGCAGATTCAATTTCTCTATTTCTAACCAAAACAGTAACCAAAGCATTATAAGCGCCAGTGTCGGCAACCAAGTTTCTTGAAGGAATCTCATCAAACAACTGCCACGCCTTGCCTATATTTCGAACCAACCCTGCTCCATGAATCAAAGTAGTTATAGTTTCAATGGTAGGGACAATATCTCTCCCCTCCATCTCCTCCAGAAGTCTCAAAGCATCAATAAAACAACCTTTCTTGCAGTAAGCATCAATCCTAACATTAAATGTCACTCCATCCGGACTAAAACCGCGCCTAACCATTTCGTGATAGAAAAGCTCAACAGAAGTAACGTCACCTGATTCTTTGAACCCCAGGAGCAGAATATTCATGGACTTGGTATTAGGAGTAAACCGTGCCACAAGCTTCGCAAACACCGACCTGGCTTCCTTCATTTGCCTCTGTGTACAAAATGCTTTAAGAAGCACATTGAACTCTTCAGTGCCAAATTCCCTTCCAACAAACACTTCATCTTCCATCCTTCTAAACCCATCAAGGGTCTCTTCAAAGGACTGGAATTTGGCGATTTTGGAGAGCACAATGCTCATTGACTTAAGGGTGAGCAAAGAAGGGTGGCTTCTTGCAATGTCCCTCAACAGGACCCAAGTTTTGTCAAAATAACGCATCCGTGCAAGGATGTGGAGGGTCATGTTGAGTGAATCAGGACTTATGGGTAAATGGGAATGGATGAGGCAGTAGTTGAAGAATTCCAAGGCCTTGAGACCATTGGAATGTGCAGCAAACAGCCGGCCGAGGACGTTTTCCACAAGGGAACTAGAGAAAGAGGACGGAGGGAGGAGGTGGAGGAGTGTAGGGTGAAGGGGTTGCAATGGGAAAGGGTGGTCGTTGATGATTCTGGTGAGTGTGTCAACATCAACTTTGAGCTGTGAACATGACTCAGGACTGCCAATAGGATTTTGTGAAAATGTATGTGACTCCTTTCCAACACTACAATCATCACCATTTATGCTACGCTTATAGAACATTCTTGTTGACTTTGCTTTAACCATGATTCCCCTTACTCTCTCAACCTAAGCAACACAAGAAAAAAAGAAAATCCAAGAAATTTAACATAATGATTTTTTAAAGAAAAAACTTATCTGTCATAGCTTTTACAAAATAAGTTCATCCATAAACTAATTTTGATTTGATTTGTAGAAAAGTTGATTTCACTCTATAATCCGTATTTACTTCTCCAAAAGCTAATTTTAACAAATTGAATACTACACTAAAATTCTAAATTTATTTTCATCGTTTCATTCTACATCATATTGAACCTAACACAACACTTTTTGAACAATAAGCAATTTTGGACAACACCAATTTCATCTAACATAGCGAAAGCCCTTGCCCAAATGAGAAAAATGAAAACTTTCAGCAAGAGTACCTGAGACTCATCAAGATAGTGAGGATGCCCATGGCCTTTCCTTTGAGCGGAGTAGCCATGATTAAAATGTGCAGCCGAGAAGCTTCTAACGAGCTCTGGGGGATACTGCTTTAGGCGTGAAAAGCTATGAGTATTTAAAGGATTGAAATTGAAATTGCAGAAGAACCGTAGATAATTCGATAGCTTCAAGCTCTTGGAAGCCATTTCACAATCATGGAGGAAATGTAACTTCGGGTTACATTTGGATGGATGGTTTCAACCCGGTTCAATGTGACAGATTCTTTGAAAAAAAAAAACTATTTAAAAAAAGTTGCTGGACTTAAAGTGAGGCCCAACCCACTAACTTGTAGTCCTGTCTATGAAATGACAAGAGAAAGGAAACCAGAGAACATAGATAGCAGGGGAGAAGGTCGAAACGCAAGACCACCTGAGAAAGACACCAATACAGATCTGTTCCTGCGATAGAAGAACGCAACATCAACACCCCAAAAGCACATAAAGTTGCAAGAGAGAAACAGTGACCTCGAAATTGTTACCAAGGTGCGTTCTGCATAAATCATGACCTAGAAACAAACAATTCCACTGTCTTTTGTGCATTGTTGTTGCGTAGTGTCCAACTGAGCTCGCTGAATCCACTATAAACTCGCGATTTTATACGAGTTTGAGCGAGTTTGCTCGAATTCACACGACCCAACTGAAAAAAGATTCTACTTGCGAATTAACTAGGTTCGAGGGTGTGGGAACTTTTAAGTCGTCGAGTTTAAGAGTTTTATTGAAGACTCAAAATTTAAGAATTTGTATTCAGTTAATGTGTTAAATTTATCATTTTTACCGTTTTTAAGGTAGACTCATCTCGGATTCAGCGGTTATAGCTTTCAACGACAGTTCGTTACTAGGCATGAGAATGGGAGAAAAGGGTTACCTCGGATTCAAAGGTTATAGCTTTTATCTACTTATCAGTATTTATCAAATGATGGTAAATATGAGATTTAATTAGAAAAGAATTTATAAGTTGGAGGAAGCATAGTGATAATAATGTTCAGTAAATATTAAAAGAAACAGTGGTTACGAATATTAAACAAATTTTACCTTTTTTTATAGGAATTTGAGGCAAAAATGAGAGTGATTCAGAAGTTTTTCGTTGCATCAATGTTGATGTGGGCAATCCCCATTGCAATATTGTATGCTTTCAATCACAACATGCTTCCTGGTAAGATTCTAATGTACTTAAGCTTTTTATAGGTTATTGTTGTTGTTGTTTTGAAGAGTTGTTGGTTGGTACTGTGATATGGATGCTTTATATCTTCTCTCTTTCAGTTTGACTGGTAGAATTAGTGAAATTCATTTTAAGGGAAAATGTAAGAGTTTCTTAATATTTCAAGCCAACTTTTTGTTAGTTGTTTTTTTTTTCTGCTTTCTTGTTGAAGAGATGGTCTTGTACTTTCTCTGTTTTTTGTGAGTAAATAGGGCATGCACTCACATTGCTCAGTCCCATCCAATCACAAACTGTCATGGTTTTCTTAGTTGGCTTTAACAATAATTATCTCAAAAGTAGTTTCTACCATGCTTTTTTGTTGATGCGTTAAAAAAAGAGCATTGGGTCTTCCACAGAAATTAAACTCTTTTATCATTGTCAAAAACTGAAATTAGAATATCGGACCTTGTTTAGTTACTATTTTCGAAAATGGTTTTTGTTTTCTAAATTTTGTTTGTCCCTGATTTCAGTTGGAAGTGTTTTGTCTTTTTAGCACGGTTCTGTTTTCTAAAAGTTTGTCCTGTGACTACTTCAATAGAGCACTTGAAGAAAATTGAAGAAGATGATGAAACAGCATCTCCAAGCTGTTTCTGTTTTTATCTTTGAAACACTTGTTTTGGAAAAAAAAAAATGAAACGTAGTAGGTTTTGGCTGAGAAATTGATTGCTGAGTAGTGAGCTGTGTAGATTCGTTTTAAAATAGAGTTTTTAAAACAAGAAAGTGAAAAGAGAATAAAAAATGCCCTTGGTCTTGACCGACCGCTGATTATTTTGAAGGAAATGTTATTGCTTCTCGGGCAGTGACTGACATTGAATTTGCCTTTTTCAAATCATCTAGAAAGTTTTGTCTCTATACATATATAGCTAGCCTCTAAGGAAATGTGCAGTTTTGCCCATATGGTATAGTATATGTATTAATGGAATGTTTCATCCCTGTTCTCAACAATCTTATCATTTGTCATTTAATTTAATTTTCATATACTGTCAGTAGTATAAAGATATTTAGAGTTTCATTAGCCAATTAGAAATCAACTTAGATATGTGAATTTGAAGTTAATTAAACTCAAAAGTCTTACAATATATACCAGTCTATGTTCGCATGACAATGTAAAACCTTTACACTGCCAGTGCATTCTGATTTTGTTCTTTTCATTTCATTCCTTTAAGGTTTCCCAACCGGTTGTGAATAAAACCCAATAGAAAAATAGAATGGGAATCGCAGAACTACCACCTTAACCTTACTGTGTTTCCTTGTTTGTATCAGGAGCATCCAATTTGTCCCCTTACTCTGGGACACTAGTGAGTGGATTTCTTGCTGTCATATCTGTCAATGTAATCATAGCATTTTACATATATTTGGCAATGAGAGAACCTGCTGATAAACACGAACCTGATCCTAAATTTGTTGCTGAGGCCAAAGCTAGCATTAATCAGCCGACAGGGGATGCTCAACAATCTTCCCAGGCTGTCAAAAAAGAACAGTAGATGAAGATGTTTCGAGACCCCTTTGTTTCTACTCACAAGTTGTTCATCTTGGAGAGGAGAAGGAAGAACGGGGATGAAGGGAGAAGGTCCTGAATCGTGTGCTAATCATGCTTATGCTAATAAGTTTGCACATTCATGGTTTCATGTGTTAGTTTCTTAGCGTTTTACATATACACATTCAAAGTTCCTTTCAGTTAAGAATGTTTTAGACGTTTTTTGTATCCATTTGACCATTGTGTTTTCAATGCATTGGAGAAAGTTATTTTACGTTTGATTTATCTGCAACATAAAGATGAATGAGAACTACACTTCCCATATTGCACGATGTGTTAAATTGTCACTACAAGAAAATGGTAGTGCAGTTGTAAATTAAGTAGTATTTTGGTGAAAATTAATTAAAAATTTTATAATTTGAAATGTGATGAGATAAAGGAAGTGTATTCTATCAGAGAAGTGTCAAGTGAAAAACATTAATCAACTAATGTTGTGTTTGCTCTCGTCCCAAAATATAATATTATCAATGTTAGTAGCATTATTCTTCAATCAAAATTAAGCTACCATTCAATCGTTGCTATTTTAATTGTTAGAGTTACTAAAATGTATTGTCTCTGAATGGCAGTATCATTTAAAGAGTAGGAACCGAAATTATTTTCATTGAGGAAGTTCTACATCAGTTAAGTGTTCAATAATCTACCAAGCAATTAACGAAGTACTTGTGATTCAAAAGGGACAATGAAAGCAAATGAGATCACAACTAAATGGAGCAAAAATCATAATAGTTATGATAATACTAGAAGACTAGTTGTTCATCATTCAAATATCTCAACAATATTCATTTTTTGAGCTACCCTTCACAGAGCTTCAAATTCTTCAGCATGAAGCAAAGTGGTAGCTGATATCTGATTTCAGTTGAATATGTTCTTGGTGTTCTCTTGATTCTACTCCTCTCTGACCAAGTTATGACTTCCTAATGTTGGATTTTCCACGACAACATTTGTTGATGGACCATTTTCTAGGCTTTCTCTCAGCTGTACCAAGACCACCGTGTTCTCATGTTGCTGACTTCTTGCGGCAGTTTGGCCCTCCCTAGACACACTATTTGGTACTACCAAGTAGTCACTATTACCTATAACTTGGTTTTCACTGTGAGAATGAGCATTACACCTGCAAATTGGGCATAAGGGTGTCTTAAGAAGCCATGTATCCACACATTGAGCATGAAAACTGTGCTTGCACATAGGTAACAACCTGCACTTATCTCCAGTGATGAGGCTCTCCAAGCAAACTGCACAATCCACAGGGCTGCTTGTGTTGCCTTTGGCAACATAATCATAACATGGAAGCTTCTCCAACTCATCTATGGACATGCTTCTTCCCCCATTTGCACCCCTCTCAACCATAGATCCTCTCCTAGAGAGTCTCTCCGAAATACAAACATGAAATATGATCAGGACCAAAAATCCCACAAATATTAGCACCACTGTTATAATAACTGTCATTATTACACTCTAATGCTTAAATGGAAAACTCAGAGCTTTCGCAGAGACTACTGGTATTCCTCACAGAAAGCAATCTTGCTGGAACTAGGTAGCATCAGAATGAATGATAAAACTCTCCCACTGAGTATCTGACAGTTGCATATTGAAGACTCAAATTAAAAAACAACAAAACTAAGTTGGAACAGTTCCATGTCAATTGATCCATGCGTTCGTTGTAAAAACTGAAATATTTTCTGAACATGGATTCATGATGTTATACATTGTAGGCTAAATAACACTGACAGCATTCTAATGAATCCATTTCCTATGTATGCATGTGTCAAACAAATGCTGAGCAAGTTGATGCATATGCCATGAAAAGTTAGAATTGCAGCACAAGAAAAAGTGAGGTGGTTTTGTCATAGAAACACAAGTTTGTTTGTTTGATGAAGTTGAGAATTTGATTTATAAGAAGTTAAGGACATAGTTGAACATCATCAATCAGCATGGTTTTTTTGTTTTTTTCCCTTTTTGTTTGTCTTTTGTGTATTAGGTGAGTGTGGAATGTTGATGGAGTGGGTGAGAAAGTAAGCAGTTTTTACAAGTGGACACAAAAAATCACGGTTAGCTTGCCCTTTCAGCCTTTTCCTCTTTATCCTCTTTTCCTTTTTCTCTTCACTTTCTCTTTTTCTTTCTCTGTATTTGCCTTTGCCACTATGTACCACCTTTTTCCTATTACAATGAGACACGGGATAATACTTAAAAAGGAAATTACTTCATTAAAACAAAATATATTAATACTTAATTAATTCAACTATTAAATTTTTAAATGTGAATTAATTGAATTTATATTTTTTGCTGTTTTTTTTTGTGTTGTCTATATGCCTCCAAAATATATTGATTGACATTGATGTTTTATGTTTTAAAATATATTAAAAGAATTATAATATGACAATGTATTTTTAATATACTAAAAATTTTAGTAGAGAATCTAGACTCAAATTAATTAGCATATACTTCAAGAGTTATTTTTGACTGACTAATAATAATTAAAGTTTTAGTGACTAATGTTGGAATGACTATTTGTTTACGTATCTTAATAAAAAAGTAATTTTTGGCTTATTTATTTATGGAAATCTTTAAGAGTAAAATTTTCCGAATTTTTAGAACATGATTTCCACGATAAGATTTTTGTTCAAGAGTTTTCAATACAATTTTTTCAAAACAGAGTTCTCTCTTTACTGCAGTGACACCAACTGTAACAATGGTGTGGTTCAATTTAGTATAAGGGTGCAGTTAGTAACAGTAGAATCAAAAGGAGAAAGCCCAACAATCTAACCAATGTAGGTATGAGTCTCACTTATAAGGTAAAAGAAAACACTTTATTTTCATGCTATTAGCACCACTTAATTGCTATTAAAACCCTAAAAATAACAAAATTATCTATACTTCTGTAATATTATATTTTTACATTTTTTTTCTTTCATTTAATCTTAATACTTTTTTCAAATTTAACCCTTTTTTTATTTAATCTTTTTTAAAAAAAATTAACCATTTTTTAAATTAATAGATAAATATTATCTAAAAAGTAAATAAACTTGTAAGAACTATTTATATTTATAATTTTATTATTTCTTATTATAAAAAATGAACACACATCCACTATTATAACTTTTATTGAAGTATGATTATTTATCTTCGTTCTATGCAAAAAAAAATTAAGTCCTTATTATTGTGATTTTAATCATTCTAATATATCAATTTATTTTAAGGTCTCTTACGATAAAAATATTTTTTTCTATTTTTATTAGTGCATTTGGACAAAATATCCAATAGAAAACAAGTTTTTGTTATATAAAAAAAGTAATAAGTAATGTTATGTAATTTTGAAAAAATATATCATGATTAAGTACTTGTGTGTTTTAAAAAACTTATTGAAGATAATTTTTAAGTTAATAGAATCTTCGTAGATACGATTAACATTTTTATAAAAACTGTGAAACACAAAAATATATAAAAAATTGTAGGTTAAATTATTAAAGCGTTTTTTTAGTTTATCTATAACATTGTTTATGTTTTCTCAATTGTGTGTTACATTCCCAATTAGTTTAAGACATATGTGTATTGATAAAATTGAGATGTGAAAAATAAAATAGATGAAACAATAATATAGTTGTTGGAATTGGATTTGGAAAATTTTAGAGATTGTCGAAGGTCATTTGAAGATTTGCATTATTGTTTTCTTTAAAGGGATTTAGCATTTGAAAATTAATAAAAGAAACAAAGATAAGAAACTTTAATTTCTAAAGTTCATGTTAGGGAAGATAAGTAAGTTCATTCTTTCGTTTTTATGGGAATGGAGGATGAAATTGAGGATTTAGGGTTTGAGCATGTAGGATTTTTCATTGTTGTGAGATTGGGGTTGAATTATGTGATTAGTTGGTAATTTAATTTGCAAATCAATATTGTAGTGTAATGAAATATGAGAGCATAAGATTTGATTCTACGCGGAGAAGTGTTGGTTCGAAAATGCCTTCACAATTAGCATCAAAAGTTTGTGGATGTGGAAAGATTATTTCTGTTGAAGGAAACTACTTTAAAGAACAAAGTAATATTATTTTGGAGATCTAGAAATTGGAAAATAAGTAAAAAAATGCATTAGTTTTATCTATGATTTCTAATTTTTTGGAGACCAGTTCACATTGTAATTACTTTAAATGAGTTGATGAAGTGGAATATAAAATTAAAGTTACTATAGAGACAAAAGCTAAAGAATATAAAGTTTGTTTTTAAAAGGAAACAGTTGCCCTGAACCTAATGAAGAACAAAACTCGGAAGTTAAAGAGGAAATTACAACAATAGATAAAAGTTGGAAAAATTATGCTACTTTTGTTTGTTATATCTTGGGCATTAACATTTTTCCTTTTTGTTAAAGATTAGTTGTAATTAGTATTGTAATATTGTTTAGTTCAAAGTAGTATGATACTTTTAACTTGTCACCACCACATGAATTGAATAATGCTCTCATGATTCATTTTCATTACAACCTTAGCCTTAAATACAATAAAATGTTGTACATCATACAAGTAGTCCATTACAACCTTCAATTCAATACAATATTCTCTACTATATAAGTGCATCATGATAAAAAGGTGGTCCACCACAACTGTACCCATTGGTACTATATTCCATAAGTCGGTGAGAAAAGTGTTTTTCAGATTTAAATAACAATCACCACAAAAAACATATACTCCATCAAATATCTTAGAGGTTGTATAAGGATCATGTTACTACTATATGGTGCATCTTCCACTTCTAATTGACCTCTAATTTGATGGTTCTACAAAGTTACTTCATTTACTCACAGTTGAAGTTGTAGTCTATTAATGGGGTATGATAATTACTTTCAATATCCATTAATAAAAAAACTTAAAAAAAGTATAAGATGATATTGTACTTTTCTGGTTTTCATTCACTTTCTACAACTTCTAATACTATGTCCATATTTATTACACCTACTACACTTTATAACAATATTTTTCTTTGACTTTTTTAATGACTAACATATTCATCAACTTCCCTTCGTCGTAGCTTCTTAGGCTTCTCAGATGGTGTTTTATATGTGGGTGGAAGTAGTTTTGGACAATTACTTTTACGTCACAGTTGTTGTCCATTGATTAGGATAATTTGAGACCCATAACAAGCTTGATATGCATTTATCATGTAATATGAATGCACATAATCTTTAGGATTTTCTATTTTATAATGAATTGTAAGTTCGTCAAATCTCAAAAATAACAATTGTAGTTATGGCTAGTTAGAGCCACAACAAACTTTTCCATTGTGAACCCCTAAGTGACCTCAAACTAGCATCTCCTACACAAACAAGAATCCAATTCTCACTTTTTTCCACTTCCCTATCAAGTTTTTTATTGGTTTAGGCATAATAATTTCAAGATAAATATTTAATTTTTTTTCTTAGTGTTGCAAACCCACTCATGATGTATGACTTAATCCATTCCATCATAACAATGATTGGTTTGTCTCTAACTAGTAAAATTGAACTATTAAACGACTCAGACATATTATTCAACAAGACATTACATCTAGGATAACTACTAAATGCATATTTGATTTTGTAGGAATTGCAAGTAACCAATTAAAAGCGGCATGATTTATATTTTCAACACACCCATTTTTTTCCTGCCCTTAATAGAATGTTGTCTTAGCATCCCCCATCATAAGATCTATAATTACTGCTTCTCCACTAAATTTCTTCTTGTAATTGTTATATAGATGCCTCAAACAAAACCCATGCTCCACCCCATTCCAAAATATCATCAAACATAATCCTTAATCCCACAAAGAATATTATTACTTTGTCAAATAATGATAATCAAATGATTATGTAAAATTTAATTCGGTATTAAGTTCAAAATTTGCCTTTTGTTTATCTGAAATGAGAACCCAACGATGACTTTCAATGTCCCAAATATTATTCAGCAACAACGTTAGAAACCACCTCCATATCTATTTACGTTTGTTTTCAACAACCAAAAAGGCTAGTGGAAAGTATTGGTCATTAGGATCTCTACCCACTACAACTAATAATTGACCACCATAGGATGTCTTTAGATGACAATCATTATCAACACACAAACCCCTTCTTACAACCCTCTAAAATATATGTAAAAACACACAAACCTTTGTGCCAAAGTTGGTTGGGGTTTATTGACCTTGAGCTTGAACGTTTGAGGCTTAACTTTAATCAATTCAACAATATAGTCATATAAACAAGCATATTGACGTTTTCCATCTCCCACCATACAATTCATTGCAAGTTCTTTTGTTTTGCCAACCCTCCAAGGTGTTATGCCAACATTGTATGTCTTCTTAGCTTCACCAATTATTTGTCTTAATGTCATGTTCCTTACATCTATAAATCTTTCAATTAATAGAATTATAGTTTACACTTGCATTATCGTTACCGAATATCCTTCCACATTTATGATGAACAACAAGTGTTTTAACCGTAAATGTATGGCTACCTCAAACCTTGCTCACCATAATTAAAAAACCCATTTCTTTTTACAAGCAACCCTCAATGGTTTATGATCGTTCTTCACAAATTTAACTTCATTATCATTTAGAAATGCTCTATTAGTGCATGCTTAAAATCCTTCAAAGAATAAAACTCCATCCCTAATTTAAATTTGAAGATCTTGTTTATATTTTCAAGTTTATATTTTGAAATTTTCTACCTATTAAAACTAGCACACATATCAATATCCACGTTTGAAGGCAAATCAACATTTAGTTCATGCACTCCAACTTCTTTGTTAGTCACAAATGACCCTTCACCAATATTTGTTCTACTTCAGTGTTCTTTATTTTCTTTTCAATCTTTTCCACTTGCCTATACAAGATGAATATTTCTACGTGGTGGATCATCTACAACCCTTTCATTGTCCATCCCAAAGTCATCATCATTATTTGCAATCATTTCTTCTTCACTTTCATCACATGATCATTCTTCTTCCTCTTCAACCTCAATAGTCCCAAATTATTCAACCGCATTCATGTCTTCTCCATGCAAATTCACCTCTTCTTTAGACACATTTAGTTCTCCTTCATGCATATTTACCTCTACTTCATGCACATTTAGCTCTTCTTCCCTAACATCTTCATTCACCTCTTCCTCCACAACTTTTTCTTGTCCTGCCTCTTTACCCATCATTTCCTCCACTCCATCAACACTAATAAAGTTAATTATTTTAGCTTGACTAGGAATACATTAAACATATATATCAAACTTTTCTTTATTAACCTTTACGTAGCTAGCTAAGTATATTGTTTCCCTATCATCACTCAATAGTCTCAGATTGTTGTATATTGTTTGTTTTAAACCCTTTCACCAAAGTTTGACATCACCACCATATTTGAACTCTTTAACTATTCTTAATGCTTCAAAGTATGATGATCAATAAGGATTGATTCCTTTAACTAAATGTATTTCCCCACCAACGTATTTCACCTACTCTTCTTCCAAACTTGCCCATATGATGAAATGCGACATCGAACCCCATTTTGAACCCTAACTTATAAATTATGACTCAAACTCAAACAATCATAACCCTAAACGCATTCAACATTCTACAAAAGTTAAAACAAACTTACAAACTAACTTGACTTGGACAAATCGTGATTTCATAGATCAAACCCCTATGTTTGAATGAGAACTCCAGAAATTACAAGTTATCCTCTTCGTCACTTTCATTAATTTTCGAATGCTAAATCCCTTTAGTGAAAACATCAATGTAAGTCTGTAAATGACCTTCAGACAATCTTTCTAAAATATTCCTAATTGTATGTTTTATATCGTATTCACCTTATATGTTTCTTTTAAAAGGGTTCTTCATAAATTACCATTATTATTTTCCTCTTATATTAATAATAACAGAAAAGGTATAATAAATTTTTTTGACGTTAATGATTAGTATATTCAATCAAATATTGAATTATTGGAATCTTACTCGAATGGAATCTTTAATAAGATTTTTTTTCATGAAACTTTCCTTATTTTCTAATCAAATCAAAATAGTCTAAAACGACCATGTCTATGTATTTAAGAAAATAATTCTAAAATATAACTAATGATGTTATGCATTATTTTAACAAAGTATTAAAAATATTATTACCAAGAGTTTTCATAATAGTTTTTTTTAATAAAACCATTAATTTAATATAGATGTCACAAGAAAAGGGTGTTACTTAAAATTGAAAAAAAAAATCAACTTTAGGAATATGTGTTTAGAAGATCTATATTAAAATTGTGAACATCTAGAAATTGGATATTTAAGTCATAGAGAGTTTAATAAAATGATGCATGACTATTTAATTAAAAGTTAAGTTATAAATAGACGTTTCTATTATCAAGTTCATTTTATAAAAACTTTACTATTTTTCTAAAAATTCTTTCTTTTAATATTTTCCTTTTTTTTCTATAAGAGATAACTCATCCTTCATTTGTTATTTAATCAAAGATCACCATTGGATTCACCATGGAGAATCCTACAACTCTGTGTGATCATAATTGTTAGTAGAATAAGTTTTTTTTTTCTATCCTTTTATAGAGTAAAATATGTCACTTTCCTTGCATGTGAGTATAATTGGTTGCATGTGGCTCAATTATACTCGAATTGGTTCCCTGCTTGTATGTGGTCTTTGTGGTATGTTGAGATCGTTGATACGATGCTCCTTTGTGTAGATAAAATTACCTATAAGGGGAGTTTTCGAAGGAGTACTTTGAGAACTCTAAGAGTACCAACTAAGGTACGAGAAGCTAGCATCTAGTTTAATTGTAATCTTGTATGAATTGTTAAACTTGCTTTGTGAAGTTAGGTATTGCATTCAAATCATGTTGGTAGAGTGAGATTGTAGGATTGATTGATAATTTCTTTGAATTGAATGAGTATACTAGAGAATAAATAATTGAATTAATCTCTAGATTAATTGAATTAAATTATTGAAATTGTGTAATTTGATTTTATATAGCAAGATACTCAACTTGGTTTGTCTAATGACGAAATTGAAACTAAAAACCGACAAATAAATGAAACAAGGATGGAGATAATCTAGACACTCCAATTTTGTATCTTAGTATAGAAAAATCAAATAATGTGAGTATTTTGATGCAACTTTGGTCACCATATTAGTATTGTTAGACGTTACATTTAAAATTCCAAAGTTAGGGGACTCCAATAGCGATAACGTCATGTGTTCTCTAAACAACAAAATCTAATGGTCATAGGCATTAGGTACCATGTTGAGCCGTTTTATTATGGCCATAACTTATAGTATAATTTATATAATTATGTACTATATTTCATTATGGTGGCAATAATGGAGGAATAGTAGTATGTTTTAATTAGTTTAGCTTATTCCGCTTTTTTATGTCTATTGTTATGATGTTATCATTATATTAATGATAATCTGATTTATGTGGTCAGATGATGCAGAAGTCGATAGGGAATATGTTAATGTACCTAAGGATCTTCTAGTAACCAAAATAGTTACAAGAATAGATATAGGGATTTCCTTATGTCTATAATGGTGTGTTTTGATAACTTAATAAAAGAATGTGAATGATTGTTAAATTTGGGTTGTTACAAAAATAACATTTTTTATTTATTGATAACTTTTTTTAAAAAAAATCTCATTGAAAAGGATGCTATGAAATTTAACATTAATTAATCTTAAGTATATTGTTTTCACCAAATAAAAAAATTAAAGAAAGTAAAATAATACAAGCAGAACCTCAAATATAATTATCATAATAAATTTGAAATGAAAAATAAAAGAAAGAAAATCAATATGTTTAATTTTAAAACAATAGCACTTTCTAAAGTTTCTAAAAAATAATACTTTATAGAATTATTATTTTTTTCACCAAAATAATTATTACCAATATTATAATACTATTAAAATAAAACATTTCATTATAAACATTTAAAAGACAGATATATTAATATAGTCTTACAAGTTAAGATTTTCTACACCTCTTATCATAACCCACGTTTTATTATACCTGAGTTTGAATAAGTATCAAAACAACATGATAACTTCCTACATTTACACTCGTGCATAAATGCATAATATACACACACCAGATGGAATCTCCCCATGAAATTCCTTTCAACAAAACAAATCATACTTTACTTTATCCTCATTAACCACTGTCTCAT
This sequence comes from Vigna radiata var. radiata, assembly GCF_000741045.1. Lineage (NCBI taxonomy): Eukaryota > Viridiplantae > Streptophyta > Magnoliopsida > Fabales > Fabaceae > Vigna > Vigna radiata. The sequence continues at coordinate 1,595,075 of NC_028351.1, read as the reverse complement.
AAAAAAATCATTTATATACACAAACCATAACTTAATAGATTTCAGACACTTATAGCACCAGTACATAAACATGTATACACACATACATTAACAAACCATATACTTGCTTTTATTCCAAGATCAACCAAAACCACAAATAAGAATGTTTTTTCAGAAAAGAGAAACCTAAAATAGGCTAAACATAATAGATTAACTTTTCTAACTATATGCCTCAACTCGGAGATCTTATCGATTAAAGTAACAATTCATGTTTATAGGACATGTGAAAGTAGCCCTTTAAGAGTTCTAACCATCTAAAACACCTTTCATTCCATAAATGTTCTAATTACACGTAAGGATATCACAAGAACGATCAAAACTTACCATAAGGGCCATCGATAAGCAGAGACTAGTATTTATGATTCAAAGAGTGCATGAAAGCAAGAAAAACTCACTTGCAAGATGAAAATAGATTGGTTATACTAAAAAGGGAAAACAACTTACTCGATCGAAGGAATTGATCGTCTAATTGAAGAATTTGTCCAAGAATCACACTTACAGTCTTAGATCTTTAATCATACAAATGGAAGGTGAAAACTTCTAGAGAGAAGTTAGATAACTCTAGAAAAATAAATTCCAAAAACATTATGTGTTTAAAAAGAATGAAACTCATTTATAAAACATCTTGTTTATATAAATTCTTCTAATATTAAAATAATCGTATCTTATTTTTTTCAAAATAATTCTAAAATATTATTCTCTAAGTTTTCACATTAAAAAACATTACCATATTATATATTTTTTTCTAAAATGGACAAGAGAAATAAAAACTAATAATTTAAAATTAGGGAAAAGTAATGTTAAGTAATTAATTTAATTTTTAATTACTTTAACAGAAGGAATACAATAAAATATAATTTATGATTTTTAATATAATTTAAAATTAAATATTTCATTACTTTTTTTAAGAAAATAAAAATATTATACTAGAAAATATCTGCAGTCAATAACGTTCCAAAACTATAAGTTATCATTTATTTCTCATTTATCTTTCCTATATATAAACCATACAACAATAACAAATTTTATTTTAAGCTTAACGTAGTTTTTCTTTTCTGAATAATATCTTCGATTTATATTACAAAAGTAAAATTTATTCATCCTTAAATTATTTTTTAATTTTTTTTATCTTAAAACAAGTATTAATCTCGTCATTTTTTAAAATTAATTTCATTGAAAAATATTAACTAAAAAATTGAAAAAGTTATTATATAATTTTGAATAAAATCTGTATCATTATAACTTGTTGAAAAAGTTAAATTATAAATAAAATATAAGTTAAATTTTTTAAAACAATAACATTCTTATTTTTCAAAAAATCATTAATAATAAATTTAATTTAAAATTATATTTTAAGAAAATCATAAATTACTTTTTATTTTGTTCCTTCTTTAAAGTAATTAAAACTTAATTGGAATACTTTAAATTAATTATTTTCAATTTAATTTTAATATTTTTTTCTTTGCATTTTATAAAAATAAAAAATCAATAAACTATTTATTTTAAAAAACAATGATCTAATTAATATATTTAATTTTAATTTTTAAAAATATTATTTTGAAAAAAAAAAAAGTCAAACATTAAAACTGTGGTTGCAGTTAAAAGAAGAAAAACTGGCAACTAATAAAACAAGACAGCTAATACAGCAGTTAAAATTTTTTTGTCTACAGACCTTTTAATATAATTATTGTGAAATTAATAAAGTGACAATAAAAGTAATTAACTAAATATTTTTAAAATTTTTATTCCATTTTTTTATTGGACCGTTTACTAAGTGATTATTAGTCCCTATCAGAAAAAAAAAACATAAAAAGGGAAGAATATGAATAACATTACACGTGTCCTCTCACACATCAGCAGCCACTAAGAAAACAGTCTCTCACCTTAAATAAAATTTGGCTCATACAGTATTAATTTAATAAGATCTTTGGTAAATTAATAAAAATTACTTTTATACACTATTTAAAAATAATATTTTTGATAAATTAATAAAAAATACTTTTAAAAAATTTATAAAAAATTATTTACTCATAAAAGTATTTATCTTTTACTTTTCTTCCTAAAAGTGTTTTTTATATGCTCCTTAAAATATTTTTCTTCCTAAAAATATTAACCTAAAATTTCGTCAAATAAATTCCTAATCTGATTTACTTCCATTTTTTCCAACTCTTTCTCAAATTTTGAATTTTTACAAAACTAAATTAAGTGGAAATACTTATCCAATGAATGCATTCACAAAGCTAAAATCCCAAAAGATATTGACCGTTATAATATTTAAGGAATATATTAACACTTAATTATTTGTTTCTATTTCATAAGAAAGATGATAGAGATATAATTAATGATTGAAAAATTGATGATAAATTTGCTTGAATGAAAACAAAAGCATAAAGTAACGGAATAATATTATAAATTATCAAAATGTCTATATTTTAATTTTAATAAGAAAGATAATTTAAAACTAAAAGAGAATTAATTATGAAATTATTTTTTTACAAAATTAAAAATTGTATTAAAAATTTAATTTGATAAATTTAAATGATTAATTACAAACAGTATAATTCTTCTCATATATGGAATAAAAATATTAAAGTTCTGTGAGTTGATGTTCTCAATAAAAATAAATAAATAATATATCTACCAAGTCCGTTTTTGTAAAAGACGAATCCAAATTAAATTGGTTAAGTTTATGAATGATGATAAATATAAGTTTAACCAATTTTTAACCTTATCATAAAAATTTGAGTTTTTTTATTTTTTTTATTAATATTTTCAGTTTATTGAATGTTAAAAAAAATTATATTCTCTAATTAAGTATCTATTGTTTATTTATTTATTGTTAATTAAATGATTGTTTCGTCATTTTTTGTTTCATATGTTAAGAAACGTAAGATATTATGATAAGGTGTAATATTATTTATATAAAACAATGTCGTGAGGTGTTATGATAAGATATTATTTATATAAGACAATATTGAAAACAATAATATAAATAAATACGTTGTTAATTGTACTAATATTTTATATGTATTAATAACAAAATTTCACTATTCTTAACACATGAATATCTCATTAATGAAAAACAAATAGTATGAACTCCACTTAAGATTATAAAAAATTAGGTATTCAATAAAAAAATATTTAATATATTTTTTTTTTAATAAAGTATTCAATTGGAAAAAACCAAAGTTTACAATACTTACAACCAAAATTTATCTTGCATGTGCATGCATTGATCATGCAAGTTAAGGTTCCAAAAATACCCCTCGTACATAACAAAGGTTATTGAATGTTTTTGAGTACAAAAAACCTTATGCATTTACATGATCTTTTGTCTTCAATTGTAATTTTCATTTTATGGTCGTAAACCTTTGTAAAAACTTATTACATGTGAAAAACTCAAAGAAGTTGTAAAATACCACATTTCTTTCTAATATATTTAATCACATTTACTAGGGCAAACTTTTTATTTTCCATGCATTCATGCAACAATTGAAATTTCAATATATTCAAACACAACATTACAACAATGGATAATTATGAATATATGTGATAAAATCAATTTAACTCGACATTTCAATAAAATAATTCACAAAATAAATAAAATAAAAAGTATATTAATAAATCATAATAGATTAATTTCTTCTGAACTCACTTAATTCCTAAGTCAATAAACTTAAACCATACCAATTCATAGGGTAACGATTTTATACTAAAAAATAAATATTATAATATGTATTGAACTAGACATTTAACTTTTATTCCTTGCAAAAAAAAAGTTTAATAATTAAAAATTAATAATTATAACAAACATGCATGGAAATTTTGCAAGATCACGTGCTGATCTGAATACTTTTTCTTGCCATGAGAAAAGTTAAAAATTTGATAGGTATGATATCGTGTTTGTTTAAGTAAAATTGGCGTGCTTATAATATTCTCACCATTCTGTACCAAACTAAACATGCGAAAGGTTTTTTCAATTAGTGAAAGGTTTGATATATACATTTTTTTATCTTTACTAATTTATATAGTTTAATAACAAATTGGTATATTATTCAGTTAATTTTGTAAGATTTGATTTTAACATTGTTGTGTCGAAACAACACTGATCTATAAACCCTAAAATGTTTTATGAAATTTTGGTTGGTTTCATGGTTTTGGTGATTTAGTATTGATTATTGTAATAATAAATAAGCAGGAGGTTAAGGTTTGGCAGTTGAAGATAGAAAAAAAAGAAAAAGAAAAGGGGAATAGAAACTGAGAAAGAGATTTACGAGTTTACGATACAGATACGGTCCCATCCCTGTCTTTCCCTTTTCTTTTTCTTGTTTCTCTCTCTTCGCGCTTTCTCTCTCTTCTCTACGCTCCAATCTCACTTCCTTCCTTCGATCTCTTCCCAACAAAGATTTACTTCGAAATCGGAAGCACAATGGTTCAAACTCAAAGCCCTAACTCGATGCCGTCTGACTCAGCGCCGACTCTCCGATGATCATGGAGCTCCCCGATTCCACCGGCGGCGACCGCAACCTTAACGCGCCGCCGCCGCCGCCGCCGCCCCAGCACAACAACCATCACCAGGACGCTCGCTCAGGCCTCGGAATCGACCTTAACGAGATCCCTTCGCCTTCCTCCTTGTTCCCCGAAACCCTACCGGACTCCGTCACCGACGTCGTCCGCACTTATCACGAGAACCCCGGGCCGCCGCCGGGAGCCCCCGCTTCCCTCCCCAGTGGTGGCCTCGCTCCTTGCGCTGCCTGCTCCAAGCCCTGCCCTACCGCCGCCGGGAGCCACCACCACCTCGTCGTGTGCGACGGCTGCGAGCGCGGCTTCCACCTCGCCTGCGCCGGAATTCGCGGCGGAGGACGCCAGGCTGCGAGCCTGGAGGAGTGGGTCTGCGGCGAGTGCGTCGCCTCTGGAGTGAAGAGCAAGCGGTGGCCGTTGGGAGTGAAGCAGCTTCTCGATATCAACGCTCCGCCACCGAGCGAAGCCGAAGCCGAAGGCGTCGGCGAAGGAGACGTGCATGATTTGAGGTACGGAAAAAACTGTCGAGCTCTCTTTCTCTTGTCATTGTTATGTACTATGAAATGTATGTTTATTGTCTTGTGTTTTCAGCTAACTGTGCGTGCACTACGGTGTGGTGTGAAGCTAAGCCCTCTTGGTCGGTTTTTCAGTGAGGTTGTGTGGAATGAGTTGGTTTGAAAGAAGGAAGAGGTTTTGAGTGTTGTGAGATCAATGTGGGTGGTTTAGCGTCTGGTTATTGTGCTGAGAACGTGTTTTTCTCTTTTTCAGTTCATATTGTGTTATTAGGTTTTCAAAATTTAGAGTGTGTTAGGTTAGGAGTGTTGTTTTTTATTTCTTTAGGAAAAATGGTGACTTTTTAAAAAGAGTGTAGTGAGATTTTGGGAAACTGGGCTTGTTAGTTGGCTGGTAATATATGGTAGATGGTAGAATATGTGACTGTGAGTAGTTAGTTAAAAAATCACTTTTTTCTTTGAAGCTATGTATGCGAATGTGTTCTTTTTTCGTGGTAAACCCCAGATAACTGTTTTATTTTATGTGATAAGTGGCGATGCACTTTGTTTATGGCATCAAAATGAAGCAAAAACACGTTCTGCATGGGGAGAATAGGTGACCTTGGGGAATTGAACTGCCCACATCGTTAACAGGCGCGGCAGTGCATCTGGTGCCGATGTCTGGTGCCAACTCTAGTTGCTTCTGTATTTTCAACTTTCCGCTTCCTAAAATTATTTGATATCTTCTCAAGAACATTCTCATTAAAACACTACCAAACAAATTTCCAACCCTCCTCCCTCTGAAGAAAGGAAATAGTACAAATGTTGTTAAAGTCACTATTTAGTCTGCATTGTCTTAGAATCCTTATGCTTTTGTCTTGCACCTGAATTCGCAAATAGCTAAGATTGTAATTGTTGGATTGAACACTTACCAATATGTAAAAACCTATAGCTGATAATTAGAATACATTTTTTTTTTTACTTAAGGGCGTATTAGCTCAAACTACACCATTTAATTGTGACTCCACCCATCCAACCTCTGTCACAAAACAGTTAATGCACCTCAGAACAACCTCCCTCTGCAATGTTGGTAATCAAACTCGTGATCTTAACTATGGTACCTATAGTTAGATTGAGTGCTTACAACTTAGTTAAATACTATAGCTTATAGTTTTGACCAACACTTTATGAGCATACCAATCCAAGTATAATGATTCAATTGAGGCTTGGTCCACCAAACCTAAGCCACAAGATGATTGATGCACCTCGCGGCAATCTCTCCCTCAACAAGTGTTCTTTGAATATCAAATTCATGACCTTGACTTTGATTTTTATAGTTGGATCAGATGCTTACCTGGACTTAACTCATTGTGTTCTCTAAATTGTAACATTTGCTTTTTGAAACTGACCCCGTCTCCTTCATCTATGATTTCGGGTTTTTAAAGTTTAGAAAATATTTGTTAAGTTAGTTTAGTTTTTTCACTCCTTCTTGGAAATTGCTTACCTCTATAAGATGTTTTGTGAACTTTCCGAAAATTGAGGTATGATAGGTGGTAGAATATGCAAGTTTGAGCAGTTACATTGAAAATCACCTTTTTCTTTGATTTTCTATGTATTTAATGGATTCTACCTGGTTAGCTGTTCTTTAATTATTTTGATAAATAACAATGCTCATTATTTTTAGTATAAAATAGAAGCAATTACCTACATAGTGCGAGGAGAATCGAACCGCCGCCTTTGTTGTCACATCACCCTCGCGGCGGTGCCAGTTGAGCTATGAGCTTTTGGCTTTATGGTTTTCAACTTTTTGTTATAATTGCATAGTTGCCACCTCGTTTTCTACTTTCTGCCTTCCAAAACAATTCAGGAACAACTAAATTAATACACTACCAAACAAATTTCAAGTATAGTAAAGTCTCCCCACTGAAATTTTGAATGCGGTACATACGTTAATGAAATGCATTTCTTCATTGTTTTTTTTTCATATTTGGTGTAATATTTGTTGAACAATATGGTGCAAATGTAATCAGAAAGGAATTCACTTAAGATATTGTGGACATTTAATGGTAAGATTCGTTTGGTGATGGAATTGAAGTTATAGTTCATAATTTTAATTCCAATTTTGTTTGAGCTTAAATTGGTTTAGAGTAATAAATTCTGCGGTTTTCAATAGTGTGTGATTGGGCTGTTATACGGCTGCGGTGCCACAGCACAGCCCCTTGCCGTTTCTTTGAGGCCACGACGGCAGTAGTTCAGTGTCAGAGTTGTTGTGTGCTGCCAGCTCAGCTGCTATTCTTTCCAAGTGTGAAAACCCCTTTTCTGGCCCTTTGAACGATGTCGTATGGCGCTAAATAAGAGGGCCAATATTTTACTAGAGTATAAGCCCTATTTTGTTACTCTCCCCTTCCAAAGGCTTAAATAATACACTTTTCTCGTATTCTCCTCTTTCCGATACTGACTTAGAACTCTTTGCTGTGTTTCTGGCCAACCCATTGCAATCTGGTAGAGTTTTTGGCCAACTAGGGTGGAACTCTGGCACACCGTTCTGTGGTCTCTACTCTGTTCACATCCTTTGGAATCTGTTATGTTCATGTCAGAGGGGTCTATGTTCTGTTCTATTTTTTAATACAATATTTTGTTTTCTCTCTTTCAGTGTTCTGTTTGGATGGTTACCTTATGTTTCCTTTCTTGCTGTACTTTTTTCTCTCAATTAATATTCTTTTCTGGTTATTAATGACTTTAGTTCCTAGATGTGGTATTGGCAATTTTTAGGGTGTTGGTTAATATTTAGAAAGGGTTTGGGCTAGTTATTTTGTAATTCCATGGAATTTTGAAATGGCTTTATCATTTTATTTAGGGTTTCCAAACTTAAATCTTAGAATTAGTCAGCCAAATTCTGATTTCAATTCTAGATGCTATACTGGCATTTAGAAGTTTTGCTTTCACACGGAAAATCTTAATACATGTTTTCATATAGTTTTTCCAAAAACACTAGTTCTTTGAAGGTACAAGAATCACCATTGCAGAACACAGTTGTCAGTATTGTGATATGTCAGAGTGGAGTGGCCTTGTGCTGCAGTGTGATTGTGATAGCTGAGTGATTTTCTATAGCTGACATCGTGGCCACAATAGTGTGCTACCGTTATATAGGCTTTGAAAACCCATTTTTACACCCCAAACAACATTGTTTAGTTGTTTTTTGGTTGAAATTGTACAAACTCACTCTTATGCAATTTTTGCTTCAGAAAGGTAATAGGATTTCAAACCCTTCTTTCTTACCATTCCAGAAAATGTTACCCATGTTTCTTCACACATTAAAGGAATGTTTTTCCTCGTTTTTTAGAGCTGGTTTCATACGGTTACCTTTTAGGTGTCATATACTGATGTTTGTTTAAACACCTAATTACTTATATGTTTTTTAAAGCTTGCATGATGAATATTGAGTGTACATTGTCGTAATCTTTGTACTAGTTCCATTTATGTCTTTTATTTATTAACGCAATACTTTATGCCTCCTGATCCGAATTGTTTTATCTGGTTACTTTTTATGTTTATTTTGATCTTAGAAAGCAAACTCTCGGTGATAATTATTTTGGTGCCAGTCCATTTGGTGCCCCTGTGACATATTCAAACTTTTACAATGGAAATGGTACTGGCTTCCAAAAGGCTTCTGGAGGTTTGACACAAGCTGATAGAGTGGGTTTTGAGGATATATTGAATCATACTCAATCGATTACTAGAAAATTTGAGGAGGTATGTACAGATTTCCCTCTTAGAATTCATAGTAGTAGTAACAATACGGCTATTACAATACCATCTCGGGGTCCAAATGAGATAATTTTGCAGGCTCTTAAAGATTTTATATCTGAACGGCGCGGTGTACTAGAGGAAGGTTGGCGAGTGGAATTTAGACAATCAGTTAGCAGCTCTGAACTATATGCAGTTTACTGTGCACCTGACGGAAAGATATTTGATTCTGTGTATGAAGTAGCTTGTTATTTGGGGCTAATGTCTGGCTTCAATGCCGTTGAATCTGAAATAAGAAATGAGAGGTCTCTTGTGTCTTTAGGTGGTTCTCTATCTAGGAAAAAAAAGTCAACAAGATCTCCCGTAGTCAATGGTTTCATGGAAAAACGGGGAACCATGATGAATAGTAATTGTAAGGATCCTTCTTCTGAAGGTTTAAATGTGGAGTGTGCTAGTACTAGGGGGAATATCGCAAAACCCTATGAAAGTGGAAGAAAAGAGGATGGACAGTCCTTCCCTCAGCAATTTGAGGTGTGTGAATCTAGTTTATATTTCCTCATTTTTTTGTGAAGCTGGTTTCGTACTGTTAGTTTTTCCCAATATAACTCAGAATTTAGGGGGAGTTATTATAGTGAATCTAAAATTCACTATTTCTGCCTAATTTTTCTATTTTTTTATATTTCAGGATGAACTCCCTCTACAGTTCAAGGACTTCTTTGTTCTCTCATTAGGGAAAGTTGATGTGAGACCATCGTATTATGATGTTAATCTTATATGTCCTGTAGGTTATAAATCTTGTTGGCATGACAAGATTACTGGTTCTCTTTTTACATGTGAAGTTTTGGAGGGTGGTGATTCTGGACCTATATTTAGGATCCAGAGGTGTTCCTGTTCCGAATTTCCTGTTCCAGTTGGGTCAACCATCCTTTCATTGTCAAAATGTTGTCAACTTGCAAGTCAAGCTGATGAAGGCGATGGAAAAACTAATGGTAGTATGGATTTGGATGATGGTGATAATATCCAGATGATGCTTCAAGACCCTTGTGTACCAACTGAAAATGATGTCCTAAGTTGCTCTGCAAACTTCTCAATTAAGGATACTCATACACCAGATGCATTAGGCCCTGCGACTGGTTCAGTTCAAGATAATGTTATAAATTCTTTAGCTGGTGAGTTTAATGATGGAATTGGTGAATTTTGTGTGGAAGAGCGGTCATCGTGCTCTGCATGGAGAGTTATTTCTCAGAAGTTAGTTAATGCTTACAAGGATTTCTGCAAACAGAAAGGAACTCTCAAGTTCTATTGTAACCATGTTAAGAATGAAACATGCTTACATCAATGGGATTTAGGGAATGTAAAAAGTGATGCGTTGGATAAATTTTGTGGTTCCCTCAGTTCAGTTGGCATCCCAGATGTAATTTATGCAGACAGTGATCTGGAAGGTATCTCTGAGGCTTTGAGAAAATGGTTGGAGCAGGATAGGTTTGGATTGGATGTTGAATTTGTTCAAGAAGTATTGGAACAGCTTCCTGGCGTTGAATCTTTGCAGTATGAACTTTTAAATTGTAGAGATAACAGCTCGTCATTGCCAACAGTAGAAAATGGTTTCTTAGTAGTTGAATGGAGGGATGGGTCAAAAAATCAGGAAGAAGCACTTCAAGGTTTATACAGGAGGTCCAAAAAGGCAAGTTTGACTAAAAAAAGCTTTAAGGAAGGTCGTCGTCCACCACTTGGGAAGCCATTATGCTCCAGGGCTCCGGGTGAGCTCATTGGTGACATTTTTCAGGTATTTTTCTTTCATGCCAACAGTGAATCTGAAATGTTTTTTGTTAGGCTTTTACATTTGTTGGCTTTATTTTTATTTGCTATGATATATCCTTTACATTTTCTGCTTTTGTCTTCCAGGCTTGGGAACTTTTAGAGCGATTTAACGAAGTTCTGGACTTGCAAGAACCATTGTCATTAGATGGGCTTGAGAAGGAACTAATTAACCCTTGGTTTGATGGATTGGATTTTCTTGAGAAATCAGAGAGGGACATGGACGAAAGACAAGTTTTAATTTCCCAAGGAACTGATGGTAGTTGCAGACCATTATTGTCCCCAGGAAGTGATACTGGTCCATCAGGTCCCATGGAAAGTTCTCATGCATTTATTCAAATGGAAACTGAAGCAATGAAGGAGGCTGCTCAAGTTAAGCTCGCATCTTTCACTTATGCCAGATGCTTTGGTGTAACTTTGACCAAGGCTCATAATTCACTGCTGAGAGTGCTAATAGGTGAATTGCTATCAAGGGTGGCTGTCCTGGTGGATCCAAATTCTGAACCTGGAGAAACACGAACAAGACGGGGAAGAAAGAAAGATATGGATAGTGGTCTTCCTGCTAAACGAACCAAACTGAACATGCTTCCTATTAATGAGTTGACCTGGCCAGAATTAGCTCGGAGATATATCTTGGCTTTTTTAACAATGGATGGCAACCTTGAGTCTGCAGAAATTACTGCCCGTGAAAGTGGTAAAGTATTTCGCTGCTTACGAGGTGATGGTGGTTTGCTGTGTGGTGCTCTTACTGGTGTGGCGGGAATGGAAGCAGATGCACAGGTGAGCATCAGTTATATCCTGGTTCTGGCTAATATTTCGTTACTGCTTACCCATTTTGCTTCACAGTGCTAGTATGTTAGACTTCTTTAGTCAAGAAGTCTAACTATCACTCAAAACAGCACACACTCACCAGATTTTTGGAAACAGAACTGTATTATTATTGTAACCAAAGAATACAAGAATAGGAGTGCACTCCCTCTTCCAAGGGTTTCCCCTTCACAAAGAGTCAAAGCTCAATCTACAAAATTATCAAAAAATACCTTCACACAAGACCTCCCTGCCTTTTTATAAAGGCCCCCCTAACCAACTAACCAACTAACAAATAATTCCTAATCTATTTCCTTTTATTCTGCACACATTATATCCTAACATAGTATGTGGGACCTTGATATAATTTTATTTAGCATTTGGGCTAAATTCTGAGTTTGAGGATATTCATGGCTTCAAAAACACAGTATTATATTTCAAGACAATCACTTTAGATGTAATAATTTATAGAAGTTTAACTGATTGGTGGTATTTTCAGCCCAGGCGATATTCCTTTTTACCCCTCAGAACTTGATACTTTGGAGTGGGGTCAATGGCCACTTTCAAGTTTATTCCTTTACTCGGCCTTTTTGTGACATGGATGGAGAATTTGTTTTATCTAGCTAATGGCAATTCAGTTTTCTTTTCGAAATGTTTTTTTTATGTCATATGTCTTAAGATTTTATATCTTGCTGCTGGTTAAACTTTTCTAGACTACAATTTAAGTTGTCAATCTGAAAAGAATGATAGAAGTAGCACTGATTTTTTTTTTCCTTTGGCTCTCAGCTGCTTGCAGAGGCTACAAAGAAAATTTTTGGTTCTTTGAACAGACAAAGTGATGTACTAACTATGGAAGAAGAAGAGTCTGATGCAAAGGTTGCTTCTGAGAAAAATTTGGCAAATGATGGTAATGTTCCTGAATGGGCTCAAATGCTAGAACCTGTCAGAAAGCTACCAACAAATGTGGGTACTCGAATAAGAAAGTGTGTTTATGATGCTCTGGGTAAGGATCCACCAGAATGGGCAAGGAAAAAATTGGAACATTCAATTAGTAAGGAAGTGTACAAGGGCAATGCTTCTGGACCAACAAAGGTGCTTCTCAGTGGCACCTCTCCTTTCGTGTGTATATATATTTCGGGGGTGCATGTGATAATGACATGACCAAACTTATCTTAAAATCTCTATTTTGGTTGCAATGATAAAACTATTAGTATGAAAGTTTCTTGACCATTAGATCAGATATCTGACCAAAAGATTTTTCATAGAATTCAATGGTCCAGGAACTGTCTGCTACTGTTTGCACTGGTGTGATGGTTTTCAACATAGAGTTTTGCTTGAATTATTATTGTTGGTGTTTCTAGTTTTCTGGTGCATTATCCTCTGTTTTACCACGCAAGCCATCTTATAGTTTATAGTTTCCACAATACATGTGTAATGTAAAACTGTATTTACTTCTGTTTACCCCCTGTTAATATTACCTACTACAACATGCAAGACACCCAGAGTTTCTCACTCAATGTATAATGACAAAACTAACATTTTTTATGTTACTATCTGGTAGGTCATCTGGTTAAAATAAAGTTTATTCTTTTTGGTTAAGGAAACATGAATCTTAATTGAACATTATTCTTGTTTAAAAACAGAAAGCAGTTCTTTCAGTGTTGGCTGATGTTGCTGGTGAAGGACCGCAATCAAATCCCAGTAAAGGACAGAAAAGGAAGATTGTTATATCAATTTCTGACATTATGATGAAACGATGTCGCATTGTATTACGGCGTGCTGCTGCTGCCGATGATTCAAAGGTTTTTTGCAATTTGCTGGGAAGAAAATTGATAAATTCTTCAGATAATGATGATGAGGGGCTTCTTGGTTCTCCGGCCATGGTGGCCCGCCCTATTGACTTCCGCACTATTGACCTTAGACTAGCTGCCGGAGCTTATGGTGGATCTCATGAAGCTTTTCTTGAGGATGTCCGGGAGGTCAGTGTTATCAAACTCCGATTGCTTGTTGAAGCACATTCTATTTTGTTTTTACTTTAGATAACTACCACCATATAGACCCATTTTGTTTCTCTGTAAAGATTATTGCAAATACACTTTTATGGTTGTGTGTGCACCATTTTAGTCTCTGGCTCAAGGGGCATCACGGTTGATTTCCTTATGCTCTTCATTTACTGTTCTCTAATATGTTTTCTAGTAGATGCCAAGTCATTCTTACAATGCTCTTTTGTGACTTGTGTGGAGGCACTAAACTGTTGATTTGATGGTGCAGCTGTGGAACAATGTTCGTGTTGCTTTTGGGGATCAACCTGATTTACTCGAATTGGCTGAAAAATTATCCCAAAACTTTGAATCTTTATATAATGAGGAGGTTGTTAGCCTGTTTGTGTCTACTTCTGTAAATTTTCTCTTGTGCTTTCTTGTTAATCGAACATATAATTTTCTCCTTGGGTACAGGTTGTCATGAATGTGCAAAAACTGATGGAGTATGCTAAACTGGAATGCTTAACTGCAGAAATGAGAAAGGAAGTTGATGATTTTATTGAGTCAATGAAAGAAACTCCAAAGGCCCCTTGGGATGAGGGAGTCTGTAAAGTATGTGGCATTGATAGGGATGATGATAGTGTTTTACTATGCGATACTTGTGATGCTGAGTATCATACATATTGCTTAAACCCTCCCCTCGCAAGGATCCCTGAGGGAAACTGGTACTGTCCTTCCTGTGTTGATGGTAAACATGCAACTCAAGATGTTACAGAACGTACACAGGTTATTGGCAAACGCCGAAGTAAAAAATTCCAGGGTGAAGTTAATTCTCTTTACTTGGAATCCCTTACTCATTTATCAGCTGTAATTGAAGAAAAAGAATACTGGGAGCACAGCTTGGCCGAGGTTAGTTGATGCACATCTACTTGTTACCTTTTGTTTACAATATAGCTAAATCATATAAACATTCTAGGTAGAATGACCTAATTGTCTTATTTTTGAACTTCATATTTGTGGTATCTTTCTAGAAAGAGTTTTGTTGGTAATTGCAGGGTGCTGGTATGTGCTTCCTATTCTGTTATGATCTGAAAATGAATCTTAATGGGGTTCTATCTTGAACTAACGATATCTTATCCTGAGTTATAGTTGCAGGATTTTCATTTGTTACTTGATTGCTTTTGGCATTGCTCATTTTCTTGTATGTGTATAAAAGGTTTCCCATCAAAATATTGCTTTTAAAGGCAAAGGGTCCTTTTTTTTCTTGTTTTGTTTTGAGCACATCGTGATATGCTTGAAGCATAAGTTGCCCTGTGGTTAGCAACTTGAGTCATGATTGATAATGTATTTCTGAAACTGTAGAACTTTTTTCTGTGTTTGTGTTTTGATTAGTTTTTATTTTAAATGGTTGCAGAGAACTTTCCTTCTCAAATTTTTATGTGATGAGTTGCTTAACTCTTCCATGATACGCCAGCACCTTGAACAATGTGCAGAGTTGTCTGCTGAGTTACATCAGAAATTGCGTGCACATTCTGTAGAGTGGAAAAACCTGAAAACCAGAGAGGACGTTTTGTCCACAAAAGCAGCTAAAATTGATACTTTCTCATTAAATACTGCTGGAGAAGTTGGTCTTAGGGAAGGGGTTACTACTTCATTTTCAAATACTGCTAAATGTGTGGTCCAGCCACATACTGCAGTTGACAATCCTAGTAATTTTGGGGTATTTGTTGATGGTCTGCCTTCAGAAGAGACAACTAAAGAGAAGTATAGGTTTGATAGTGTAGATAAAAGCATATCTGTGACAAATTCAGATTCCGATAGCCAAAATTTGAATTCCTTAGATGTAGAGGGACAATTTAGAAATGTCTCTGGTGCTGTGGAGTCTCAATGTACTGATAAATCTCCCAAATCTTTTCCATCACCAAATATGTCTCAAGAAATAAATGGTTCTGTTGGAGCAGCTGATGCACAGGGTAACCACCATAAATGTGAGGGAAGGGACATGTCTACACCTGTGACATGCCAGCAAGGTGGGGTGCCAGTTGATGCTTCACATATGGTTTTGAACGAGTCAGAACCCTATCACCTTGAGCTCAATGCCATCAAGCGTGATATTTCACTATTGCAGGAGTCCATAACTAATGTAGTATCACAGCTGCTTAGGCTCTCTGTTCGCCGGGAATTTTTGGGCATTGATTCCATCGGTCGATTGTATTGGGCTTCAACTTTGCCAGGAGGACATTCACGTATAGTTGTTGATGCAAGTGCTGCACTGCTTCATGGAAAAGGAATGTCATTTAGCAGAGACTATGTGGAGAAGTTTTCTGTTCTGCAGAATTGTTCACTAACTGAGAAGGATTCCTCTCCTTTCATGTCTCAGCTTAGAAATGCTTTGGTCAATAGTGCACCATGGATTGCTTATGAAACTGATGCTGAAATTGAAGAGCTCTTAGGTTGGCTGGACGATAATGACCCTAAAGAAAGGGAACTGAAAGATTCCATTATGCAGGGGCCAAGATCAAGATTCCAAGAGTTCCTTAATGGGAAGACCGAAGAGCAGGTTGAGGACCAGGGACCTGTTTCTATTCCCGGAAATAGAGAGAAAACAATATCTAACTCTCTTGTTACAAAGGCGACTTCCTTGCTGGAAAAGAAATACGGTCCCTTCTTTGAGTGGGATATTGAGACGTGGAAGAAGCAAAATAAAAAGTCCAGAACAACTGATGATGAAAAGTTGTTTAGGTGTGAGTGCCTTGAACCCATATGGCCCTATAGGAGACACTGCACATATTGTCACAAAACTGTTTTGAGTGATGTTGAATTTGATGGACACAACGATGGCAAGTGTAATGCAGGTCTTCCGGTTGCAGAGAAGAATAGGAACAAAATTGGATCTTCTAAAGGAAAAGGGAACTTAAGATGTGATACCTCACGAGAGAAATTCAGTGCTGATGCAGAGACAGCTGGAACCAAAATTGGTGGTGGTTCTAAGCTTAGCTCAAGAGTGATTAAATTTTCAAATGAAGAATCCACATGCCCATTTAATTTTGAAGATATATGTTCCAAGTTTGAGACAAATGATTCCAACAAGGAACTTGTCAAAGAAATAGGTCTTATTGGTTCAGATGGTATCCCTTCCTTTGTTCCTTCTGTATCTCCTTTTGTTATCGAGTATGCACAATTCTCAACTTCAAAGGATGACATTATTGGTGTTTTGTCCAAACCAACGGAAAGCTGGGGTTCTCAGGGAAATACTGATGGAGCTGGTGCATGTCTTGACCATAACTCAGGCATTTCTACTGGTAGGTTAGCTGCCAACGAAAGCAATAAATCCATTAAATCATCCTCGGGAGAACAAAGAGATGGGAAATTCCCTTTTTGTGGTCCTGTTTCAGATATGGGAGATGGCTGTTGTGTGGTTCCTTTGTCGTCATTGAAACCATTAGTTGGAAAGGTTTCTCACATCTTGAGGCAACTGAAGATTAATCTGCTTGACATGGATGCTGCACTCCCGGCATTTGCTCTGAGACCATCAAAGGCCGAGTCTGACAGAAGACAGGCTTGGCGTGCATTTGTGAAATCTGCAGAGACTATATACGAGGTTTGTCTTATATCCGTGGCTCTGTACTGCTACTTACCTGATTGAGATGTCTCTATTCTTGATAGAAAATACTCTGTGGACTTAATAATGCGACTTTGCTTTAACTCCGATATCAGTGAAAAACAGCTGTTTATATATTTATACAAGAAGGTTAGTGATTATATGAATTCATCTGTATCCATACTATTAACAAAGGGGATTCACCCTTTTGGTGTACATATATATATATATATATATATATATATATATATATATATATATATATATATATATATATATATATATATATTTTTATTTTTTTTTCAGTTTTATCCTTTTAATAACTACTTTTTAAAATTCAAATAAAAAACTACTTTCCAATTTTATCCTTTTAGGAACTATTTTTTTGATATCAAATTCATAATAAAAAACCATTTACACAACAAAAAAAAATCATAAAAATCATTTATAAGCTATAAAATAATTTTTATAAATTGAAAATTACACACTATTTTTTATTTCAATAACTAAAAATCATTTTATAGTTTAATGAAGTTTTTGCCATGAAAAAAAAGTGGAAACATCCGCGGAGTGCATGTATTTCCACTAGTGTTTGTTAATTGAGATGCCTTCCTTTTTCTCAGATGATTCGTGCAACATTTACCCTAGGAAATAATTTGTGGACTTACTAGTGCCACTTTGCTTTAACTCTGATATCAGTCTAAAAAAGATGTTAATACTGTAGAGGTTAGTGATTATATGAATTTATGTTTGTTAATAAAGGTTCCTTCCTTTTTCTCAGATGATTCAGGCGACATTTACCTTAGAAGATATGATTAAGACGGAGTACTTGAGGAATGACTGGTGGTACTGGTCATCATTCTCAGCTGCTGCGAAATCTTCTACTTTGCCTTCCCTTGCCCTTCGCATATACTCTCTTGATTTAGCCATTATATACGAGAAAACGCCCAATTCTAGTCTTACTGATAGCTCTGAACCTTCTGGCACAGCAGAGACGAGACCCCCGATGAATGTGGATGCAGAGAAATCCAAAGGAAGCCGGAAGTCAAACAGGAAAAGGAAGGAATCAGATGGTTGATCTTATACTTGCATTTCAGAAAATCAGATATCTGGTCAGTCTTTTGTGATGTGATGTGATCATCCACTGGTATGACTGGTTCATTGGGCAAACCTAAGGCTGTAAAATGGGGCAGCCACAGCTGCTGGTGTCTCTTGCCTGCTTGTACATATAGGTAAAGCTGACCTGCTAACTCGGATGCCTTTTTTTGGCTAAGCAGAATTTATAACGTTATCTGCTTTCAGTGGGGCAACAGTACGAGGGAATTGTAAGGATGCGTCCAATTTTGAAATTATAATTCTGCTGCAGATGTCCAGTTGGCTGCTCCATAGCGAGAAGAACCATTTTTCATTTTTCTAGCAGAGTCTGATCCATATATGTATACAAATGGAATTATTGTAAAGGAATAGGAGGAAAGTAGTAAAAAAGAAAAGGATGGGAAAGAAGTCAGAAAATGTTAAAGTTGAGCAGTTGTAGGCAATATTTCATTCTTTATACTTTTTCTCTCACCCACCCCACCAAAGGTCCTGCACACGCATGCCCTTGATTTTGTTCCTGGGCATCTGCAGATGTGTTAGAATGCAGGGGGAATTATTGGAATCAAAGCTTTTTTTCCATCTGCTTTGTGCTTGCGTCGTGCGTGATCTTGATTTTTTTTATTTGCAGAATTCCTATAATCTTCTAGTCATGTGTGTTGGGGTTAATGTATACACACTAATATTTTACCCCCTCCTTCACTGTTTTAGCGTCAAAGTAAGTATTTAGTTACACTTTGGGGGTTACATTGTTATAGCACTGCTGTGGGGTATGTCTGGTAGTTAATGATTTGTGGTATTACGTCATATGCATTGCACGTGCCGAGATAGCACTTGCATGGATTTTTCTGCCTATATCCCTCAATTTACTTGTGACACCTTTCTAGTATTCTGATTCATATTTCAGAAACAGAAAGTCCATTTCCTCATTGTGGAGGTGTCAATGACAATTGTGGGGTGGAGGAAGCTGGATACCCCTTTCATAACGTGGTATTCTCGTTATACCAAATTGAGGAAGCCGATATAGGTAAGTTACTTGGGCATGTTCGTGAAGTAGATTGAGTGATTTCTGCAAATCATTGCTTGCTTGATTATGATCTTTAGATCAGTTTGAGTTATTGTTAATCATGATATTTCTGTGTAATTAAGTTGCTTTGTACTTTCAGCAAATATAGTGCTGGAAGCCTTCATCGTATCTTCCAAATAAATTCGTTGTGACTAGTGAGAAATTGAAGTTGATCCGTGTAGTTTTTTCTGTTAATTGCAAGTCTCCGGTCTCAACCAGAAGATCTGGCGTTGGATGGTGTTGGATTAGATTGTACATTTTATATAAAAGATTTAAGATTGTCTATGTTTTGAATACATGAAGTTGCTGATAATATTAGTAATTATACACATTGGTTTTTGTTGTCAATGTTTTGAATTCATGAATTTGCTGATAATATTAGTAAATATACACATTGGTTACACCATTAGGCATGGAAATAGGTTGGATGGGTACAGACAGGGTTTATCTATTATTCAATCTATAATAAAACAAACTATTTGTTATTTGTTCTGTTTTTTGTCAAATACTTATTTAAAAAATATCTGTAAATACTTAAAACTTATAAATATATATAGATGATGAATATTTAATAGAAAACATTTTATAAGTTTTTAAAATAAAATTTAAATAAAATAAAATAAAAATATAATATATAATATAAATTTTGATTTAATAAAATATATAAATTAATTTTAATTTTAATTATTTGCAAATATACTTGTAGATACAGATATTATGATATCTAAATTATTTATAGATGGATCTATTTATAAAATCATAAATATTAAATATTTTTAAGTATCAATTATTTGTCATGTGTGAACTATTTGACATGAATTTTATATGCAAATTGCAAGGATATATTTTTTTCATCCTATTTGCCATGATTAGTGTGTGAAAATAATATTATCTGATGAAAAGTAGACAGTTTGTGCTCTTTTCTACCTTTGTGGGCCTCAGCCCCGATGTGATTCTAGATTATCTTATCCAAATGGTTTTCGAAAATTGAGGATTTGGGAAGGTAAAAAGAAGAACAACTTAAAATCTATGTATGGACTTACTAATTAACTATGTTTTTATACTTAAACATTAAATAATCTTACTGTAGTTTTGGAAGAAGTACAAGCATTAACCCACACTTGACATTATTAGACGAAATTACTACTACTAGACTTTATTTATTATTAAACTTGGCTTAAGGACACTCCAACTCCTAGGAATCCAAGCCCACACCATACATCTAATTATTCAATATTATTATCATTACCTTCTCTTAATTATGCCTCTAATTTCATGTCTGCTGCTGCATTATCATTTATCCAACATAATACATATTGGTCCACCAAACCAATCCCTCTCCTTCCTCATGGTTTTGGTTCTCAGTTTCAGATACCACAAACACATCCATGTAACTCCTCCCATCATCACTTCCATCATCCTCCTCTGACTGAACTCTTTCAACTGGGCCAACACATCCACCAGGGTTCTCAGCCGGAAAGTGTGAATCAACACTGTCAACCACCAGCTGTGGACTACCCTCATCCACCACTGCACTTCCAACAGATCCACTGCTCTGGTGGTCCTCCACCCTTGTGCTGAAAATTGAAGCTATATCTTCTACCGGAAGTGGATCAACTTTCTTGTCATACAATGGTTCCTCAGGCACCTCTTTAGCTTCAACTTGAAGCTTCTCATTTAAGGATACCACCTGCGGAATAGTCAACATGTCATTAAGATATTCAATCCACCACACTTTTAAAAAAAAAAAGTCCACTTGTTAATTAGTTTATGGCCTAGCTTGCATACTCCTTTTTTTAAAAAAGTTCATCAGTCCCTTTCACAAAAGAGGGTCTTAAAGCATATTTTGAGAAATCTATAGAGGTATATTCGCATAGTTACTCTGAAAGTGGCTTCTTTGCAAACCAGGTGGGGTTCAGGTGGGGTTCAGAACAGATGCTACTCTTGGTAGTTTGTGATTATTATAGTGTCGAATCTCATGTGTAGGGCCCTTTCTTGATAGCTACCAATCATCTTCTATGTCAAGTGTCGACTTCTTTCCCTATGCTATGCTATGATGGAGTTCTGATTGTGAAGCCACTAATTCTATCCTATACACTCCCACAACTGTTCACACACAATTTATATTCTATTCTACTCTATTCACCCAATTTTTCATCACACATCTACCATACTTATAGCTTTAAGTAACCGTTGCATCATTCATTGTAGGGATGGACAACATATATAAGTCTTTACATTGATAAGATATTCTCTGTTCTGAGTCAAGTTTTCACGAATTTGTTTTTAGTATCACTCTGAAAAGTCTTATTAGAAATATCTTATGTGTATATAAACCTATATTCATCCTTGTTTGTATCTTAATATTCCACACTTCTCAAATTGCATATATGAGCAACCAAATCTAAATTAAAAAATCTCAACACCCCTGTTGTCCAGATACAATGATTTTACTACTTTTACAATATTTTATCCATGCATAAATGTACCTCAGATTTGAGTTTCTCATTCTCCTTCATAAGTGAATCATAGGATGAAAGTAGGGTATCGTATGAAGACTTGAGAACATCAAAATCCCTTTCGAGCTGTTTGGTCTTCCATCGAGCCCTGCGGTTCTGAAACCACACAGCTACCTGCCTTGGTTGCAATCCCAGCTTCTTGGCCAACTGGGTCTTCCTCTCAGGCTCCAGTTTGTTCTCTTCCTCAAAGCTCTTCTCCAACAGATGGACCTAACCATCAATCACACAAGACTGTCACAACATTATACTATTCACTGCAAACTGTCACAGGAATTTTCCTTATATTATCTCTCTCATCAGATCCATTAGTAAATTAATAACACCACCAACCATTCAACTCCATGACAGTTGTCTTGATTTACTACTAAAAATAAGAAATGGTTTCAAAATCAACCACTTTATAGATACATAATGGAATTTCTCTTTAAAGCCAACCATCTTTTTTTCCATACACTATTAAATTTAGAAGCCAAACTCAAAGCAATTCATTCAAAGTTCAAGCTATTCATTACAATAACTGCTTTGAATATCAAATTTCTGATCAAAACAACAACAACAAGAAATAGCAATTCATTCAAATTTCAACCTGTTCAGAACTGAGGCGATGCTTCTTCTCCGGCATCTGCTTCTCATAATACTCCTCGTCATACAGTTCATCCGGTGAGGTGAAGAAAGGTCGCCTCTTTGAGGCTTCCTCCAAGCTCATCATCGATCTCCCTGCTTCCATTTCAATTCCAAAACCAAAACTTCATCAATTAACTCTCTTTCATGTCTCAACATAATAACTCACACACGAAATAAATATAGAAATTTTATTTCCTTATTTGTCACTCTCAAGGAAGTTGCTTCCTTTATCACAAACCCAAATCGAATCATGCCTTTTTTAAGCTTTAATTTTTCCTTAACCAGAACCATCTTTCTGTTCCTAACTCCCCAGCAACCAAACACATCAATTTTAGAAGCACAAAACCTTGGATGCGGTTTCTTTACATGTTTTTTTAATACTTTTCTTCAATCAATATCAAAGTTTCATGTAGACAATTTAGGCAATGATGATTTATACTAAAGATCAACATAAACTACAGGTGAAATTCAATTGTTTTGACAATCTGCTGAGTCATATTAAAGGTCAACATAAATTGATGAGGCAAGATTCCACTTTTGAAGGAAGAACACCACCAAATACTTTAGAACAAAGTAAACCATATCAAACACAAACAAAAACTACTCCACAACATACCATTCAAATCCAAATTTTCAATACAAAAAAGTATCAAAGATCAATTCAAGAGCAAGGAGCGAAAGAAAATAACCTCGGAAAGCGAGTTCAGTGTTGCCGAGGAAGAGCATGTTGGTGTTCCCGCGAGAAGCACAGGCATCAAAGAAAAGCCGTCCAGACTCCATGGCACTTCGGTCACTCACCACCGCCGGCGAGAGAAAGAGATTAGTACTTAAAAAGTGTTTTTTTTGTTTGTGTTTGTTTTTTGCGGTTTACTCTGTTTTACTAGAATCTTGTTTGAAAATTTAGAAGGGTCGCTGATGTTGTTGTTTTTGCTGAGATTTTTGCTTTTGTGTGGGAATTATTAGAAGATCATAAGCTTATGACGGAAGAAGCTCGTGGTCCAAAGCAACCTCGCCGGAGTCTCCAACGGGCATATGCAAGATCCCATCATACACCGCCAGATCCTACCCACCACCCAAGTTCGTCCTTTTCTGGCCTCAGTTTCGGGTTCGAGAAAAACCTCAAACACCGTCGTCGGAGTCACCGGAGAAATATTTTCCGGCGAACCTCTTTTGCGTTTGTATATGCCGTCAACGCACTGTGTCTTTGTGAGTGTCTTCTGCGACTAAAGTTGTCCGAACCATGGCCACCGCTCTTTATAGTACTTTCTTCCTTCTTAAAAGACCAAATTGCCCTTTATTACGGTTTTTTTTTCTTAATTAATCATTTAATCTCTCCATTAATTTACTTTCCTTGAATCTCGTTTACTATTTTTTTAAACATGTCAATGTTTTTTACATATCTTCAATTGATTCAAAATTGTTATAATTTAACATCATGAAAAAAAAAAGAGAACAGCTTGCTTTAGCAAGAACTACACTCCAATTTCTCAACATCAAATGTCATCTTCTACACTTCCATGTGGAAATCATGGTTGCAGAGAAAATTTAAATGGCTGTCTTAGGATGATAGATCATAGACGCCATGTTCAAGATCCCAAAAGCATCATCACTTGGAAACTGAAAAAGCCAGAAGAATATGAAACCTGCTTTGTCATGTCACAAAAAGTTTGCATAGATGAACAGAAAAAATAAAAAAAGTCATCACATTTCTTTGAAGTTTTGTTTTCAAATTCAATTATGTATTGATTATTGAGCAAAACGATCGACCCTTTTATTACAACATGGTAAAAGCATTTCCATTTTTAAAGAATAAACTGTTACTGATTTGTCTCTGTTTTGGTTTCTTAAATTTGACCATACTAAGAAATGGTTATGTTGGAGAGTGATGAAAAAGAGTTAGCAGTTATACATAGTATTTGTAGATTAATAAAATGAAAAAAGATTGGAAGTGGAATGAAAATGGTTGGGCACATGGTTGTGTTTGTTGTTGCAATTTGGAAATTGGTCTCTGCTCTCAACAGAGCCAACATCTCCAACGCATCATAAACAGTGTCTGTAATTAAACTATGTATGGAAGATCCAAGTAGACACTTAAAAACCAAGTGCTTTCCGTTGTCAAGCACATGGTGGGGTTTCTTTAACATCTCAAAATCAAGAGACAAAACTAACTATATTTTAGAAAAAATTATATTTTAACAAAGAATAATTATACTCTAATAATATTTTTTTACAACATTATTCATGTGTCATTCTGTAATTGATTCATAATACTGTTTATGATTATCATTATTATTGATTGTGAAGTAATTTTAGACTAATCACATAATGATAATGACATGTAAATGATGTTAAAATATTGTAAAACTTTTTTTCAAAAATATTATTATTCTTAACAAATTTGATTTGAAAAATGTGGATTATGTATGATACAGCACGTGGTGATGGAAAGCATAAGACAATGGCAGACACTTAACCAACATTTTAATACATCTTCATTTCTTTACCTTTCCAAAACACCACCCTCATCCATTGAACCCATTTTATTCTCCTCTACTAATAATTTACACCTTAAATTATAGTTTCATAGTATATTTTTGGTCTTTCATAAATGATTCGATACTTTTTCTCTATTTAATTTTATTAATTGTGATATTTATATTTATAAAATAAAATTAATGTGGTCCCTCTTGTTAAATTAATATTGATGTCATTTAGAGGATGATGAGTTGACATCTTTTAATACAATTATTTACTTTTTCTACTCATTCATTGACTTTCAAAAAAATAATATAAAATTTACTTCACATTGAATAAAAAGTAAATAAGAAAATAGAAATATAGATAAAAAACTATTAAACTTAAATTATATTTTTTATTTCATAAAGTCTTATTTTCACTTTTTAGTTATTGAGACGTTTTTTAAAGATAAAATCGTGATGGAGTTTCTGTTTTCAAAGAAGACAATATTTCAGATGTATAATGATTAATTTTAACGATATCATTCGACAAACTTTGGATTGAAATTGTAAGATCAATAATAAAGATTTAGTCCTTTAAATCTTTCATTAGGATGACCAATCATTCTTTATATATCTCAACTCAGAGTTTATGTTTTTACTACACTTAATAGTTTTACATCCCTTAGAAATCAAAGTCAAACACATTTTAAATACTCATTTTTCCTTTAATCTATCGAGACATCTTTTAAGAATAAAATCATCACCGAGTTGAGATTAAAAAAAAAAACTTGTTTTTTAAATTATGATTCCGAGATTCAGTTTTGGTATGATTTTCACAATGTTTATATTTGTTTTACTTTGAATATAAATTCAGCATGAAAGTGAATCTAATAGAACAAAAGATGACCGATCTTATAAATAACATAAACGACAAAAATATAATTGGGCCTATTTTAGTGAATGAGTTGAACTGGAAATAAAAATTCAAGAAAGTTAATTTTTTTATTTATTTTCTATTTAAGATAATGAATAATGAAAAAGAAAGAATGGGTAGCCAGATAGAGTTCCATGCATGATAGCAACAGAACTAAAAGAATTGAGATTTCTATTTGGATAAGGTGGCATCCTTACTATATACATAACATAACAGATGGGGTCTATGCAATGCATTCAAAATCTCATTATTGGAAAATATTCATACATACTCTATACTATTAATTAGGGTAATTTTTTTTTTCACAATTTCATATCTTCTAAAATATTTATAGTAAATATGTATCACCTAATACTAATAACTAAAAAGTTACAAACACTTTTAATGGGTGGTTCGATAACGGCCCAATAGCGGGTGAAACAGTCTGCCTAACAAATATCGTTAGGATAGACTCTAACCTGGTTCTGATACCATGTTAGAAGTAGGTTCTAGGCCTAACTCAACCCTACAAAACCGGCTTGTAAGGTGAGGTCTGCACCCCACTTATATATTATAAATTGGCCTTATCTCTAGTCGATGTGGGACTTCCAACAAATTCAACTCTCCAACTTCTCATGTAAAAGTGATTATTTTGCATTTAGCAAAAACCTCATTTAAATTCTCGATATCTAATATCAAAATTCATTCAATTCAATAATACATAAAATATATTTCGTAAACTTCCAATTATATTTCTAAAACTTTTACATACAAAATCCACTTATTCAAAATCAGAAAGAATCTCTAAGTTCTTAGTTTATTTAGAAAAATTGAGTATAAAATTTCCGTATTAAAAAAAAAAAACCATGAAATCAACTGTGGAAGAACATAAAACTTATCTGAGTCAAAATTTTGTTAATCTCTATCTTAATTTTTTTTTCTTAGAAACAGATAATACAAAAAGTTTATAATTTTATAGAAATAAAATTTCATAATAAATAAAGAATGAAATAATTCAAATCTATTTAATTTAACTCCATTCTCTAAACGCAAATCAATTGAATTTTACTACAAAAAAAAATGTACTTTTTAAAAAATTTAATAGTAAAACAGATAAGAAAAAAAACTCTAAATAGTAAAATATATGAAAATGATTGAAATGTGATAAGGTTAAGTAAATTAAAGTGGAGGCACCATAAATGAAAGAAAATGACTGGTGGATTGGATTTGAATGTTATTTCACATCTAAACTATTATTTTATTTATTTTTCATTAGTCTCTGTCTCTGTCTCATATATTGCGTAGAAACAGCGTAGCATAAATATGTATTATATGAATGGTGAAAAATGGTTGTAATAATAATAATAATAGAAAAAAAAAAGGTATAAATAAGAATAATATTCGTAACTTGTGAATTACGGTGGTGCTTACGACCTTCACAGAAAGATGTTATGTTGAAATGGCACGCGTATTTCCCATCATATTCTATTCGCATCACATTCCAAATATTATTCAACACGCTTAACCCGTTTTAGGTTTAAATATATTAATTCTAAGAAACTATAAATTAGTTTAAGAGTAGTATTTCTTTTAATAAGTTTCTTTTATTTGATAAAAGGTTGGAATTATAGATATAACTTCTATTAACGGGGTTAATTTTTATAAAAATAATTATTTTTCTATGACTTATTTCTAAAGAATCTTTTTTATTATTTTTAGAAATTTTAACTTTATTTTAATTTCTTTTGAAGGTTAGAGATGGTAGGATATTGATTTTAAATAAGATTTGATCAATTTTTTTCTTTAGAGTAAGTTCATTTTTTATTTTTTTTTTCTTTGATAAACATTGTGTTTTTCCTCTAGGTATGACCTTCATTTAGTGCATGTGATTTCTAGATGTTCAATGGTAGTTTCACTTTATCTGTGATCATAGTGTTGTACTTTGATTGTTGATTAAATTTTTCTTTGTATAGATAGAACAATTCTAGATGTGGGAGTTATACAATGAATGGGTTGTAATAGAAATCATCCTCAAAGTATCTCAAAGCAAGGGAAGTTTATAAATTTTATATCTTATGCATTTTAAGATAAAATCTTATGCATTTTAAGATAAAATCTTATGCATTTTAAGATTTTGGTTTTTGAGATGCTAGCTTATAAATTTTATATCTTAATGTATTTTAAGATGTTGGTTTTTGATATGTAGATGGGGTAAACTTAAGTTGAGATTTTGTATCCATAAGACTTAAGTCCCTAAAGTCCCAACATCACATAATATTCAATTTTAAAAGAGTTACCTAACTGTATGACCGATTGTCAAGTGCATCTAGTTGTAGTACAACCAAATGAGGTTATCGTATCCTTAAAGATTTGGCAAGCATATTGGTAATTTGTTTTTAAGATTTTTGTATGAAAATATTGATATCAATATATATTATGTAGATTGGGTGGAGTGAATACTATGATTGGATTTCATCTCTCCTCTTCCATTGCACCACTACTCATCTTGTCTATTAACTTATGTAAAACATTCAATGTCATGAGAGTGTTCTTTGAATATAACTCTATCCATTCCTAATATCTAGAACCTAAAATAATCAAATTTCAATACTTGCTTTAAACGCGAGACTCTATAACCAATTAACTAGAGCCTTAGATATACTCCTAACCTCTCTAAAAGTACGAGGAGAGTTGGACCACAATTTGAAACTAGTGAAATAAGATGAATAATCAGTTCATCCAATAACAAGCACAAAATAATTAACAAACAAATTAAATGAGAACATGATAAATATCTAAGAAGTAAAAGTACATAGAATTAGAATTGATTACATCAAACCTCATCATGAGAAAGTTCTACTATTCATAGAATATTGTAATGCAATCACAATAGCATATAGGCATAAAATTTACATTGAAAACGTCTATTTCAAACCTTGAACATTGTATTTCTATTATACTATTATATATTTATTTCTCCACTTAATGTTTAAGAACACGAGATCACTGTTTATATGTCCACGGTTGTGTTTAGCTCTAGTTTTGACACTCAATCATAGAGGTTTCCCTTGATGCAAGTTTTCTCTTAACCACCTTAAGTGTGTACTTGATATTTCTTCTTTATAAGAATTTTGTTACCAGCCTTTATATTGCTAAATACCATTTTTGGAGCTTATATTGCACGTTCTTAAATTCTTTAAATATATATGCAAAAACATCACAATCACATTTTTCCTTATTTTCTTATTTCTCATTAAATTGTTTACTTACAAATGATCAATTAAAACATGATAAATGTCAAATTTATTTGGAAAACTAACGTGTTCTAGTCACTTATCATTTGCAATTGATTAAAATATATTATTAGTGAAAATGCATGAATATGAATTGGCATGATTATATATATATATATATATATATATATATATATATATATATATATATATATATATGAGAAATTTACTATTTTTCTATAGTAGAATCTTAAGACTATATTATGTTCAAATGTTGTGAAAAAAATGTTGTCTAAATATCATTATCCAAATTTTAATTACACTAATTAAGTTTTTTCATAATTGTGTCATTTTTATTTTTTCTGTTAATTAAAATGTGATTTTATAATGGATGAATAACATTATGAGGTGATCTTCGTTAAAGATAATGATTTTTTTTCTTTATTTTTCATCCTATACAAATTCTTTAGTTCAAATAGTTCAAAAGTTCCAAATGCAGCTCTATGACATCTCTGTTCTATATTAAGATATATGTTTAAGGTAAATAATAAGTTGATTACATACTAATTAAGTATCAAGACAAACCAGTGTACCAACAAAATCTATAACAATAAAAACTCGTCATAATATTATAAATAATTAAAATGTATTTTATTTATTAATTATGTAATTATTCTCTTATTTATATAAACTAAATTGAACGTTGTTTTCATAGTCACTTATTTATTTATTAATTATGTAATTATTCTAAATATAAGACTTCAAAAGAAAAAAAATATATAACACAATTAAGCCATGTTCTATAGTTATATAAAAAACAATAAAATATAAAAATACATGTCATTCTAATATAAAATATAACACAATTAATTATGTAATTATTCTAATATAAGACTTCAAGAGAAACAGAAAATATAAAAAAAAAACATTATGGAAAACCATGTTCTATAGTTATTTCTCACAATAAAGTAACTATTATAAATCACCAACGATATAAAATGTCATTCATAAAAGTTATTATGAAACTCTTGTATGAATAAAATGCAAAACCAGTCTTATTTTTCATTAATGTAGGCATAAAATATTTGAGTCAACTATGTGAGATAATATAAAAACCTTAAACCCACGGTAAAAAGTAGGAGAAAAGATACATAATTTAAAAAGATTAAGTTAATAGAAAGGCTTAATTTTTGAATTAATTATACATAAACTAGAGGATTTGACGTATTCTATATATAATTAAAAAATTAAACATCAAAATCATCTTACACATGCATGCCCATTTGGTGAAATTTAATTTATATTTTCTCTTTGAAAGATTAAAGGCCACAAATTCGTTACACGATAGTTGATGTCTCTATCTTCTTTCACAATGACTTTACTTCTTATAGCAAAAGTAATGGTTGTGTAAGACCACACTAAATAATTATTAATTAATAGACTGATAAAAAAATATTAATTAAAAGGAATTGTATTAATTTTGAAGGTTAGAAGCATGTTCAAGTATACACATGGAAGATATGGCATAATAAAATAACAATAATAATAATAATAATAAATAATTATTAATTTTCTTTTTAATTTTTCTTTTCTAATTAGCGACATCCACGCATTTTGAGCGTTATTGGCTGAAGAATATTTGATCAATTTAAGTAAAAAAAGTTCATGTGTTGGCCGGTTGTGTTCCATAGGTTTTTTTATACAATAATTTCTATCTTTAACCGATTGAAAATACAACCAAATTTAATAAAATATCACTTTACAATACCATATCATAATTTTTTTTATTACAAGAATTATTATATAACGTTTTCTTTTATTTTATTATAGGCTGTGTTATGTTGCTTTTAAAAACTTCTTTCCCACAATATGACAATATTTTTTTTATGATCTAAAATCTTATTTATGATTTATGGGCTAATATTTTATGTTATGGGTTTTTTAAGATAACATTAGGATTAATCATTAAATTCGAATATTATTTGTTTTTAAATTTGGAACTGTCAACGATATTAAAAATACTTCAATTGAAAGATCAAAATATATTTAAATTACTCATCTTAACTTTTAAAGCTATGTAAAATTATTAGATATTTTTTTTATAAAATTTACGATGTGGTATAATGGATATTGTAGTATACATTTCTGAGCATACATACATGTCTAAGTATAATTACTATATCTATTCAAATACATCTTAGTTACCAAAGTCAACATGAATTCGAATAAAACGTATTCAATTAAGAAGGAGCCATACTGGTTAGGCTGTTGATATTGATAAATTATGATTAAGTAAAAAGAAAGCGTTAAAACAAGATTAACATGCAAATAAGTAATGTGACCCAGACTCATCTAAGTAATAACCCATAAACAATAGTATAAATAACACATTCTACGAGGTAATTACGTTAATTAATTACTTTATTTATCAATCATCTAACACATTTAATTGACTTAAACATTGAAATGTCTTTTGCAAGCACAATCTTCCTTAGACTTGGAGAGGATGATGTACGAGGAGTTACTAGTTTGTGAAACTTTACAGGTTGGGGTAGGAAGAGATAGTGGTTGGTGACGATCTTTGTAAAGTATAGTCAGTTCTATAAATAATAACATTTTTGGTACTCACTGTGGGACCAACATATGTCCTATGAAGAAGAACATTATATGGTGTCTACTAAGAGCAAGATGGTTAGAGCAAGGAAGAAGGACCAAGACTTTCCTTGGTTGACTCAACCACGATACTCAAAGCATATATAAAATGCAATAAGAGTTTGCAGATTTCAGAAGAGAAGCGTAAAAGAGATAAATGTCGTTAGCTAATAGAATGCTAGGCTACAAAGGAAGGTAGAGAACACAACAAGGGAAAGAAGAAAGAAAACATCGAGAACACCGCTTCGATGCATATGACGATGTTGCACATTC
The DNA here is from genome assembly GCF_000741045.1 of Vigna radiata var. radiata. Lineage (NCBI taxonomy): Eukaryota > Viridiplantae > Streptophyta > Magnoliopsida > Fabales > Fabaceae > Vigna > Vigna radiata. The sequence continues at coordinate 1,563,238 of NC_028351.1, read as the reverse complement.
GCACAGTTAGTGAAAATGAAAGGGAAAGTGGTTAGAATACCACCCCTATAACTAGAGGAGAAACTAATGTTCATTTGGCGGCAAGAGGAACTCCCTGACACCCTTTTGTTAATGGTTGTCGCAACTGGAACTACAGCGAGATAGTAGATCGTATAAAAATAATCAGTAAACGATTTTTTAAAACAAAGGTTTTAAAGTTGTCACCATAGTTTATTCTAGAAAACTACGGATAATCATAAAATAAAACATGATTTATGAAAACCAAATTTTGAATCGGGAAATTTTTAGATGTAAAAAATTTATTAACACCATATTGTATTAAATTTCACTTAAATTTTAAACCAAGATATTTGAGTATTTTTTTTAGGATTAAATGTATTTTTGGTTTTTCAAGTATAATGATAAATTGTAAATAATCCATACTCGAAATTTTGATTTTTTTTCCTTTAAATTTCAAAAGCATTGATTTTAATTTCTTGTTTGTAACAATGTTAAATTTTATCGTACATGTCAATCAACGCAAGGATTACTGACATAGAATGATACGTACTTACCACATTATTTGAAATTTTTATGAATGAAAAAACATTAATTTATGAATTTATTTAAAAAATTAAAACAATTGGGTTAGTCTAGTCCATGCTTTTAAGGACTAAATAAAAAAATAAAAAGCATTACTATAACCGACACTTTATAAGGTTAATAAATAAAAATTATGTTGCGTTGTCATGACATTACTTTATACCTGCCAACTTATGAACTATAAAGAAAAAAACAGATTTTATAAGTACAACCAAATCCTCAATACAAAAGAATAACTTAAGTAATCATATTATCCAATGTTTCTCTTCAATATACCAGACAAAGGATGTATAGGACTTAAAATATATTTTATATTCATTATGAATGGTAATGTCTACTACAAGTTGATAATATAAATTTATCCACTAAATCGTAACCATCAAGTTTCATAACAATGGTAAGAAAAGAAAAGAAGAATGTATTCACTATAACATTTGAATACAATCTTATGAAATAATCTTCTGAGAAATTGTTTACCTTAAAGTGGGTTTTTAAGCGATTTTGAGATGTTGTGTGCATATAACAGATCTCAAGAAGCTTTTGCTTGTTCCTGTGAAGGAGGTGTGATCTCCATCGGTCTTAAACCAGAGAAGTTGTTATTGGAAGGTGAAAACCCCACTGGTTGAATCGGGGTTTTGGAGGGATTTGTTTCCCCCTTGCATTACTCAAAGTATAAATAGTTTTCGTGTCAAAATTATAAGAATAAGAAAATTTTAAAAAAATTACGAGAACATATGAAGGCATGACGACTTTAAATAAAGAAATGGTATACTATTTCATAAAATTTTCCTAGTTAACTTGTTAAATCAAAATTTGTTAGGGGTTCACTACTTTAACTTGGTAGTTTTCAAGGAGATACACAACTTCTATTTGGAAGTTTGGGTGCACAAATTCCAATTTGGTTGATTTGTAATAAAAGGTGATTTTTTAATCGATTATATTATACTGTTATCTAGACTATTTAGACTTTTTATTGAGTTATCTAAGTTGTTTACTTATTTCACCAAACTATTCGAACTCCCCACTAAGTCATCAACATACTCTGTCAAGCTCTTTACATGCTCTCCACATGCTCTTTCAAGTTATGAGAATTGTCCAAGCACGTCCTCGGACTATTTGAGCTTTCCATGTCCTTCTCCAAGCTATCTGAGCTTCTCATTGGTTCCACTGACTTATCTAAGTCATCTACATGCTCTATCGAGCTATTTGAGCTTCCCACCTGCTCTATTAAACTATTCTGGCCATTTCATGCTCCACCGAGATCTTCATGTTCCTTTTTAGTGGAGACAACCAATCTAAAAATGAAAGAGAAGAGACAACCAATCTCATCAAAGAAGTTTAAGAAAAAATTGTGCTATTAATGATTTAGTGGAACATGAGGTTAGCTCAATGGAACATGTCGTTAGCTCGATAGAACATGATGTAATCGATTAACAAATCACATTCTATATATAAATCAACCAAATTAGAAGTCGTTTATCTCGTGACAATTTCCAAATGGAAGTCATGTACCTCCCTAACAACTTCCAAGTTAAAGTTGTGAACACCTTAGCAACTTTCAAATCTAACAAATTGACTAGAAAAGATGTGTGACGAGTATGACTTCTTCATTTAAAGTCGTCTTGTCTCCATATGACTTGTCTATTCTTGTAATTTTGACACCAGATTTTTCTATTTTGGTAAAAAAAAATACCAAAAATAGACGGAGTGAACCCCAAACTCCTGAAACCACCACCTTGGTTGATAAAGACTCAACCCATGTGCTTGCAAATGAGCCTGGATTTGAGCATGGGTTGCAACTATTGGTTAGACACCGTTTGACTTCCCAAACTTCAAAATCATGAAAATGACCCTCTCAAAGGCCTTAGTGTTCACAATAAACAATCACTGATAACTCCAAAATCTAATAAATTGAAGGCGGTGGGGCGGAGCTTGGGTATGGCCTGTTCGAATGCAGTTTTATTTGTGACCCACCTTTATTCGTGATGCATCGTAGTTCATCAAGTAAAACCTAAACCTTAATCTTTTGATTTCACACCTGATTTCATTTACTTAAAAGATTTGTTTTAATTAAACATTTAAGAGGTGTTGTGTATTTAAAAAAATGATTTTCGTTAAAAAGATTACATCAATACATGACAGACACGTGCCAACAGTTATAATATTGAAGTGGAACGTCGTTTATCACGTAAGATAAAAATTAAAGTTATCAGAAATGATAGACTAAAACCAATCCTTTTGAAAATAAATAAATCAAACAAAATCAAAGTTTTGATAAATAATCATTTGTAATTTTTCTAAATATTTAAAAAAAAACATATTTAAATTTTTTTATATATATTAATCAACTTTTTCATTTTTACTCAATAAAAAATTCAATCTTATATTTCCAACAATTCATACATAAACTAAATTTTAAGAGATCTATCACACAATTTTATTTTATTTTTCTTTTATTAAAGGTCTATATAAACAAGTTTATCTAAACATACCCAAATAATATCACTATTGCAACTTTTGGGGAATGAAGATATCTATTAAAAAAATGTAATGTGTGATTTAGTTTATCTTTGGATAAGAAAACTTGAAAAGAATCTTTCTTTGGAGAGAAGGTATAACCAAGTTACTCAAATTTCAACAATATATTATATACTATATTCTCATCTTCTAAGCATCTTTTGAATGGAATCAAGGGAACACTTCATCACTTTCTTTCTTACGCTTAATACCACTTAGCTCCCACCTTCACACATGTCACAATTAATCTATAACTTCAAAGAATATTGTTCTTCATTTTCCACTCTCTTTTCTCTTTCAAACAAGCCCACGATAAAACATTACTTATTATATGTATATAATAATTGTAAATTTTCAATTTTTCATGTGATAATCAATGGCTAAGTTTTAGACATATTCTCTAATGCCTTAATGTAGTTCAAAAGGAATAAGCCAATACATATTGGATTGAGAAATATATTATGTATAAAGAAAATAATTAAGGAAGACTCAAATAATTTATTCAAATTATAATAGTTAGGCATTGGATTGAACTACTATGAATTATTTATTTCACTAAAAATATTATATCTATTTTTCACTCTACTTGAAAATAGTCTGAGTTATTCAATAATATAACTATAAATAGTCTCTTATTTAATTAGTACGAAATGCTGGAGTAGATGGACTTATTAAACAATATTACCTTAAATAGACTCTTATTTAATTATTATAATACTATAAAAGAATTTGAAATTATCGTTTTATATTACAAAATCTGTCGATAAAATCTAATTTAAAACTTTTATTGTTGGCGAATTTATTTATTAATAAAAATAATGATATCTAGATAACATTTTTTTGACAACATTTAAACATTGATTAAGTGTAATATGTGATTGGTAAAAAATTACTCTACAATAAATAATAATAAGTAAAATAATTTTTGACCAATCACAGATTGACAAGTAATCAATTTTTAAATATTGTCAAAAAAATGTTGTTTAAATATTATTATCTATTAATAAATCCTTTGATAAAAAACAATATACTGTTTGTCCAAAATTTGACATCCGTTTAAAATTTTTATTACTAATGGATTTATCTAATAAAAGTGACAAATTAAAAAAAATCAAAAAATGTATATATATTCTTATTTTCAGTAATTCATAAATTAGTGTCTTTTATTAACACATATTCATATCTATTCAAATATTTATTTCATAAGAATTTATAACAAATAAAATATGATTTTATAAAAAAATCTAATAAAAGGTAATATATATTTACTTTTCTTTTCAATATATAGAAATTATAATCATATATATTATTTATCAAATAAAATAATAATATTTTAATCATTTAAAATAATGATAAGTATAAAGGCGATATATATATATATATATATATATATATATATATATATATATGTATGTATATATGTATATCACACCATACCTATTATAAATGTAAGCATACGTTCCTTGTTAATATAGTAACGAATTGAGAGAATACTTTCTATGTATCCACTAATTTATTTGTCATACCGTCACCTGAAAAATATTATAATAAATAATTTATTTAAGTAAAATTGAATTTATTTATCATTAAATAAAATTATGAAATTTAACCTTATGCACAAAATAAAGTACAAAAATATGATAAGAACATTTAACTAAAAATGTCAAGCAAAATTTTGAAGATAAATTCTTAAAAATAAAAAAATAGAATCTAAAACAGGTAGGCTGACATGTGAAGGAATGAGAGTAGCATTAGGTTAAAAGTGTATGTTTATCTTTTAAAACATTAGTATATAACGTATACGCATAGTCTTTAATAAACTTTCTGAAATTAAGAATGGGACAATTATTACCTACCCATAATATAAGGTTATGAACTCTATAATATAAGTTCAATGTATATACATTTAACAAACCACGTTCTCTAAAATATCTTTACCAATTTTCTTACAAAAGAGTTTTTCACCCCATGGAAACAATAATTCTTGCTCGCATATATAATTAACGGAAAATTTTTAATTGTTACAGTTAATGATATATATATTAGGGGTGGTAAAATGGTTATAGGTCACTAATTTGGATTAGATTAACATTAAAATATTTGCTAATTCATTTTGATTTGATCCGTCTATTCCTTAATCGATAAAAATATAATAGGATAAATTAGTCTGTTGATTTTTTAGAAACAAAATTAAAATAACATAAATTATTAGCTTATTCCATATTATATTTATAAAATGTAAATATGTAAAAATATTCTAACTTAACTTATTAATACTTATAAATTAAAGTTTCATAATAATAATTTTAGTTTACTTTATTGAAAAATATTAACTAATTTAAATATATATATATATATATATATATATATATATATATATATATGATTAAATATGTTTTTAATATTTATTTAGTTTAACATATATAAATAAATTTTAAAATTAAAAATTAAAAAATATTGGATTAATCCAAACTTTGGCAGTTGAGTGACAAAATTTGGTATGTCTTGATGGATCAGATTAAAATAAGCCAGGTTGTATCTCATAAGAGAATTATAAGACTCAAATATTTTTTCGAGTTATTCTCTGATTTTATTTTCTCTAGTGAAATTTTACATAAACTAAAGATCAAATAAAACGAATGGTTGTAAATATCACTTTATAACCTAGTTCAAAGTTCATTTTTTAGATATCACTATAAGAATTTTTTTAATTAATTATCAATTTTAATGACCAAATGTATGTTTAGAGACCAATTTCAAAATCAATTTCCTAAATAAAAACCAATATTTTTGATATCCAAAACTTTGGTAACTAATATTAGTGACCAATTTAGATACCAATTCATAATAAAAACTATTTTAGTTACCGATTTATAAACCAATTATAATTATTTATCTATAATAGAAACTATTTTACTTAGCAATAAATTTATAATTTGGTATCTAAATTTATTAGGAGAATATAAATTTGATCATTATTCCATTTTTTTCTAATAGTATATTTAAAAAAAATTGTTGGATCTATCATATAATTATTAATTTTTTTATTAATATCTAATTTTACACTAAGATTATATATCTTGATGTAACATAATATATTATTACAAACTAAAAATATATAAAATAAATTAACAATGAATAGATGCAAATCTCATATTATTACAAACTAATTTTATAAAACTCATTAGAGTTTACCTCTTAATATTGTCATAAAAGTATTAATTTGATATTATTTTTCTTTCATGTATTACTCAAAGATTAAATCTTGTTTATTAAATAATTGTTTAACCCTGTTGAACTCGTAGTTCTGTCTCTATCTCTAAGGAAGTTCCATGAAGAAGCATATAAGATTTCTGAAGCAGACTCTACAAATAAAATAAAATAAATGGTAGTGCCATTGAATATTTGATGGCGGAATAAATCCCTCGGGAAAAGTTCCTATCTGATAGAAGTGTTTGATAGTTCATTCACCCACAAAACAAACACAACTCATTTTCTTTTAGGACACTTGGCTTAAGCTACTTTTGCTTGTTTTGTGCTACACTCAACCCTTTATTTTATCAATCAACAATATTTAATCATATAATATAGTTTTCAGATAATTAAAATCATAGATTATAAAATTCATATTGTCATACACTTTAGATAAAACAATGGATATTTAATTATTAAACTTTTGATGTGAATAACTTAGGATGTTCTTTAGTACCTAATGAAGGATAATAAAAAAGTTGTCGTCCCATTAGAAAAAGAAACTCCTATTTTCATTGAGATCACAACCTTGATTTACTATTTAAATAAATGATTAATGAAAACAAGAAACAACATACATCATAGTGTAATTAGGTATACAAATCATTTCAACATTTTTTTTATAAAACAACTAGAGCTATCAAAATGGGTCACAATCTGCGGATCAATCTGGTCTACCACAGGTTCGGACCGGATTGGGTTTGAAAAATTATATTTTTTTTATGCAGGTCAAATTTCAACCCGACTCATTTAAATCTGACTCATACAGGTTGAACCTGTGGTGAACCGGATTAGTCCACCAACCCACCAACCCACCTACCTAATTTTATTTTATTAAAATTTAATTTTAATTTTATAAAAAATATTTATTATTATTTTTTGCTTGAAAAAATTATTTAAGTTCTCTATTTTCAAAATTAATTAAACACTCATGTTAGGAGTGAAATTTGGAAATGAAATTTGTTTAGATTTAAATTATAAAAAGTTTATAATTTTTTTATTTTAAAAAAATTGTAATTAAATGAGTAAGTGACCCAACCAGTTTACCCACCAACCTATGGTAGTTCGGGCCGAGTTCGAATTTTCCTGACTCATTAATAAATTAACCGGATTGAGTTAGCTCACTAAGTGACTAACCCATGATGAATCAGATCGGATCGATGACCCGTTTTGACCGCTCTAAAAACAACACCTAAATATAACTCAATAAATTTCAAATTTTTTCAGATCTCTTATTTTTCTTTCTTCTTCTAATGGTGGGTTGTTTTCTGATTTTATCTATGAGAAATGGGAGTGCCACTTTTTGTAACATTTTAAAATTTAAAAAAGGGGGTGTAGTCGGTAAAAAAGGGTCATCCAACTTTTTCTCTAAATACTATGTAAGTAAAAGAACAAATCAAAAACCCTTTTGTTCTCTCTTTCTAATTTTTTTAATTCCTTCAACCCTAAGTTGAGGGTCTAAATGCAATGCAGCAATGGTATTAAACATTTTTCTCTTTATATGCTATCTTTGTCCATGATTTCCCTTTTAGCTTTAGAAAAAGTTGAATGGAGGATGAGGAGGAATTGTTGTTGAAACTTAAAAAAAAAAAAAAATAAAATAAAATAAAATTAAGGGTAAGTGGGAAATGAAAAAATAAAAAATAAAAAAGCTAATAAAGAAAGCAAAAAAAGAACAATACTTTTAGATATGTTTTTCCATGAATTGATGGCATCTGTTACTAAATGTATGGCTCATAAAAATTGTGATAATCATGGTGAAAAAGTTTTAGTGCTACCACCTTTGTGTTCTTTTTAGGGATGTGACATGCATGATAAACAATTTTCACATACATAAATAAATAGAATTATTTATTATTCTAGTTTTTTAATTTATTAACAAACCCATCAAAATATATATAAAAATTGAAAATATTATTCAAAATTTCAATGTTGTGCTACTAACTCTTCCCATCACCACTCACTCTATATATATGGGTGAGAGGACCATCCACTTTGTGACTTTAATACAAAAAAATTATAACATGATGATCAAGATTAGTAGTAATTACTAATTAATTAGTGTAGCCCTTTGTGATCTTAGAATCTTTTTCCACTCACTATTTTATTATACTGAATATTGTTGCTTGTAGCTGGAAAGTAATTGGTAAAGGAATTTAACTACTCAAAAGTCAAATTCCTTTTATCACAAAAAAAAAATAAAAATAAAAAGGGTATGTTGCTTTCGTTATTTTTGCTTAATTAAAGTGGGACATTATCCTAATTGTTGTAATTAAGATTGTATAAACATGAGGCTAACCTATCAAAACAAGTCAATATAATAATATAAATTATATTTTTTTATGCATAATAGATAACATTTTTTTTTTACAACATTTGAACATTGATTATGTGTCAATCTGTGATTAGTCAAAAATTACTCCACAATAATGTTTATGATTATTATAATTGATTGTGAAGTAATTTTTGACCAATCATAGATTGACACATAATTAATGCTCAAATGTTATCAAAAAAAATGTTGTCTAAATATTATTATTTTTTTTATAGAGTTATTCATAAGGAAAATGATTAAAAACATTCGCTCTTGTATATATATAATGTAAAATTATCAATCTAAATAATTTTAATCTTAAATAACTACTCTTGTGTGATTTAAGAAATAGTCTATGAACCATATATGTTTAGAAAAATAATATATTTTTGTTGAATTCACTATTTTTGATTCCATAAAATTAAATAAAGAGTATGAAGATCAAAATATAAATAAAAAATTATAAAAAATCTCCTCCTTGAGTTTCTATCTGCATTTAGTTACTTTTTCATATATTAAAATGGTAAATATATAAATGGGAAATGAGTAAAGAAAGTGGTGTAAGTTAGTTGATGTTAGAAGATCCATGAATCTTGAGAGAAGTGTCCCATAGCCATGATGAAGAGTCAAAAGTTTTTCTTTTTCAAAAAAGTTTGTAGCTTTGATGAAACAAATCAATTGACATGTCCCACCCTAAAACAGCAACACTTCAATCTTTAGAACCACAAAAGGAAAAAACAAGTACATGATTTTGACACACTATTCAAAAAATAAATTTTGTTTTAAATATTTTTTCATAATATTTTTATTTTTTATTATAATTATTAGATATATTATTATATTTATCTCATCTTTATATTTTTTCTTTAATTAATTTAATATAATTTATTATTTATATTTTGATTCTAATATTTGGTTGAATATAATAAAAAATTATATACATAACTAATATCCTTTGTTAAATATACACGATACTTTATTTATAATAAAAAAATATAAGTTATACTTAAAATTTAAAAAAAGAAATAATAATTAATTAGCTAAAAATAAAAATGAAAATAAGATAAAAATAATATATTTAACAGTAATTTCGATCTTTCTTTTATTTTGTTTTTTTTTCCTCTTAGGTTTGAGATCCTGGCTTTTTATTAGTATTCTTTGTATTTTTGTCAAAGTTGAACTTGTCGTTTTGGGCCAAAAGTGGATTTGGGTTTATCTGAGGCCTTTTCTTCCTGCAACCCAAAATTTCTTGACCCAGTGCCATAATTTTCAAAAGTGACTTCTAGGTTATCTGTTTTGGAATAGGACAAGCTTTCTGGAATTTCTGGAACAAAACTATTAGAATAAAATTTTCAGAATAAAAATTTCAAAACACATAAAATGTATTTTAGAAGAAAATTTGCGAAACGAGTTTTCTTAAAACATATATAATATCTTTTGAAATGAATTTTTCAAAATAAAATTTCCAAAACACATAAAATGTAATACAAAAGAATGTTTTGCTTTTTTCTTAAATGGGCTTTCTCTCTTATTCTTCTTCTTATGCAGTACTCATTGGGCTTTTTGATAAAAATAACTTTTTATTGTGTCTCAAACTGCTCAAGATGCATGTTTGTGTTGTTTATTTTGGAAAAATCTTCCCAAATATACAATAAAATTGTTTTCGTTGCATGTCATGTCAAGATTTTTATAAGATACGTAACTAAAAAAACATATAAAAGTGTGAGTGTAAATAACAAACAAGAGTGTGTGAATATAATGGGCCTAATGTGTCTAAAGATATCGTTCAAAGCCCAGTCCACTGACCCAAAAAACCTACTAACGTAGTGGTAATTGGGTATTTACACTCTCCCTTAATGCTAAATAGAGCTGTCAAAATATTTTGGAAATGACAAAAGTAGACAAGTCTCACATTAATTCTATTCAATTAATTTCGATAATTTCTTTTTAATTTTCAGTAAATTTTAAGTGAAATAAAATATAACAACTGCTAGTTTCTCATGAAAATATAAATAAAAATAAAAATGAAACAATATTGAAAATATTTCATGCTGCACATGTAGTAAAGGTAAAATATACGAAATTAAAAAAAAAAAATGCTACTTAAGTATACTAAAAAAACTAAGTGATACAATCTGTAAAAGGATGATAATTAATTAATAAAAATATGCAATCAAGTTTAAACTGTATAATATACTTTTTTTTAATTATTATATAAAACATAAAAGCATTAAAAAGTATAAAATATAAAAGTGTCTAAAATAACTTACACTAAAATTTTCTTATACTTTTCAATTGTATATTATATTTCTTCCACAGATGTAAGAGTGAGTCAACTTATTTCATATATTCGCTCGTTAAGCTAAAAAAAGGTTTAATGCCTAGTTCATTTTTCGAAAAGTAAGTAATTTTGTAATTTAGTTTGACCCATCACATGTTAATAGATTGACTTACTTATTAGTGTTATATTTTTATAAGTTATTTTATATATTTATTGTAGTAGAATGAAAGTGAATAAATTTAATTTATTTTTTTATAATTATGGAATCAAAATATTTACTATGTAATTAGAAATAATAAATAATTATAATAAAAAATGGTACAAAAATCAACAAAATATTATTATTGTTCATAGATTACAAATCAATCAACTCTCAACCCAGTTTAAATCAGTTTAACTAAACGAGTTTGGATTTAATTACACCCATATTTATAAAATCTGAAAATTTTCTTAAATAACTAAAAATTTTCTAATCCAATTCATTTTGAACATTTAGTAACTCTGGTTAAAATCCATTTTAAAGTCTATTAGTATTCATAAGGAAAATGATATTTTAACACCAAATTTTTATACCATTTTGACACTGCACACGTGTCAAAATGTGATCGGACGATTTTAAATTAAAAAAAGTTTAGGCAATGACATATTTGGAAGAGAAAAATTAAAGTTTTTTTTTTTAATTTGAAATCGTCCAACCACATTTTGACATGTGTGCAGTGTCAAAATGATGTTAAAAAATTAGTGTTAAAATATCATTTTTCCTATTTATAACAACCACTCTTGAATATATCTTACTCAAATGTAGTACATGGAAATTAAACTTTAAAGTATGTATTATTATCAACGAAAAAGTTTTGTTTGTTTTTTTTTATCATATTACGTCTAGATATTAGTTCAACTTAAGCAATTTATATTTACGTCAAATCTAAACATAAATAAATATATAGAAAAATAAAAAGAAATGAAAATTTACATTGTTGAATATGGATTGTAATGACATATTGTGATTTGTTACGTAATTGTCAAGTGTCACTTTATAATGATGTAGATTTTGGCAGATACTGAAAATCAGATCAATCCCTCCCTAAATAGAAAGTGAAAGCAGTGGGAATTTCAAACCACATTTTCTTCTTTTGTTGACTGTTGATAAAGTTATGAGTGAAAAAGTTTGATCCTTAAGCTTGTACGTGCAAAAGAATGTTGTTTCTAGTAAATGGCATTTGGTTTCTTCAATGATATTCCACACCCAAAATTCATGAATTATGATGATAGATTTGGAAACAAGAGAAATGAAAAACGTAACAAATGATGTGAAAGTGTAAAAAAATAAATTCAGTCATATGATGTAGAAAAAAGTAGTCATGTCATGCTTCTTTTCTTTTCTCGATAACATTTTGTTACAATTAAATGGGAAAAGAAAAAAAAAATTATAATTCCCTTATATATTAAGGAAATAAAGGTTAATATATTTACTAAAGAAATTAAGAAATTTTTCAATATCCATCTTTAAAAGAAATAAAAGTTGGTTTAACTCACATATATTTTAATAATATAAAACAACATTAATTGATTAAAGATTAAATCATTTCATTGGTCCTATTTTTGTTGCAAAAACGCAAATTAGTCCCTATATATTTTTTTTGTCTCAATTTGATCTTTAATTTGAAAAAATTGATGCAATACAATCCTTATCGTTAAATTGGTTAAAATGACATTAGGAGAGATGATGAAGTAGACATGTATAATAGATACATGGCATTTGATGTTCGAATGAGTCTAGCATACTTGTGAATTGAATCTCCTGTTTCGTTGAAGCCCTAATCAATGGACATTTTTTTATGTTAGTTTTTCTTCTTTTTTCACTCTCTTGATCTTGGTTCTTCTTCTTCTTTAACATTGTTGACATTAGTTATTCGTCTTCTTTGAAATTGTTGATATTGGTTCTTCTTCTTCTTCTTCGACATTCTTCATCTTGGTTCTTGTTTTTGGTCGACGTTCTTCATCTAAATTCTTGTTCATCATTTTGGTTGGAGTAGTTGAGGTGTGTTAGTGAGTCATTCATGTTCATCTTCCACATGAAATAGGTGGCGGATGTAAAACCCTAGTCTCTATTGTCATGGTGGTGGAGGATCCAGGAGTTTGGGTGTATCACTTATTTTCTATTGTGGAGAGAAATTAGCTTTGAGAACAACGAAAATTACTAAGAACAGGAGGAAACAATTTTGAGATTGCCCTAAGTACAAAGTAAAATACATGGAAGTTATGTTATTTGTGTTATTGTATTTGAAAAGAAGTCATTGTTGGAATACTGAATCATTGTCATTGTTGTTGTTTTTTATAGAGTGGAAATGAAGATGTTAGTTGCAATTACTTCACATGGTGCACTAAAGATGAGATTGAGGAAATTGGTACCACTTTGAGGTGCGAAGGGATTAATGACACTTTCGTGAATACTGGGATGGTGATAGGAAGATTATAAGTAACTTGGAGAAATCATTTAAGATTCTTCAAAAATGGATTAAGGTGTTCATAGTGGAGGTTTATGTTCTTTGTTTCATTAACATAATTGTAGTTTCAATGTTGATGACAAATCCATGATGTGTTGTAACAATGTTATTGATTATACTTAGTTAACTTAATTTGGTTGTACTTAGGAAGTAATGTTTAGGATGTACAATTACCATTGTGTAATATTGGTGTGTTGTTTAATGTAATGTTTTTCAATCAATTGAACAATTTCAGAACATTGAAATAGTTTGTGATGTTGGTTGCATAACTGCTAAAAACAATGAAAATGATATAATGAAAGAAGCAATATTGATAAACTTAATATAAATGAACACTTGATAAGTACATGACAAAATGTGTGATCCATCACTTAAGAAGAAATATTATCATATGTTTTCATTGCAGGCATACATTAAAGAAGTTGGTCTAAGGTTCACAAAACTTTTAGAAAAGTACATAATAAAACGTGTAGCTTCAAAACATGTCATGGTTTGGAAATTGATGCCCTCCTAACATTCAACTTGACCCTCATGTGATGCTTCACTAAACTGCGTTAATGGTAAAGATGGTTAGGTAACATGTGTTGATGTTGTTGGTGGCAAAACTGGTTGGAACGATTGAGTAGGTTAGTGCGGTTCTTAGGAATGCACAACGCCTTGCTCTCAACCTCAATCACAACATATGCAAAAGACAACATTTGGTCATTAGCATATAGTCCAAAAGTTGTTAACAACTCCTCATCATACTTCCCTTTTAAGAAAGCTCCATCTAGTCCAATTATTGGCTCACATGACACAAAACTGTCTTTGCTTGCCTTCAGACATATATAAAATCTTTGAGTATTGATTGACTGTCATTCTCCTCAACCTTTACTTTGATTGTTGATCCTAGATTTCTTGCTAGAAGCTCATGTGCATAATTGTATATCTTTTTATTTTCTACATATGTTTTCACAAATTTAATTTATTGTTCTCTCCAACTTCTTACTTAGTCACTTCACACTAAGTAAATAAAGGTTGAATTCTCTACTACACGTATGGTTGTCAGCAATACTCCTCAACTGCCTCGTTTCCATTGCATGCATATAAGCACAATATTCAGATCATGGACACTCTTCCACCGTTGATCTCGACCACGATCAACGACCTAAATAATGCGACTCTGTCACTCTTGCAAGTTGCGAGCCACGATGCAAAAGCGTGCGTCTTCCTGCCAAAACCTCAATTCAAATTTTGGCCAGACGGTAAGGAACCCGATCAGGTGGAAAGTGAACCCCCAGGTCTTTGGTCCATGCTTTCGACTGACCCCAAAAACAAATCTCAATTCTAGCAAATACTAGCTAGGGCTTGGGAGACCTGTGTATCGTATGACCGTACGAGCATGGAGATGGGCCGACCGAACAAGACCAAGGGGATGAACGACCTCCAACTGCAGGTACCCTTAAGCATCGTCTTTAATCAAGATTATTGGAAGTGTTATTTAGTAGACAATGCGCTCTGATTGGGTCGTGATTATAGTTTCGCTAGTCATAAGCTCATCTTGAAATCTATAAATAGAAGTCAAAAGTAAGAAGATAGGTGATTGTATTTATTTTGAATTTAAGATTTTACATTATTCCAATCAAATTAATTATTAAATTGAGCATCAAAAATATCCGCCCATATGATTTGAAGCTTGGACATTAAAACTAAAAAAAAATTTGACTAAAAACATTCAAAACAACCCGAATGGATTGAGAAAAAAATATGAAAGAATGTTTGAGTGAGGTTATTGTCCCTAGAACAATAATAATTATTTGTATATAGTCCAAAAGACATACATGGTCCATTAAAACTATTTAAAACTCTTTATTAAAATTTATTAAAAGCAATTTAAACCTACATCTATTTAAACTATGTTTATATATTATAACTAAGTCTCACTAATTTAACATGTTATTATTTACTTTTAATAATAATAATAATAATAATAATAATAATATTAATAATAATAATAAAAATAAAAATAAAAATAATAATAATATAAAATTGACTAACAATGAATTGTTTCTTACAATAGCAATCAATAACACATGATAATTCAATATTTTGTACTTTATATCATGGTGTAAAATATCCTTATAATTAAACCGAACTTCTATATTTTATATCCTAACTTTTGGAATAACATAAAGAACCGCAACTTTTGTTCTACAACAAGATACAATGCATCTTGAGATAGATTCCAAATTGAATTTTTCTTTCTTGGATCACATGACCAGATTTAAAACCTAATTCCGAATAAACTCAAACTTCAAAGAGAGAACATTTTAATATCAACTAGTCTGCGACCCGTGTGTTCTATTTTATAATTTGTATTAAAAAATTAAGGGTTAAATATGTTTTTAGTTCCTATATTTTGGGACGATTTTGATTTTAGTCACTCTTTCAAACTACGGTGCAATTTAGTTCTTCAACTTTAAAAAACTCTGGTTTTAGTCATTCTTACCAAATTTTTTAAACTTTATTTGTCATTTCAAACGTGTTTCTCAGTTAACATTGAAGCAAAAATGTGTCAAACAGTGTAAACAATCCAAATGCTATAATGAAACGTGCTTGAAACAACAAATAAAATTAAAAAAATTTGATAAAAAAGACTAAAACCAGAGTTTTCTAAAGTTGAAGGACTAAATTGTATCTTAGTTTGAAAGAGGAACTAAAACCAAAATCGCTCCA